>NC_091825.1:15069482-15373017 GCF_038994185.2 Dermacentor albipictus | reverse complement strand
TTCAAAAATTTACTATTAATGGTCTCATAAGCGGGAGCTGAGGTTAAAGGCAAATCATGAATCAGCCTAGCAATACCTGCAAAGTCAAGAGCTATGGGTTGCATAATGAGATAGCTGTAGTGTTCTGTGTGTGGTAGATCAATGTTCGATGAAGTGGAAAAATTATTTGCAAATGATTCACAGAGAATGTTTGCGGAAGCTTCACTTGGAATAACTTCACCAGACTCATCTTTCAAGGTGATCGAGCTATCAGAAGAGGGGTTAATGACGCGCCAAAACTTTCGGATATGTGTCGTAAGCATGTCAGGTAATGTATGGGATAAGTAATTGTGTTTAGCATTTTTTAGTGCAGTTATGTACAGATGATTGGCAACGTTATAGGTTTTCCAAGTTGTTTTACTTGCAGATGATTTAGCTAAGCGATAGAGACGTTTTTTTCTGCTAGATAGGCGCTTTATATAAGAGTTGCACCAAGGGGATCGAGGATCAGAAGGGATGATGCGATCAGGAATGAACTTTTCAGTTAATAGGCGCACTTGGTCTACAAATATATCCCAATTTGACTGGACCGTATGGTTCTCAAAATCAACAAAAAATGTTTGAATAAATGACGATAGCTCATTGTTAATTGCTTCAAGGTTGGCTTTCTTGTAATCGCGTATTACTTTCTCAACTTTTATCTTTTTGGGATAGCAGACTTTTAAACCGAATGTCAGTAAGGTATGGTCGCTAATACCAGGTAGGTATGTTATAGAGGAAGCAAATTCTGTTCGATTAGTTAGGATTAAATCAAGCGTATTAGCGGTTCTGATTGATGATCTGGTAGGCTGAGTCACAAGTTGGGAAAATGAAAATAGGGAACACAGTTTACAGAAATGTTTAGCCTGAACGGAAAAAGGCTTTATGGTGAGTGGATGCGTACTCCATGTTAAATTTGGAAAATTAAAATCGCCGAGTAAGAATAACGGTGCTGTAGGAAAACGGGAAAAAATTAGATTAATATCATCATGTAGCTGTTCAGTGAAAGTGGCAGATGACGAGGGTGAGTGGTAGCAAACGCCGAGGATTATCTTTGTGTGACCGAGAGTTAGGCAAGCCCACGTGGTTTCAAGTTCAGTGTTAATATCTATATGAAATGATGAAATATCTTTAGAAATTGCGAGAAGGACGCCTCCTCCTCGACGTGCAGATCGGTCACAGCGGTAGACAGTGAAATTGCCGGCGCCACAGAAAGCATCATAATCGCGCACATGTGCAGGAAGCCAAGTTTCTGTCAAGGCAATAATTTTTGCATCGGACGTGTCGATTGCCGTAGATAAAGAATGAAATTTATTCACAAGGCTTCTTATATTTGTCAGAAGAACAGGCAAGTTGAATATTACTAACTGTGAATCTGTGTTTGTTGAATTTGATTCCCCCGTCTTCAGCAGACACAAAAAGAGCTTAGTGTTTGGCTGCATCTATCGCTCACCTTCTTCTATAGTTACTGACGTCTGCAGTGCCCTTGATCAAACCATGGAAAAAATATCATGCGCCAATTGTAACGCAATAATCATGGACGATATCAACATTAACCTCATAGATACCAAATCATCTAATTCTTCTAGTTATTCAAGCCTCTTCCACAGTTTTGGATAGGAATGTTTAATTTCTATCCCTACTCGTTGTCCTAACATTGCCGGTGGCACCTTAATTGATCACGCATTATCGAGCTTAACAGATCAACCTGGGGTGGTATTATAACCACCGATATTACCGACCGCTATCCTATCGTTCTACGCCTGCGCAATTATTCAGCCTCGTCTAACACGTCATTTTACAGAGTTATACCTGACAAAGAGATGTTCCTTGCTAGCGTAACTAAATCTGACTGGTCGGAAGTTGTATCATCTAATCAACCTCAAAAATCTTTTCCGCAATTTATAACGACACTCTCATCGCATTTCAACTGCCACTCTCGTAAAATAAAATGCAGAAAAAAAAGGTATAATTGTCCCAATATCCGTGGCTTACAGATAGCCTTCTGAAAGCAATGCGGTCACGTGAAAATTTGTATAAAAAACAAAGAAGCAACCTTTCAATACTAAACTACTTGCCCGTTACAAAAAAACTGGCTGTGGCTTAGCTAAGGTTAAGCCCAGGATGTGAATCATACTAGCCTTTATTTTAACGCGACAGCGTTAAGGAGCTCGTGTCGCAGAAAAGCCGGTGTCGTCGGCGTCGGCTCAGGCGTGCGGCGCTTGCTCAGGCGCACATTTCGTTGTCGCGCCGAACGCTGCGTTGCTCGACGCTCACCGCGTCCGATGCGGTGCGCGTAGTCGCTGCGCCGTAGCAAAGCCACCTAGAAACAGTCTCTGTAGCACGCCGCAACCTTCGCTTCTCATTCCAATGAGCAGCTCTGTCTCCAGAAGGCATCTCACCTCGTGAGTGTCTAGCAGAGGTAAGCGCAGCTGCTTATATACCGCTGCGACGCCACGAGCGACGGCGCGAGTTGGAGCCCCGTTTTTCCTCTGTCGTGACGTCACGGTGTCACGTGGTATTGAAGGCGACACCGCCGCGCCTGATGAGCTGGGTTGAGCTCTAGTAATATGCTTCGCATAAAAATTTGCTAACTCGCTCTCTGCACAGCTGAGAAGTTGGCGTAGTAGTTCTGCGGAAACCCGCAAGGTGGAGGGAAGAAATGAATAAAGGGAAAATCAGACATACACCCGTTCGTAGCAATTGCTACAAAGCAAACCCACACGGGTTCCTCGAAAGAAAAGCCTCATAGTTGAAGAAAAATTCGTCCTGGTCTGGGACTCGAACTCGGGACCACCGCCCTTGTGGGGCAGCCGCTATGCCATCTGAGCTAACCAGGCGGCTAGCAGATGAAAGGGCGAAGTCGAATTTGTCGGCAACACGAAGCAAAGGCAAGAATTTGACGTAGTAGTTTTGCGGAAACACGCAAGGTGGAGAGAAGTGCGAAGAGAAATTATAAAGAACAAAAAGATTATAGAATGTGACAATAACACTAGAAAAAAGTGGGAAATAGTTAACACCTTTTTAAGCCGTAACTTTCAGAACGTCAGTTCGAGAATAATTCAGAATGACATGGTATACATTAACCCGCTTGATATTGCAAATGCATTTTGTGATGCTTTCTTCCATAACACTTCTGATTCCGCTTCATGCTGTAAGATGTCCTTTAAAAGCTTACCTCATAAATTTTTCCTTTTTTCCAACAACACCTGATGAAGTAATTTTAGTAATTAAAACCCTTATTGCCACTAGTACTGGCCTAGATAATATTAACGCCTACCACATAAAAATAATCGCGGAAAATATCGCTAACGTCCTCGCAGCTATCATTAACCTGATTTTTTAACACCGGTGTTTTTCCAAGTAAACTTAAACGCGGTCGAGTCATTCCCGTTTTCAAAAAAAGGTGATCGCACGCTTACACAGAATTATAGACCAATTTGCGTTTTTCCATCTTTTAATAAAGTTATTGAAAAATTTATCAAAAAGCGTCTAACAAAATATGTAGATAAATTCAGTATTCTTTCCCCTTATCAGTTTGGCTTTCGTTCTGGCTTTTCAACTAATCTAGCACTTACTTCTCTTACTGATTATATTAAAGAAAAGCGATTGATGATGGTAATTTTGCAGCGTCGATATTCATTGATCTATCCAAAGCCTTCGACACACTTAATCATACAATTCTTTGTGCTAAACATGAGGCCACCGGAATAACTGGTCCTCCTCTACTTCTAATCCGCAGTTACTTGCAAGATAGAAAACAAGTCGTTAACATTTCTGGGTACTACTCTAAAGAAGCTACTACTAACATTGGTCTACAACAGGGGTCCATATTAGGTCTTCTACTCAACCTAATTTATATAAATGATCTGCCTAGTTGCCTCTCCTCATCGAAGTGTATTCTTTACGCTGGCGATACTACTATATATATTTCTAACAATTGTATAGCAATGCTAACACGTAAGCTAAACGAATATCTCGTGAAAATTTTCACATGATGTCAACAAGCTGCAGATTAACCATAATAAGACCAATTTTGTCGTCTTTGCCTCACATCAGCGATCGCCTGAGCTCCTTCAATCTATTTCCATCAACAATCACCTAATCACTGCAGTTCATCATTGCACCTATTTAGGTGTGGAAGTTGATCGTCATCTTAAATTTCACCTTCATATAGCTAAAGTGAAAAAGAAAATGGCATACGCAATACGCGTTTCAATCATAGCACGACCATATTTCTCATTTTGAACTCTCAAGTCGCTTTATTATGCTTTTTTTCATTCTCATATTAACTATAACATTGAATCATGGGGAAACACTTATAACAGTCACCGAACTTCGTTGCAAGTCATTCAGAATCGAGCTATTCGACTAATAACATTTTCACCTCGTAGCATTAGCACAAATCAGCTGTCACGTGCACATAATATTGTCACGTGGTGGTGACGTTAAGAACACAGTAGCAATACTGTGATAGACAAAACGAACTTTTATTGGGCGAACCTGTGCCCACAAAACAGGCTACACTTATAGCACAACGATAGCGGCGAACACGGTCGGCGATCGTCGAAAATCTGATCAGCGGTTCAAGCGCGTCGGCTTTTATACACAATCGTCGAATGTTCCACACTAATCGTTGGGACCCGCGTGCCTTCCATAAAGTTCTACATCATTCGCGTCAGGCGAATAAATCAGATAACACAAGGTTTGGCAACAACAGACTGCGGATAGAAGCATCGATAACTTTCCAGAAACTTCGGATACATGCAAGCGCGTCCCGCGCTGTGCGATAAGATTTGTTAGGCGGTGAAACCTGGTCGCCCGATAAATATAAATACACGTGTCAATACCCCCCTCTTAAAAAGCATCCTCCCGATGCTACAAAGAGAGCGAAACACAAAGGGACACTTATTAAACATAAGTAAAAAAATAACGAAAAGAAATAAAGTCCAAAGGTCAGTTACGCGAAGTCCCAAAGTTCGTCAACGCTGGTGGTACGGCTTGAGCCGCACAACGTGGACAATTTCAGGTCGTGAGCGGCGCCGCTGTGACAGCGAAATGCCGTCTGGCACGACCTCGTAGTCCAGTGCACCAATACGTCGGATGATCTTGTACGGTCCAAAATAGCGACGCAAAAGCTTCTCGCTCAGTCCTCGTCGGCGTATAGGGGTACAAACCCAAACACGGTCACCGGGCTGGTACTCGACAAAGCGTCGTCGGAGGTTGTAGTGTCGGCTGTCGGTCCTCTGCTGGTTCTTGATCCGCAGGCGGGCGAGCTGTCGGGCTTCTTCGGCGCGCTGGAGATAGCTAGCGACGTCGAGATTTTCCTCGTCAGTGACGTGGGGCAGCATGGCGCCGAGCGTCGTCGTCGGATTCCTGCCGTAAACCAGCTTAAACGGCGTGATCTGTGTTGTTTCTTGCACCGCCGTGTTGTAAGCGAATGTCACGTACGGCAGGACGGCATCCCACGTCTTGTGTTCGACGTCCACGTACATCGCTAGCATGTCGGCGAGGGTCTTATTCAGCCGCTCCGTAAGACCATTCGTCTGCGGGTGGTAGGCCGTTGTCCTCCTGTGCCTTGTCTGACTGTAGTTCAGAATGGCTTGGGTGAGCTCCACTGTAAAGGCCGTTCCTCTGTCGGTGATGAGGACTTCTGGGGGCACCATGTCGCAGCAGGATGTTTTCGACAAAGAATTTCGCCACTTCGGCTGCGCTACCTTTCGGCAGTGCTTTAGTTTCAGCGAAGCGGGTGAGGTAGTCCGTCGCCACGACGATCCACTTATTTCCGGTTGTTGACGTCGGAAAGGGTCCCAACAAGTCCATCCCGATCTGCTGGAATGGTCGGCAAGGAGGCTCGATTGGCTGTAGTAATCCGGCTGGCCTTGTCGGCGGTGCCTTGCGTCGCTGACAGTCTCGGCATGTTCTGACATAACGGGCGACGTCGGCGGTCAGGTGCGGCCAATAATACTTTTCTTGTATCCTTGATAGTGTCCGGGAAAATCCTAGGTGTCCAGCGGTCGGATCGTCATGTAGGGCGTGCAATACTTCTGGACGAAGTCCTGACGGGACAACAAGAAGGTAGTTGGCGCGGACTGGGGAGAAGTTCTTCTTCACGAGTAGATTGTTTTGAAGCGTGAAGGAAGATAATCCGCGCTTAAATGCCCTGGGGACAACGTCGGTGTGCCCTTCCAAATATTCGACGAGGCCTTTTAGCTCCGCGTCTGCCCGTTGCTGTGCAGCGAAGTCTTCCGCGCTTATCATTCCGAGGAAGGCGTCGTCATTCTCGTCGTCTTGCGGCGGCGGGTCAATGGGGGCGCGTGATAGGCAATCGGCATCGGAGTGTTTTCGTCCAGACTTGTAGGTGACAGTGATGTCGTATTCTTGTAGTCTGAGGCTCTACCGCGCGAGTCGTCCTGAAGGATCCTTTATATTCGCTAGCCAACACAACGCGTGATGGTCACTGACGACTTTGAATGGCCTGCCATAAAGATAAGGGCGAAATTTAGCTGTAGCCCAAACGATGGCGAGGCATTCCTTTTCGGTCGTAGAATAGTTGCCTTCCGCTTTTGACAGCGACCGGCTAGCGTAAGCTATCACCTGTTCGATTCCGTTTCTCCTCTGGACTAGAACGGCACGGAGGCCTAGGCTACTGGCGTCAGTATGGATTTCTGTATCGGCGTACTCGTCGAAGTGCGCAAGTACCGGCGGCGACTGCATGCGTCGTTTGAGTTCTTCAAATGCGTCGGCCTGCGGTGTTTCCCACTTGAACTCGACATCACATTTCGTTAGATGTGTTAGCGGCTCCGCGATGCGTGAAAAGTCCTTGACAAAGCGCCTATAGTAGGCACACATGCCAAGGAACCTACGCACTGCCTTCTTGTTGATGGGTTGCGGGAACTGTGCGATTGCAGCTGTCTTTTGCGGGTCTGGACGGACACCAGATTTGCTGATTACGTGGCCTAGAAACAGAAGCTCATCGTAAGCGAAGCGGCATTTTTCCGGCTTCAGAGTAAGCCCTGACGACTTGATGGCTTCTAGTACTGTCGCAAGCCGCTTGAGGTGATCGTCGAAATTCCCGGCGAAGACGACGACGTCATCCAAGTAAACGAGACAGGTCTGCCACTTCAGTCCTGCTAATACTGTGTCCATGACGCGCTGGAACGTTGCAGGCGCCGAACACAGTCCGAATGGCATAACCTTGAACTCGTAGAGGCCGTCTGGCGTGATGAAGGCGGTCTTTTCGCGATCCCTTTCGTCGACCTCTATTTGCCAGTAGCCAGACTTGAGGTCCATCGATGAGAAGTATTTAGCATTGCAGAGCCGATCTAATGCGTCGTCTATCCGTGAGAGGGGGTATACGTCTTTCTTCGTGATTTTGTTCAATCGACGATAATCGACGCAGAAACGTAGGGTTCCGTCCTTTTTCTTCACTAAAACAACTGGAGACGCCCACGGGCTTTTCGACGGCTGGATGATGTCGTCGCGCAGCATTTCGTCGACTTGGTGTCTTATAGCTTCGCGTTCTCGCGTCGAAACTCGGTAAGGGCTCTGGCGGAGTGGTCGAGCGCACTCTTCGGTTATTATGCGATGCTTTGCGACTGGGGTTTGTCGAATCCTCGATGACGTCGAAAAGCAGTCTTTGTATCGTCGAAGCAGACTTCTGAGCTGTTGCTTCTTAATCACGGGGTGACTTGGATTTATGTCGAAGTCCGGCTCAGGAACTACGGTCGTCGGGGTAGATGCTACAGAATCCGAGAGGACAAACGCATCGCTGGTTTCCTGAAATTCCTCGATATGTGCGATCGTCGTGCCCTTGTTGATGTGCTTGAACTCCTGACTGAAGTTTGTCAGCAACACCTTCGTGTTTCCTCCGTGCAGTCGAGCGATCCCTCTTGCGACGCAAATTTCACGGTCAAGCAGTAGACGTTGGTCGCCTTCGATGACGCCTTCTACGTCAACGGGTGTTTCGGGGCCGACCGAAATGACAATGCTGGAGCGAGGCGGGATGCTCACTTGATCTTCGAGCACCCTCAAGGCGTGGTGACTACGAGGGCTCTCCGGCGGTATCGCTTGATCTTCCGACAGCGTTATTGACTTCGACTTCAGGTCGATGATTGCGCCGTGTTGGTTCAGGAAGTCCATGCCGAGAATGACGTCTCGTGAACCCTGTTGGAGGATAACGAAGGTGGCAGGGTAAGTCCGGTCATGAACGGTAATTCTTGCCGTGCAGACTCCAGACGGCGTGATGAGGTGTCATCCAGCGGTTCGAATTTGAGGGCCTTCCCACGTAGTCTTAACTTTCTTCAACTGGGCGGCGATGTGTCCACTCAGGACGGAGTAGTCAGCCCCTGTGTCGACTAAGGCAGTGACTGCGTGGGCGTCAAGAAGCACGTCGAGGTCGGTGGTTCTTTGTCTGGCGTTGCAGTTAGGTCGTGGCGTCGGATCACCGCTGCGTCGTGTTGAACTGAAGTTGGAACGTCGCGTCGTCAAGTCGTCGTTCGTCGGTGTAGTCTTGCCTTCCTTACTTCGTCGGGACGGCGGCGTGTCGTTGTTATGTCGTCGAGATCGTTTCGTCGTCGTCTTCGTCGGCGGCGGAGGATCTTCGTCAGTTCGACGTACAGCAACCGCACCTCCGTCGGTTGCTGCTTTTAGTTTTCCGGATATGGGCTCGCTGACCGGCCCCGGGCTGGGCCAGTGTATGGTCGGCGCTGCGGTGACAGGTAGCGGCCTGGTGATGGCGAGCGGGACGGCCGTCGAGGGCTCCACTGAGTAGCGGCGAGGTAATCGGCGATGTCACGTGGGCGCTCGCCAAGCTGTGGACGCGGCGCGTTGACGGCGAAACCTCGCAGTCCCATCTCTCGGTACGGACATCGTCGGTAGACGTGACCCGCTTCTCCGCAGTGGTAGCAGAGCGGGCGGTGGTCAGGAGCACGCCAGATGTCCGTCTTCCTCACGTAGGTGCGCTGGGCGACGGGTGGTCGTGCTGGCGGCGGCGGCGGCGGACGACGAAACTGTGGCGTGACAGGGCCCTGGCGCGGTCGCGGAGGGGGTCCTTGACGGCGTGCGACGGCGGCGTAGGTCATCGCTTGCGGCTCACGCTGCGGCGATTCAGGGGCTACTCCAAGTTGTTGTTGGAGTTCCTCACGCACGGCGTCAGCAATCGAAGCCACTTGAGGCTGTGATTGTGGGAACAGCTTTTGTAGCTCCTCCCGCACGACAGCTCGTATAGTCTCACGTAGGTCGTCGGTGGCCAGTGACTGAACTCCGGCGTAGTTTGTCGAGGTCGTGCGGCGGTCGAATTGCCGGTTTCGCATCTCGAGTGTCTTCTCGATGCTGGTGGCCTCGTGAAGAAACTCGTCGACGGTCTTCGGTGGGCTTCGTACCATTCCGGCAAAAAGTTCCTCCTTCACACCACGCATCAGCAGGCGGACTTTCTTCTCCTCGGGCATTTCAGGGTCGGCGTGGCGGAAGAGACGGCTCATTTCTTCCATGTAGATCGCGGTCGTCTCATTAGGTAGCTGCACCCGGGTTTCCAATAGCGCTTGGGCTCGTTCTCGGCGTACGACGCTTGCGAATGTCTGCAGGAAGCCGCTTCGGAAAAGTTCCCAGGTCGTTAGGGTGGCTTCTCGGTTCTCGAACCACGTCCTGGCCGCGCCTTCCAATGCGAAGAAGACATATCGCAGTTTGTCGTCGCTGTTCCAGTTGTTAAACGTAGCGACTCTCTCGTACGTCTCAAGCCAGCCTTCCGGGTCCTCGATAGTTGAACCACGGAACGTCGGAGGCTCCCTGGGCTGCTGTAGCACGATGGGCGATGCCGGGGCTGCCATTGGGGTGGACTTGGTGGCAATCTTTCTGGTCGTCTCAGGCAAAAGTCCGTGCTCCGGGGGCAGTTGTTGAAGACGGCGGCTTGCTCGATGGTCCGGGACTGCGTTGGTGTTGTCTTTGCGTTCCGGGCTTGGATCACGGCTTGTCGGGGGCGTCCGGTACATGGACCAAAAGCACCTCCACCAGATGTCACGTGGTGGTGACGTTAAGAACACAGTAGCAATACTGTGATAGACAAAACGAACTTTTATTGGGCGAACCTGTGCCCACAAAACAGGCTACACTTATAGCACAACGATAGCGGCGAACACGGTCGGTGATCGTCGAAAATCTGATCAGCGGTTCAAGCGCGTCGGCTTTTATACACAATCGTCGAATGTTCCAGACTAATCGTTGGGACCCGCGTGCCTTCCATAAAGTTCTACATCATTAGCGTCAGGCGAATAAATCAGATAACACAAGGTTCGGCAACAACAGACTGCGGATAGAAGCATCGATAACTTTCCAGAAACTTCGGATACATGCAAGCGCGTCCCGCGCTGTGCGATAAGATTTGTTAGGCGGTGAAACCTGGTCACCCGATAAATATAAATACACGTGTCAATATTTTGAATGTGACTGATCTTGTTAAATGTAACCTGGCCCTATTTATTTTTAGGGCATTAAACAATGATATTTCAATAACCATCATACCAAAGACATCCCTTACTAATTTAAATACTAGATTTTTAGGAAATATGAACTTCATTTTACCCATGGTCCGCGCCAACTATGGTAAGCAGTCATTACAGTTTTCAGCTTTATCTCTGTGGAACACATTACCCTTCCCTTTAAAATTTTTCAAAGCTGACAGGTTTCATATAGAACTTAAGTATTTTCTTTTAGCTTCCTCCGACTTTCCAATTTGAGTGTACTATGCGTTGTATTTTTAACTTTCACTTTGTTTCTTTATATGTCTCTCGCGTATTTCTACTTCTTTTTTTTTCTTCTTAAGCAATCTTTTGTAGTTTTTCCTTTTGTTGTCTAATCCAAAGCCTCGTTATCCCTTAATACATTCATCTGCTGCTTTTCTGTTAATTTATGCCTTGTCTCCTAAAACCTTTATTATCGGAAATTTCACATGTTGCCATTGTTGTTTTAATAATTCTAGTCGTCATGCACAGGAGGTCCCATTAAGTTTTTAACTTCGGGACCTCCTTCTGTATATACTTATCATGTAATTATTCCAATTTTTTGTCTTGAATAAAACTGATTCCGATACTGAAGGACGACGAAGACAAGCGCTGACTTCCGACTGATTTTTATTTTGAGAAACAAACATATATATATATACTGAGACACCAAGACAAAAGCGAACCCTACAAAGCATCAACACGACATGAGTATGCATTCTGAGCATGGTAGGAGGTTCTTGCTCTACCAATTCTGGCTCTTTCAAGCTTGTGCTTGGTAGAGGAAGAATACAAGTTGTTGGCAATCACTTCGGAGAAGAAGGTGCGACCACGGGTCGTGAAAAACCGTGCACTAAAATGATGGCGCGGAGGAGGGAATTACGTCAGTTGCAGAGCTGCTCTGAAGTGCTCAAGTAACGGCGTAGTGTGTTTGTAATCAGTAGCCACAACAATCCGCCTGTTGCCGGACCTGAACCCGGGGGAAAGGACCAGAAAGGTCTAAACCCACTTGAATGAATGACTCACTTGCGATGTCGAGGGACTAAAGATACCTGGTTAGTGAACCTGGTACCTGGTTTTTTTTCCAATGCTGACATGGTTTGATACAGCAATGTATTGCCGTAAAGAGTGAGCAGGGCGGGGCCACTAGGAGGGACAAGCATGTCCCTTATGCAACTGCTGTCATCATACGGTCACGGAATGCAACGTCGGACTCTCTGCGTATGAAATAAAGGTCTCGGTTGCGCAGCGCTCGATGTTACTACTGCTGCGGCAGCCGCAATCACATGGAACGTATTTACCGATGGTTGTGCCGGATCGTGTGCACAAAGTGCCATCGTCGCCATTTGGCCATCTTCTGCAAGTTATTTAAGCCAGCTGTATCGACCACGACAACTGTGACGACAGTGGATCAAGCTGCACCGTGCCTTGCATCGCATGGCACCAGTTCGTCTCCGGTGACATCTGTTCCAAGCACTCTGAGCGGCGACGGTTCGGTCCTGCTTCAGACCGGATGCGTACGAATTGAGTGCTCGGCACAAAGGAGTCTCGTGCGTATTCTTCTTGACAGCGGCAGCCGGCGCAACTTTATTTGAGCGGATCATTCGAAGGACCTCACGTGCTCGGTTATAGGAAAAAAGAAACTACCTCTTGTTACGCTCGGTCACTCGGAGCCCCGCCAAGTCATGCGCAGTGGTCGGGTAGCATGGACTATGCGAGGCCAACACAGTGGCATTACGGTGACTGCTGAGGCTGTGGAGGTAAGTAGTTTTGCAGCTTCTGTGCGAGAATAAATATGACATTGCGGAAAATACGGCGCGACAGCGCTTGCGCAATTACAGCGCATGTTGCCATGCGCATGGTCATAGTTGAAAAAAAAGAGAACAAGGTTCGGTGGAAAAGTTCGCTGTCTTCGATTAACACGTATCACAAGGAAGGTGGTTCCAGTCTTTCGTTGTATGTGGAATAAATAAGTATAAAAACCTGTTTGTCTGACAAAAAGTGCCACTTACTTTATGACGGTGATGCACTCGAGATGATAGATAAGTAGGTGCTAGAATTAGTTCACTGCTAAGGATATGATGACGAAACACTTTAGGAAATAGGCATAAGTGAAAAGCCTTTTCGCGCAGTAATAAAGATGGCAGACACAGGTTGCTTTTCATTAAAGGTATGCTAGAAGTACGATCGTAGTTTGAGTGAATGAAACGAGTGGAATTATTCCGAACCATTTCAAGCGAATTAACAATAGTAGCATTGTATGGGTCCGCAATAGTAGCAGCGTATTCTAGCTTAGATCGAACTAGTGTTTTATAGAATAGTAGCTTCATTGATGAAGGGTAGTTGCTGAAGTTTCACCGCAAGTATCCTAACATACGATTTGCGTAATTGAATATGGAGTCGACGTGAAATTTCCAGTATAAGTCAGATGATATAGTTTCACCTAAATAACGGTGGGATGAAAATTGTTCTAGCTGGAAGTGGTTAAGCATATATGAAGGCACACATACGCCGCGCCTTGTAACAGTCCTCAGCCTGCATTTCTTGGGGTTTAGTTCCATGAGCTACTTTTTACACTAAGCGGCGATGTTATTTAGATCAGTCTGTAGAATTTAGTGGGCCTTTCCATTACGAATCTCATGATACGGTGCACCATCATCGGCGTATAGGTGAACTAAAGATGGCACACAACCGGGCAAGTCGTTAATGTATATTAGAGAATGTAATAGACCTAAAATAGAGCCCCGCAGAACTCCTGATGCTACGTTAATTAAAGGTAAAGCATGACCATTGACAGAAACATATTGTCGGTGATTGATTAGGAACTATTAGGCCAGCTAAGTACATTATGCTCAAGATTTAGAGAAGAAAATTTTTGCATAAGCAGCACATGAGTAACGTTGTCAAAAGCCTCCGAGAAGTCTAGAAAGGCGCAATCGATTCTGGAACTATTGTCTAGTATAGAGTGCAAGCGGTGAGTGAAAAGAAGTAATTGTTTCACAAGAAAACGAACGCCTGAACCCGTGTTGCGATGACGCAAAAAAAAAAGGAATTTGGTTCCCCAAAGTTAAAGTTCAAAAGTAATAGGTAAAGCTGATATAGAATGGCCTTCAATATTTAGTAGCATGATAGAAAAAAGCGAGGAATATCTGCTAGAACAATTTAGTCTTATGCAAATTTGTTTTTACATTGTTTAGCTCTATCTCTTATGTAATGTTATGTTAGATTGTATTAAGTTATACACTGTTAGGTTGTAAGTAGTTGTGCTGCATTTATTCTTTATGAGGTTGTATTGTATCACAATTTATTCTACTTATCACATTTTTTATCGCTAGAGTTGACTTCACTAATTAAATGCATAAAACCATGTCTTTCTTTCTGCACCTGGAGTTTTCCAGACTGTACTTCGTAGCTACATGTAGCGTATTTAGTTGATTGTACCTTGTATACACATGTCCTATGAAAAAATGCTGTATCAACGCTTACATTGTAACAATATGCCCACCTGCTATGTTCTCGATAAAGAGACTGGCAGTATTGAAAGTAATATTAATAATATGACTGTACAATACGTGCTTCATCAGTTTGCAAGGGATGGTTGCTAGCGAAATGGGTCAATAATTTAAGGGAGTATGTTTGTTTGCCTGATTTATGAAAAGGAACCACCTTCCCTATCTTCCAATAAAAACGAAGGATACCATGATCAAGCGACTTCTGCAATAGTTGAGGCAAAAACAAAGATGAGTAATGTTCAGTCGCCTTTAGAAATTTAGGGTTGATACTATCAGTTACACAAGCCGAAGAAAGCTTTAGCAAGTCCATTAAGTGTACTATTCTAGAATGCTCGAACATGATAGGGGACATCAAAAGATAATGATGAGGTGACATATTGTTACGCGAAGGACGAGTCAGTGAGACGAGCAACTATTTACAGGTTATATTTACAACTGCGGCTGCACAGCTGACCGGTTAGATTCACAGTGCGAGCCCAGTTCATTCTTCCTCCTCTTTTCTCGAGTGATGGCGCCCACGTGCCTCGTTCAAACAGTCAAACATCACACGCGTGTAGCATAATCCCCCGGCGGCACAAGCGACGTCCCGGAGCGTCTTAATGTCATCACTGGGAGGGTACCGCGTGAACAGGGAGGGTTGTGTCCAGGGGCAGTGCTGGTTCTCCGCCGAACAAAATGAAAAGTGGGGAATTTATTAACCGGCGACAAATGTGACAAACGGTAGAGCAAGGTCCCAGTCAGTGTGGTTTGAAGAGACATATTTCGCGAGCATGTCTGTGAGAGTGCGATACAGATGCTCCATGAGGCCGTTTGTTTGCGGATGGTATGACGTGGATAGCTTGGGCCTGGTGGTACAGGACTGCAGGATGTCTGGGATAACTTTTGATAGGAATGTCCAGCCATGGTCTGTGAGAAGTAGTCGCGGAGCTACATGTAATGAAAACACGTTGCGTTGAAGAAAATCAGCGACAACTGTCGCGCAGCTTGTAGGAAGCGCTGGCATAGCGCGTGACGTAATCCGTGGCCACAGCGATCCACCTGTTCCCAGAAGTAGAAAGAGGAAACGGGCGAAGTAAGTCCAAACCAACCCCAAAGAATGGTTCCGCGGAAATGTCGAGTGGTTGAAGGTAGCCATCAGGGAGCGTCGATGGTGTATTGCATCGCTGGCATTTCTCACACGCAGCTGCGTACCTTCGAACGGAGCGAGCAAGCCCTGGTCAAAAGAAGCGTCGGCGAATCCGGCCGTAGGTACGTGACAAACCCAGGTGACCGGCAGTGGGGAAATCGTGAAGTTTGTGAAGAACAGCCGAGCGAAGTTGTTTAGGGATTACAAGGTGTAATGCAGGGCCATCGTGGTGAACGTTGTGGCGGTAGAGTACGCCATCTTTAAGTGGGGATAAGGGAAGGGAACTGTCGGCGAGTGACGATTTCAGGCGGTCAATGTTGATACGCAAGGATGGGTGACGGCGCTGCTCGTCGGCGACATGGAGCAGTGGAAAAACAGAGATAACACAGGCGTCGGTGTCAGTATCAGACGTAGAGGTCACCTCTTCGACTGGGTAGTGAAAGAGGCAGTCTGCACTACAATGTTACGCGAAGGACGAGTCAGTAAGACGAGAAACTATTTACAGGTTATATTTACAACAGGGGTTGCAGCGCTGACCGGTTAGGTGCACAGCGCGAGCCCAGTTCGTTCTTCCTCCCCTTTTCTACAGTGATGGCGCCCACGTGCCTCGTTCAAACAAACAAATATCACATGCGTGTAGCAATATATTTAACACAATCAACTCAACATGAAGAAAAAGTGTCCGAAAAAACATTGTTAAACACCGAGGTGCATTGTTCGGGTGGTATAGCTGAATTTTCAGAATTGTTAAGAGAAATAATACTGGTTTCAGTCTCATTTACGCTTCTCCAAAATGCTTTAGAATTATCTAATGGGAGTGCTGGGAGAGTGGTTTTAGAGTAATAATCTTTGGCCTGACAAAGTGCGGCGCGGTACTCCGCTTCAACGTTGTGATGTGCTTTCCAGTGATTTCTTGTTCGTAACTTTGATGAACGGAACAAACGCTTTCTTCTTATTGGAAAGACGCTTTAGCTCTTTGTTAAATCAAGGTGACGCTTTATCGCACCGAATGCGTCTTAGCGGACGTTTGCAGGGATAAGCTGCGCGGCTTTATTCCGAAATAGAACCCACTTTTCTTCGTCATTCTCTCTATCAAAATCAATGACGTATGCGTCAACATATGTACACAGTTCCTGATTATTAATATCAAAATTTGCTTTTTTTAGGTACTGTAAGCTCGGCTACTGAATCTCGCTAGTTCACTCCAGAAATTGAATAATCGTCAGAACTGCCAGTAAAGCAAGTCTGCATAATCTCCAGACCAACTTTACAGCATGCAGGGAGAATGGAATCCATTAGCTCGGTACCATTGCTTTTGTTCATGAATATAGATCCATTTTTGGTCGGTAATAAACGTTGGTAGCTCATTTTGCGTAACATTAAGAAAAAATTAAAAAAAACGCTGACATGTGTTCGAATAAATACGGTAATTTTATATGAAATCATGCTAGGAGAAACTAGGCAGGGCTCACCATTCATGCAGGCAGTCTTGGGTATGAAACAAGGTCAGGAGGGTTCAAAATAAAATAGTATGAAACTTGGCTGCCGTACATGCAAGTGTGGCAGTTAGTAAGGATTGTCCCTGCCTTGTACATATATGAAAATCCTGTTTGAGAAGTTTCTGGTTCTTCTTGCAATCAAGGAAGGCAAACTGGGAAACAGTTTTACCAAATCCCCGTTCGACGGCCTGTCGCAGCTGGCTCATTACATAACTGAATACCTGCTGGGAGCTGTGGAGAAGGCACCGCCGTAAGGCTTCATTAGAAGAGGCCTGAATGGATACGCAGGGTCGCCGTACATCACGAAATAGTCCCCGCCGACAAGCCTCTCAAGCTTTCTATACGCTTGACTTTCGTGAACTATGCTTGTAAGAAAGAGTAGCTACGCTATAAGTAAGGAACAACAGTACTTCAATGCACAGTTGTAATTTCGTCTGTACGTCATTAATGACAGTGTAAAACAAATTGTAAAGAAAGCAAATTTTAAAAGAACACTGACACAAAATTTCAGATCTTTTCTGTTACGATAAGTAACCAAGAACCCAGTTATTACGGCACAAAACTTCGTTTGCTTGAGCGTGCGACAGTTAAGTATTTAGAGCTTTGCTTATAGGGATCAGTCCAAATATGCACCTGGCATTGTGCTTCAGTTGTCGCATTTTGTCCGAGGTCAGTGCAGCAAAGCCAAAGTAGATAGTGCAGAAAGCCTCAGTGGGCATGACAAAACTGTTGTACCGACACAATTACGACTAATAAGTGAGGATGAGAGGGAGTGCAACAACGAAGGCCTTGGTCTTGGGACAAGCAAGAGCTTGTACAAGAAGCATAGTGGCCAACACAAACCCGTGACGTAGCACTGTTGTTATGCCCTGGGATGTTTACGAACTCACTTTGTTGATGTCAATGTCGTGAGGTGTTGCGTCTTGCGGTTTTCTGTGTGCATGTATTTTAAGACTGATTTTAAATGTGCTTTAAGCTGCATTCGCTGTTGATTCTTTGTAGATGGTGTGTGTGTGTCCACAGAAATCAATCTCAGAAATTATATTGACTTCAAAATTTTGCGTCATTACTGCTTTCCGGCATTCTCTTTAGCGATGCCCAAGAACCTATGCAAAATAAATCTATAGATGTACCAGCCGAGAACAAGGGCTTGCGCTGTCTCTTTTGTTCCTCCTTCTCCGTGTTTGCACGGTTGCCGTTTAGTAACACAAGTGTCTACCCAATTACTCTACTTACAATCGTTGGTGTCATAGCATGCACTGATGGTAATATACCTGTTGCAGTAGATAGCATGTGTATGCTTCGGCTAAGTAATGTTTCGCAAACAGGTCTGCTGTATGTAAAATGGGCAAGGAAATGTGGGACCTTCATGAAAACAACATAAGCAAAACCACATTTGGTAGCCTGGATGATTCTACTACTAAGTAGCACAATACCTTAGAAAGGCAACAACAACAACAACAACAACAACAACAACAATAATAATAATAATAATAATAATAATAATAATAATAATAATAATAATAATAATAATAATAATAATAATAATCAGCCTGGCTACGCCCACTGCAGGGCACATGCCTCTCCCATACTTCTCCAACTACCCCGGTCATGTGCTAATTGTGGCCATGTTGTCCCTGCAAACTTGAAATCTCATCCGCCCACCTAACCTTCTGCCGCCCTCTGTCACGCTTCCCTTCTCTTGGCATCCAGAGAGAGCGTAAACTTTAATTTCAAATCAGCAAGATTTGAGTCCGGCGTCTTTTAGTGGGTCTGGGCACCCGCCGCGGACGCGGTTCCGAGACCTTGTCTCGAAGCGGCTTCCTCGGCTCGCTGGACGGCTCAGAGTTGTGCTGTCAGGTCAGAGCTGAGCAGTGCGGTCATCCAGCGTGACTGGAGGCTGGCGGTGGAAGAGACGGAGGGGTCGGCACTGCCCGACTTGTTTGTTAGGTCCCGACACTCCCATAGCATGTGATTTAGTGTGGCAACCTCGCCACACGATGTGCATCTGTTTGTAGTGTACATGTCTGGATACATGGCGTGCATGAGTCTGGGGTTTCTGTAAGAGTCTGTTTGTAATTGTCTGAAGTGTACTGCTTGCGTCCTGTCTAACATAGCGTGAGGGGATGGGTATATGCGTCTTTGTAATTGGTAGTGTGCCGTGATGTCGTGAAAAGTGGTCATACGATCCTCCCATGCCCAGACGTTTGCAGTACCCCGCGGGGGCTCTTCCTCCGATGCTGCTCGGTGAGTCAGGCCTCGAGCAACGCCGTGAGCCGCTTCGTTGGGGGTGCTCATTCCAGTGTGTGCCGGGATCCACAGCAAATGCCTTCGGTTATCAACGTCGGCCTCTCCCTGGTGTATGGGATGTCGCTGGAGTATCTGATACGCCTCTTGCGAGATGCGCCCATTTACAAAATTGCGAATTGCTGTTTGCGAGTCACAGATCACGTATGTAGCTTTGGTTTGTGTGAGGGCCAGTGCTATGGCCGCTTCCTCTGCCGCTTCGGCATGTGCCGTGTTCACGGTGACGCTCGTGAGGTGGCTCGGCTCGGTGGCTAGTAACTGCTGCCACGAAACTCTTCCTGTCTCGATAGCGGGCTGCGTCGGTGAAGACCGCATCCTTGTCGTTAGAGTAACTTTTGTTCATTTGTTGTGCCCTGGCTTTACGCCTCCCCGTGTGGTGTTGGGGGTGCATGTTGTGAGGCAATGGGGGTACGTATAGTTGCTCGCGTATGGGCCTTGGAATGTCTACTTTGACGCTATGTTGCGAGTGGTATGTGATGCCGAGATTTTCAAGCACGTGTCTGCCCGGGCGGGTCTTGGATAGGCGTTCAAGTTGGGACACTTGTTGCGCCTCCACGAGTTCTTCGAGCGTATTGTGTAGGCCCAGTTCTAAGAGCTTGGTGGTGCTGACTCCAGGCGCAAGTCCCAACGTACATTTGTACGCCGTGCGTATGAGCGCGTTGAGCTTGTTTTTTTTCCGCAACCGTCCATTTGTGAAACGCTGCCGTGTACCTTATCTGGGAAATGACGAAGGCTTGGATGACGCTGCCTTCGCGCATGCCCGCGTGTTTGTTGGTGATGCGTCGAATGAGCTGCATCGTGCTGGTGGCCTTTGCCGTTATCTTGCGAAGTGCTTCGCCATTGCCACCCTTATGCTCTATCATCATTCCTAGTACCCGGATTTTCTCTACTATCGGGATGGGTAGGCCATTTGATGCCGTTAATTGGATCTTTTGCTTTTCCAGGGGGGTGTAGCATTTAGGTGGGCGCCCTTTCTGACTGGTCTATACAGCAGCAGTTCGGATCCAGTCCGTAACTCTTAATGACCATCGGTTATCTTCCCTCCTCACTACATGTCCTGCCTATGCCCATTTCTTTTTCTTGATTTCAACAAAGATATCATTAACTCGTGTTTGTTTCCTCACCAAATCAGCTCTCTTCTTATCCGTTAACGTTACACCCATAATTCTTCTTTCTATAGCTCGTTGGGTCATCCTCAATTTAAGTAGAGCCCTTTTCGTAAGCCTCCAAGGTTCTGCCCCGTAGGTGAGTACTGGTAAGACACAGCAGTTATACACTTTTCTCTTGAGGGATACTGGCAACCTGCTGCTCATGATCTGAGAATGCCTGCGAAGCACACCCCAGCCCATTCTTATTCTTCTGAATACTTCAGTCTCATGATCCGGATCCGCGGTCACTACCTGCCCTAAGTAGATGTATTCTCTTACCACTTCACTACCTATCGTAAACTGCTGTTCTCTTCCGAGATTGTTAAACATTACTTTAGTTTTCTGCAGATTAATTTTTAGACCTACCCTTCTGCTTTGCCTTTCCAGGTCAGTGAGCATGCCTTGCAATTGTGGTCTCCTGAGTTTATACTAAGCAAGGCAATATCAGCGAATCTCAAGCTACTAAGGTATTCTCCATTAACTCTTATCCCGAACTCTTCCCAATCCAGGTCTCTGAATACCTCCTGTAAACACGCTGTGAATAGCATTGGAAAGATCGTATCTCCCTGCCTGACGCCTTATTTATTGGGATTTTGTTGCTTTCTTTATGGAGGACTACGGTGGCTGTGGAACCACTATAGATATCTTTCGGCATATTTACATACGGCTCGTCTACACCGTGATTCCGTAATGCCTGCATGACGGCTGAGGTTTCTACTGGATCAAACGCTTTCTCGTAATCAATGAAAGTTTTCTATGGGGTTTTACGTGCCAAAACCACTTTCAGATTATGAGGCACGCCGTAGTGGGGGACTTCGGAAATTTGGACCGCCTGTGGTGCTTTAACGTGCACCTAAATTTAAGTACACGGGTGCTTTCGCATTTCGCCCTCATCGAAATGCGGCTGCCGTGGCCGAATCAATGAACACTATATATTGTTGCGTGTGGAAAGACACAGACAGAAGAGGCCATTTACAGGCTATTTACACTGGAGCCAGATAGCCAGGCCGATACTCGCTCGCGTCAAGCGCACCAACAAACTTCATCGTCGTTATCGCAGCGGCTCGTTTCTTGAGGATCGTCGATGGTATCGTAATACTAACCCCCCTCCCCCCCCCCCCGTGGCAAAAGCATCGTCACGGTGCTGTTAAATCCCAATGAATTACCACTAAATAATGTATAATAAAAACTTATATTGGGGGTACAGGGGCCCCTGTCAGGCGCTGTGCGCCTTTTGCCCCTGCACCTTTCTTGAAAGTGTATTCAAGATCAAATAAACATTCATTCATTCATTCATATCCAAGGCGCGTGGAGAGTCGTAGGGCTTGAATCGGGCGACGTGGACAATGTCACTGGTTGTCACAGCGGAGGACGTAGTGGGCGTGGGTAGAACGATTTCATAGGTGACATCGGTCACTTTGCGGAGCACGCGATATCGACCTGTGTAACAAGAAAGGAGTTTTTCACATAGGCCAACTTTAAGTGAACGTGACCAAAGCAACACGAGGCTGCCGGGCACAAAATGGACATCACGGTGACGAAGGTCGTAGCGTTGCTTCTGCTTGTTTTGAGACAATTGTAGACGAGCGCGCGCAAGTTGGCGAGCGTGGTCAGCATGGGCTATTGCCGAACGGGCATAATCGCTACTTGATGCTGTGGTGGACGGAAGCACAGCGTCCAGTGGTAGCATTGGTTCGCGGCCATACAAGAGGTAAAAAGGAGAAAAGCCAGCAGTGTCGAGACGGGAAGAGTTGTACGCAAAGGTGATGTAAGGTAGAGCCAGGTCCCAGTCACGGTGGTCGTCGAAAACATATTTGGATAGCATGTCTGTAAGGGTGCGGTTCAAGCGCTCAGTGAGGCAGTTCGTTCGGGGATGGTAGGAGGTGGTAAATTTACGCCGTATTGAGCAGGCACGCACGATGTCGTCGATGACTTTGGCCAAAAACGTACGGCCACGGTCTGTTAGCAATTGACGCGGAGCACCATGCATCAAAATATCATGTAGGAGAAAGTCCGCAACATCAATTGCGCAACTGGTTGGAAGAGCACGGGTTACGGCGTAGCGGGTGCGTAGTCCAACCGCGACTGCAACCCACTTGTTCTCTGATGTAGATTGCGGAAATGGGCCCAGAAGGTCTAAGCCGACACGATGAAAGGGCTTGGCAGGGATGTCGAGCGGCTGCAGGTAACGAGCGGGAAGCTGGGAAGGCTTGCGTCGTTGGCAAACTTTACAAGCGGCGACGTAACGTCGTACGGAACGGGCAAGACCCGGCAAGAAAAAGCGGTGACGTACACCGTCATAGGTTCGAGATACGCCTAGATGTCCTGCCATTGGTGCGTCGTGGAGCTCTTCTATAACGGTGGAGTGGAGGTGTTTAGGTATTACTAGTAGGAACTCAGAGCCGTCCGGATGAAGGTTACGACGGTACAGAATACCGTCGCGGAGGACGAAGAGGCGTAGAGGAGCATCGGCCGGAGAGTGTTCAAAACGGTCGATGAGTGCTCTGATGTAGGCGTCACGGCATTGCTCGTCGGCGAAATGAAGCAGCTGGGATACAGAGAATACGCAAGAACACCTGGCAATATTAGAGGAGTCAGAGTCGTCAACAGGGTAACGCGACAAGCTGTCAGCGTCTTGGTGCAGGCGGCCAGACTTGTACACCACGGAATATTAAAATTCTTGTAGCCTCAAAGCCCATTGACCAAGCCGGCCTGTAGGATCTTTTAGCGAAGAGCCAGCAGAGAGCTTGATGGTCAGTGACTACGGAAAAAGGGCGACCGTAAAGGTAAGGATGGAACTTCGCAACCACCCAGACAACAGCAAGGTATTTTCGTTCTGTAATGGAATAGTTGCGCTCCGATGATGCTAGGAGGCGGCTCGCATAAGCAATAACGCGATCCTGGGCACGCTGACGTTGGGGTAAGACGGCACCTACTCCATGACCGCTGGCATCTGTATGCAAGTCTGTAGGGGCATCAGGGTCGAAGTGGGCGAGAATGGGTGGTGAGGTTAGAAGAGTGACGAGATGAGAGAAGGCGGCGGCCTCTTCAGTGCCCCACGAAAATTTTACGCCTTTCTTCAAAAGATTAGTTAGGGGTCTAGCAATTGTCGCAAAATCTGGAACAAAACGAAGAAAGTATGAGCATAGCCTTACAAAACTTCGAACGTCTGCGGCTGTCTTCGGAACCGGAAACTCTCTGACAGCGCGAGTTTTGTCGGGATCAGGCTCTACTCCGGAAGCGTCAACGAGATGGCCCAGAAGAGTAATTTGCCGGTGGCCAAAACGACATTTGGACGAGTTAAGTTGCAGCTTCGCCTTTCGAAATACATGAACTATAGGTTTGAGACGTTCAAGGTGAGTGTGGAAGGTTGGCGAGAAGACGATGACGTCTACGAGGTAGCAGAGGCATGTGGACCATTTCAAACCTTGGGGCAAGGAGTCCATCATACGCTAGAAGGTGGCAAGGGCGTCGCATAATCCAAATGGCATTACTTTAAATTGGTATAGGCCATCAGGTGTGATGAACGCGGCTTTTTCTCTGTCCATATTGTCAACAGCACTCTGGTAGTATCCCGAACGAAGATCAATAGACGAGAAATAGCTGGAACGGTGCAGGCAATGAAGGGCGTCGTCTATATGTGGGGGTGGGTAGACGTCCTTCTTAGTAATGCTGTTCAGATGACGGCAGTCTACACAGAAGCGCCATGCGCCGCCCTTCTTAACGAACACCACAGGTGACGCCCAGGGACTCGAAGAAGGCTCAATGATGTTTTTATTGAGCATTTTGTTGACTTCGTTTTGAATTACTCGGCGTTCCGACGAAGAAATTCGATACGGTCGTCGGTAAGTAGGCGTAGCATCGCCAGTAAGGAGCCGATGCTTGACCGCGAGCGTCTGGCCTAAAGGGCGATCGTCGATGTCGAACATATCTCGGTAGGACAATAATACCTAACAAAGCTCTTCAGCCTGCGCCGAGGATAGGTCCGTCGCAACCATTTTCGTTATATTGGGATCGGCACCCGAGGCTGGCGCAAGGGCCCTGCTAAGCTCGCGAGAACCATCGGTCGATAACGCTGCCACGTATTGGTCGCCGAGACAATCAACGGTGGCAAGGCAAATCCCTTTCGGTAGAATTTGCTTTGTCAATCCAAAGTTACAGACAGGCATGCGAGTGCGGTTCCCAGTAATATTGAGTATGCTGTGAGGCACTGTAACGTCATACCTTATTCGAATGACGGGCAGAGGAGTGACGAGGTACTCGCCATCAGGAACTGGTGGGAAAGACAACAGTTATGTGTAGGCTATTGAGTTTGGCTGCAGGCGAAGAAAGCCGGTGGAACGTAAGCGGCAGTGGGGTGTGTCAGAAGGTTCTGCGAGCGTCGGCAACTCAAGGCGAAGGGTACTGGAAGAGCAGTCAATAAGAGCAGAATGTGCGGAGAGAAAATCGAGGCTGAGAATGAGGTCGTGGGGTCAATGAGCAATCACGGTGAGGAGGACAGGAGTGTGACGGCCGGCGATGCTGAAGAGTGCCGTACACATGCCGATGATCAGCACAGTACCGCCATCCGCAACGCGGACGACATGTGCCGACGCTGGGGTGAGGAGCTTGTTTAGTCTTCATCGGAAGGCAGCACCCATAATTGAAAGATGTGCTCCTGTATCGATGAATGCCGTGACAGGATAGCCGTCAGTGTCAACGTCAAAAAGGTTTCGGTTCATGGGTAACGTGAGCAGAGGATTTGAGGGCAGGGTCGGCAACGCTGCTTCACCTCCAGAAGCTGCAGTGCCTAGTTTTCCGGCTGGATCCGGGAGGCGATAGGTGGCGAAGAGAAGCGACGGCGTTGGGGTGAACGAGACTGATGGCGTCGAGATGAGAGCGAGCGGCTGCACCGAAGGTTCGGAGCAGGAGCATCAGCGGCATTGCATTCATGGCGGGTGGTATAGGGTACGAAAGGTACAAAGGTGCGGGAATAAGCGGCGGTGTATGTCCGAGGAGGTGGTGGCCATCGGTTGCGTCAGTGACGAGCGACGTGACCGATGCGACAGCAGTGGAAGCAGATCGGCCGGTCATCAGGGGTACGCCAGTTGGATGGGTTGCGGCGAGATGTGGCGGAAAAGGACTGCCGATGACGAGGACGGCCGCTAGAGAACTGGGGTACGCTGGGTTGAGACGTGGAACACATGGAGTTCAGACCCATGTTCTCAAATTTCTGTCGGACGACGGCCTGGATCATCGCAATGGTGGTTGCTGGGAGATTGGGAGGCGTCGTGGAGAAAGCTGGCGAACAGGTGGCCTCGAGTTCGCGGCGAACAATACGGGTGACTTCGTCACAGGTGGTGGTCTGACGTGGTCGACCCTCACATGTCGACGTAGCAGCAGTGTTGGGTAGCCGCGTGATGTGGTGTGTGATGCGGCGGCTCTTAGCTTGTTCAAGGCGACGACATTCTTTGATGATGGCGTCGATAGTCGAGACGTTGCCGAAAACAAGCAAATTGAAGGCGCCGTATAGCGATGCTTTTTAGACTATGTGACACTCTATCGGCTTCGGACATAGCATCGTCCGCTTTGCGGCATAGAGCCAAGAAGTCCAGGGTGTAGGAAACGTATGGCTCTGTAGATGACTGAACACGAGACGCAAGAGCCTTTCTCGCGGCAGCCTTGAGCCCAATGGGGTCGCCGAACAATTCCCGTAGCTCCTCTTTGAAATTGTCCCAATTGGTTATCTCGTCGTCATGCGTTTGGTGCAACACGCGTGGGGTGCCGCCGAGATAAAAGATGACATTGGCGAGCATAATCGTTGGGTCCCACCTGTTATTAGCCCTGGCGTGTTCATAGAGTTTGATCCAGTCGTCAACATCCTGGCCCTCCAGGGCAGAGAACACACCTGAGTCGCGATGTGGGGCGACCGTGACATTGGAGCAGTGGGACAAGCCGTAACCGTTGCAGAGGTGGGCGCGTCACCGAGATGCATGGTGACAAGCTCGGTGTGCCGCCCACTTCTGAGTTCCGTGATGAGGACGGGGATCGCTGACCTCCACCAGAATGTTGCGTGTGGAAAGACACAGACAGAAGAGGCTATTTACAGGCTATTTACACTGGAGCCAGGCAGCCAGGCCGACACTAGCTCGCGCTAAGCGCACCGACCAACTTCATCGTCGTTATCGCAGCGGCTCGTTTCTTGAGCGTCGCTCGATGATATCGTAACAATATAATAAGGATTAGTTATATTCCGCCAATTTTTCTATCACCTCATTGAAAGTGTGAATGTGGTCTATTGTTGAGTAGCGTTCACGAAAAGTTAGTCAAATACATGAGGCATACATCATTCATACGACGGAGTACATGAGTATTAGCACTCCGTCCATATTGCGTTATAGGCATGAGGTATATATACATTATCGTGTGTTTCCTTTTTGGTCGAGTAATCACCGTTTGGGAAGACAGTTTATCATTTATAACATGCGTTATACCAAAAAAGTATTTTTGTGCCTATGCGAAAAAAAAAGACGACTTGTGGCCGTGTTGAAAGCCAACAGCAACAAGTCCACTTGGTGCTCTTGAGCCCACCGTTGCGACTAAAATAATTGTCCCTGCACTCGTAACCATATGCGAAAATATTTCTAACTAGTGAGTAACCATGTCAGTCTGTTTGCATTCTACGTTGAATTTATTTATTTGTAGATACTGCAGTCTATATGTATGGACATGTATTGTATGTTTGTGTAAAATGTTTTGTCCGTTACTGTTAACTTCGTTTAGTTCATTTAGTTCTGCTGCACTTGCTCTTTGCAAGTGTATAATTTCCTTCGTTAGATTTATTCTAACTCCTAATCTTGTTTTGCATTCTCCAGTACTTACTTTCTTCCATGTTTGCTTATATATGATTTAATGTAGTTCTATTCGTTGCTTTAGAAAACGCCTGTTTATAAATAAAAGGAGGTCCCGATACAGTCTTTGACTATAGGACCTCCTTCTGTATATTATTTTTTTATAACCTGTAATCTATCATGAATAAAATCAATTTCAATTTCAATTTAAATATACCGACCAAGCAGGTGGGCGTATTTCTGCAAACACTATTTGAAGACAATAATAATATGTGCTGTTGTGCTAGACATATGGAACAGAAAAAGGAAGAGAGTAAAAAAAAAAAAACAAGTTGGCCTTTTTGTACTGTAAAGGACGATATTCACACCATCAGAAAAATGCACTGGGGTAGTCAATACCATATCAAAATAACAAGCTTTGGTTTCTTTTGACCTTCACACCAGAACAAAATGCACTTGCATAGGGGATAGTAAAGATAACATAAATAAAAGATGGAAAAAATGGCTGTGGCTTAGCTAAAGTTAAGCCCAGGATGCGAAGCATACTTGCCTTCATTTTAGTTGTTGAACCACTGTTTAGCCTGGTGAACTGCAGTTGCTTGGCTATATTTGGTTCGGCTAGACGAAGAAACAACTCATGCGTTACTCTGCTTTGCCTTCAAGAGTGGAACGCGACAGCGTTCCCATCGACCCGCCAGCGACTACGCGCCCCGCATTGGACGCGGTGAGCGTCGAGCAACGCAGCGTTCGGCGCGGCAACGAAATGTGCGCCTGAGCAAGCGACGCACGCCTGAACCTTAGAAACAGCTCGTTTCTAAGGCAACACCGCATTCACTAGAGGCGCTTTTGTACCGCTTTGAAGCATCGTACTCGTGGCTCAGTGGTAGCGTCTCCGTCTCACACTCCGGAGACCCTGGTTCGATTCCCACCCAGCCCATCTTGCGAGAGTTGAGCGACGCCGCGAGCGACAGCGCGAGTTGGAGCCCCGTTTCTCCTCTGTCGTGACGTCACGGTGTCACGTGGTATGGCATGGGGTCAAAGGTCATTGAAGGCGACACCGCCGCACCTGAGGAGCTGGGTTGAGCTCTCGTAATATGCTTCGCATAAAAACAACATTGCTTATTAGTGTGCGAGATATATGAGTAGTGCCTGCTCAAAATTATCAGCAGAGAAAATTTCTGAGGGTAGATCATTCCACTGAACAACAGTTCGAGGAAAGAATGAATTTTGAAACAGGTTAGTGTGTGCACGGAAGCGGAGCAAGTTGTGAACGTGACAGGTAAGGTTGAATGTATGTTCGTCCATTAAATTCAAGTGACTTGTACATCGTGAAAAGAAATTTTAGTCGTGCCACAGTTCTTCATGCTTCTAAAGTAGGGATATGGTTTTCGGTCATTAGTTGTGACGGCGAATCAGTGGACCTAAACTTGTTGAGAATGAACCGTACTGCTCGCCTCTGAACCATTTCAAGCTCATGCTTATCCTTTATGTAATAGGGGTCCCATACTATTGAGGCGTATTGTAGTTTAGACGATATAGAATTGCTGTATGCTAGAAGCTTTAAATTTGAAGGTGCTGTTTTCAGTTTATGACGCAGAAAGCCAAGCTTTGGAGAGGCGGATGCACAAAAGTTCGCAATGTGTTTCGACCATGATAGAGGGTTTGTAATCGTTATGCCTAGGTATTTATATTCGGTGACTTCCTTTATTTGTGTACTATTGATGCAATATGTAGATGTAATAGGCTGCTTTTTGTTCGTGACACGAAGTAAGACAATTTTGTCAGTATTTAGGGCCATAGACCAGGTGGTGCACCATTCATTAAGTATGGCTAAGCTAGTGCCTAACTAAACTTGATCATCACGGCAAGTAATCTCTTTGAAGACAAGGCAACCATCTGCGAACAGTCTGATGTTAACGTGTGGATGAATGGTGCTAGTTATATCATTAACATAGGTTAAGAAAAGTATCGGGCCGAGTACGTTTTCTTGAGGTACTCCGAACGGAACTGGTAATGCAGTAGAAGCATGGCCCTTCACACTTTCGTGACTGCGGGAAAATCGGTAGTTTTAGGGTAGTCTGGTAATTATTTTTTTCCTGCCACAGGAAATAATTCATGTTGAAGTGTATTATATGAAATTGTAGAAGAAGAAATTATCTTTCCAACGGTATTAATTTCAAACAACATTTTTATTAATAATAGTACGAAAAAATTAAGCAAAACGAAAAAATTGCAACAAAAAAGAGGAAGATCGATAAAAACATCAATGCTGCTTTCCACAAAAAAATATTTTACAAAATCGAAATATACATTTTCAACAAAAGGGCCATATAAAATCAGCCTGCAAATATTAGCTCTGTATCTACAAAAGTTCTTCAGGTACACAAGAAAACATTAGACCTAGTGTCGTCTATCGTGCCACCGTGCGAAGCAGTTTCTCGATGAAGTAAAACAGAGGTTAGCTGCACGTTTCGCAGATTTGTTTTCTGCGCAACTTTTCTTTCTTCATAGCACAGTTTACACTTTCTATTTCTTTCCATTTTTTGTATTTGATGCTGTTGAACCTAAGGTGCGCTCCGAGAGGGAACAACAGGCGCAACTGGGGGGTCCGCAAATGTGGCTCATCATATCCCAGCAGCTGGTCGATTAGTTCTAACCTGAAGACAAACTGGTTGAAGTGCAAACTTCGCGATAATTCTGGGACTTCTGGATGCTGCTGATGATGCTCGTCAAACATCATAAAGCTATTTACTACAGCTATATCGATACAGTGGAAAAACAGTGTCTTCCACCAACGCACGGACTTCTTAAGAATGTTGTAGGATCCGCTGAGCTGGTCAGATTTATCCCCTCCAAGCATGCCCACATTGCATTTCTTGATCAGCACCGGCTTCTTCACGGACACTTCTGTCCTCATATTCCCAACTTTCTTTCTTCGCTTTGTAAGGACGAGTTTATTCGCTGTCTGCGCGGTAGACATATTCACAACCCGCCTGTCTTTCCACTGCAAGTACAAACATCCTGCTCCCGCAGCCATCGAACTCTGCCTTCTCTTTTCGCTTTTCGCCTTCTTTTCCCACTGTGTGCCTTTGAGTTCACTTAGAAAGCCACGCCGATCTTTCCACATTATCCCACATGGAAGTGTCTTGCGCTCCAGTAAATGAACAAACAAAGATGTGGAAGTGTAGAATTGGCCAAAGAAATGATGCAACCCTGATCAAGATAATTTTTGCACAGCCGCGTCACAACATCGAATGCCAAACCTTGCACGCTAGGCTCTTCGCGCTTTCCCGTGTAGACGCTGAACTGAACAGTGTACCCCGTTTCTGAATCTGCCAAAACCCATAATTTGTAACACTTTATCCCTCATGCACTGGCGAATTCAGACCGACCTTTTGATTTCACAGTTTTCTCCCCGACGGAGACGTTCCGACGCGGTTGAAAAAATAACGTGGAAGAATCGTTGATGTGCTGAAGCAGAGAGGATATGCGGTGAAGCTTGCCATGGGATGCGACGGTCGTCTTCCCTGGATCAGACACCCTCAGGAAGGCAAGCAACGCCTTGAACCATTTCCTTGGCATCACTGTAGGCAGAAGAAGCCCGGAGAATAATCTGCATGTGCTCCAATAACAATGCAAGCATGGGACTTGCACGATTCCCATGTATACGAGAAGTCCGGTGAACTTGAGCATTTCCTCTTGAGTGACTTCCTTCCGCGATCTATCTCTCGCTGTACGTGGGCTTCTCGAAAATATGCATCCACGCATACTTATTTGTGTTGTTGCATATAGCCCTGATAATTTCGGCGGCGAAAAACAACAAGGAATTGACGGCTCTTACGAACCGCCGCGCAGCACTCCGGAGCGCGATTCCAAGGTCCACTCCCGGCGGTCTTCATATACAAAACTCCACTCTCTGCGTGGCCGCCGGCAAATGGTCCTGTCTGAATGACATTGACACCCTGCAGATAGGAACTGTAACCCTTAGAACACGGCGGAAATCCTTACGATGCGATAACATGGTCCGAGAAGAAAGCAAAACTCACCGGCGGATACCTGTCGATGTTCCACGGCAGTTTGCTGCACTGTCGTCGTCCGTACTGAAGTCCGACGAATCGAAGTCGTCTTCCGAGTTTGTGGTGCTGTTATCATCCACAAATTCGAGCCCAGATGCGTCGGAATCCGTCAAAACTCACCGTTTCTATGAAGCGGATGCGCACGACGTAAATGCCATCTCGAAAACAACGAGCGCTCGTCACCCCGACCATGCAGGCGCTTTAAAAATCCCTACATGGCGGAAAAGAGAAACACAAATCTGAACCTGATAAAATGGTCTCTCTTTAACCTGTTCGATGGCGCTAGCTGTCCTAAGCGCTCGGAGAGGCACCAAAATTCGAACTTGTACCACCGAGAACATACTGTCGACGGGAATAGGTGCGGTCACGAAAGTGTTAACGTCTACGAACTGACCACGGTTTGAAAGGTAGGCTCTTATCTAATTTATGATAAATGTAGGAAGGCCGAGCTTAGTAAGTTCTCCAAGAAGTTTACCATGAGGGACGCGATCGAACGCTTTACTGAAATCAAGGAAGATAAGATCAAATTGTCCGGAAGAATGGAGCGTTAGACCGATTTCGTGAACAGTTGTGAAGAGTTGCGTACATGTTGACAAACGAGAAGAAAAGGGGTTAACCGAGGGGCCCGGTTTTTATTAGTCATATCATAAGAAGCGAACAAACTGAAACCAAGGACAATATACGGGAAATTACTTGTGCTTAATAAATGAAATAAAGAAACGATAAATTATTGGAAATGAAAGTCGATGAAAAAACAACTTGCCGCAGGTGGGGAACGATCCCACAACCTTCGCATTTCACGTCCGATGCTCTACCAATTGAGCTACCGTGGCGCCGTTTCCTCGTCCACTGTCTTGGGTATTTGTGTTTCCTAGTAGAACCCTGGGAGTGTTAGTCAGCGCTGCCACTCGTAGACCTTGACGGCTGACATGGAACATTCTTTCTGCCGCAGGCGTCACGAGTACATCTCAACAGTTTCTTTTGAAAGCCATGATGAAAGGGAGAGAGCAAGCTGTTACTTTCAAGCAAATTATTTATTTAAGGAGAGATGATGTGTTCTAGTGTTTTAGAGCACGTGGATGTCAACGAAATGGGACGACAGTTTTCAATGCTCAGGCGATCACTTTTCTTGGGGACTGCAATGACACGAGCCACACGACGGTCGTCAGGTAAAGTTGGTGTGCTCATAGATAAACAAAAGATAGCTGTTAAGATATGTGCAACAGACTCGACGTAACGGCGAAGAATATAATTTGGTATGCCATCCGGTCCCCCAGAAGATTTTTCTTTAACATTGAGCAATAAGGAAAGCACTCCTTGAAAAGATATAAAGTCTGACACTTGGCATGGAGAAGATGAAGCCACCGTGACTCTATCAGCGCGGGTGAACACAGAATGGAAATAGTCATTCATTATGTTAGATATTTCCTGAGGATCGGTGATCACAATGTCGCGTTGCCTTATTTCTTGCAAATATGTGTTTCCACTGCCAAGATATCACCAATATTTATATACTGGTTAAAAGGGTAAACAAAAACCCGGGGCACTTCGCCGACCAAATAAAGATTCAAAAGAAAAGAAGACGTTTCGGCTCCCACACGGGAGCCTTGTTCACAGGTAAAATAATTTTTTTTTTGAAAATGATTGTTTTTTTATTTTACCTGTGAACAAGGCTCCCGTGTGGGAACCGAAACGTCTTCTTTTCTTTTAAATCTTTATTTGGTCGGTGAAGTGCCCCGGGTTTTTGTTTACCCTTTTAACCATGTTTCATCCCGACCAGACGGGCTTCCGTCAAACACTGAACTTCAATATTTATATACTAGAAAAAATAGTAGAAAAATATTTTTGTCGGGCAACAGACAATGCGTCTGAAAGCTGGACTTGCAGCTGGCGAACAATTTCAGGGTTTTTTGTTCCAGCGCTTCTTGGCGCAGGTTAACCTGCGTTTCATATGTATAATTTTTCTGTCAATCCATAGGTTTCTTCGTTGTGGTTTAATACGCTTAGTCCTCACGAATGCACTAATACAGTAGTTAACGCAAGTCACAAACGTATGCCACAGTGAAGTAACATCAGTATTTGGTAAGCTGTCGACCAGCTTCTAAAGTTTATCAAGGATAGATTGATCATTGGCAGTAATAAAGTCTGTAACGGTTTTGCATGTTTTAATGTGCTGCCTTTCACAACTATCAAACCTACAACTGACCAGCACAAGCATGTGGTCATATATGTCCTCCTCCGCTCGGACCTGGAGCTCTGTCATAGTTTTGCTAACAAAATACAAGACCCAAAATTCAACCAGTATCAGGATTGTCACGTGTGTTTTCAAGCACAACTTGCTTCATGTCCCATGCAAACATTATGTCGCAAAGAGTGCTCTGGGCCAGCTGCACCTCGGGCCTGTGCAGCTGATTAACTGCGGGTAGGTAGAAATCGGCTGCCATGACAATTTTCCGCTGTTTAAGCACACTCATGTAGTCACGCAGTGAGGACAAGATCTCGGGACGGGATGATGGTGGCCTATACACTACGCATACCACAACTACATGTCACCAACAATTAACTTTCAAAAACAGACTCTTGTCGTTTTCGTTCCGAGAAAGTATTTTTGCGGAAAGCGTGATTTTTAGAATAATCGCAATATCTTCTCCCCTCGATCCACGGTCCCGACGGCACATCTTACGTGATGGTGATACAAGTTTTTCGTTGCTAACACCATCATGCAGCCATGTTTCCATGACAATTGCAATATGGGGGTCGTATCTGAAGAGGAGGCATTCAAGCTGTCCTAGCTTATTTATTGTACTTCTGGCATTGAAATTTAGCACTCGCCCGGTTTTAAAATTGGCGCATGTGTTCTGCCATGCATTACTAGAAGTTTTAATTTCGCGGCTCGTGAGAACTCGCTGAGATTCAAGATTGAAGACTCATTTATTCCTTCAAGAGAAAAAGGCCCAGGAGAAAAAGCTGTCTTGGAGCAGCTTAACGGGGTCCGGGGCCCATTTACAGAATGGCAGCAGTGAAGGGAAAAAAACACAATTTCATATACATCATGAATCAAGGAACCATACACAATGCATAATTGCAATAAAACGTAATGTGAGACAGAAGCAAAATTCAAATATACAATGCATTGAGAAGCAAAACGGAAAGCGTAAAACAACACTATAGCAGAAACAGAAGGTTTCAAACATGATTACAATTCACCACTACGATATATTAAATGAAGTTCAAACACAATACATAGCAGTATTTTTCTTTTTATACCATGGCAGAAATATAAAAAGAATACCTTAATTTTGGGTTTGAGCCCACCTTATGCTAAAAAATTCTTGAACAATTGTTTTTTTTATTAGGTTCATATTTTTTGTGTGCCATTTGTTTGAGTTAAGGGTGTTCGGAACCAGGAAATGCAACATTTCGGAGCCATTTGGGGCACGTCACCGATACCAACATGCATAACTCCCGCACGCTACTTTTGTAGACCACTGACGTATTCGGCATCTGCTCTTGGGCCCTGGATTTCTGGCGGCGAGGCCCGGCGGAAGAATTACAGCTTCCACCCACCCCAGTGCTCGTTTGGCCGAATCTGGATGCCACTGGGAGCTTCATCTGGCAGCAACACTCAGCAATGGCCATCACGCGCTCAACCAGCGCCGCTTATAAACGCCCGCGGGAGACTGTATCCCTTGGGCACGTCACCGATACCAACATGCATAACTCCCGCACGCTACTTTTGTAGACCACTGACGTATTCGGCATCTGCTCTTGGGCCCTGGATTTCTGGCGGCGAGGTCCGGCGGAAGAATTACAGCTTCCACCCACCCCAGTGCTCGTTTGGCCGAATCTGGATGCCACTGGGAGCTTCATCTGGCAGCAACGCTCAGCAATGGCCATCACCCGCTCAAACAGCGCCGCTTATAAACGCCCGCGGGAGACTGTATCCCTTGGGCACGTCACCGATACCAACATGCATAACTCCCGCACGCTACTTTTGTAGACCACTGACGTATTCGGCATCTGCTCTTGGGCCCTGGATATCTGGCGGCGAGGTCCGGCGGAAGAATTACAGCTTCCACCCACCCCAGTGCTCGTTTGGCCGAATCTGGATGCCACTGGGAGCTTCATCTGGCAGCAACGCTCAGCAATGGCCATCACCCGCTCAAACAGCGCCACTTATAAACGCCCGCGGGAGACTGTATCCCTTGGGCACGTCACCGATACCAACATGCATAACTCCCGCACGCTACTTTTGTAGACCACTGACGTATTCGGCATCTGCTCTTGGGCCCTGGATTCCTGGTGGCGAGGCCCGGCGGAAGAATTACAGCTTCCACCCACCCCGGTGCTCGTTTGGCCGAATCTGGATGCCTCTGGGAGCTTCATCTGGCAGCAACACTCAGCAATGGCCATCACCCGCTCAAACAGCGCCGCTTATAAACGCCCGCGGGAGACTGTATCCCTTGGGCACGTCACCGATACCAACATGCATAACTCCCGCACGCTACTTTTGTAGACCACTGACGTATTCGGCATCTGCTCTTGGGCCCTGGATTTCTGGCGGCGAGGTCCGGCGGAAGAATTACAGCTTCCACCCACCCCAGTGCTCGTTTGGCCGAATCTGGATGCCACTGGGAGCTTCATCTGGCAGCAACGCTCAGCAATGGCCATCACCCGCTCAAACAGCGCCGCTTATAAACGCCCGCGGGAGACTGTATCCCTTGGGCACGTCACCGATACCAACATGCATAACTCCCGCACGCTACTTTTGTAGACCACTGACGTATTCGGCATCTGCTCTTGGGCCCTGGATTTCTGGCGGCGAGGTCCGGCGGAAGAATTACAGCTTCCACCCACCCCAGTGCTCGTTTGGCCGAATCTGGATGCCACTGGGAGCTTCATCTGGCAGCAACGCTCAGCAATGGCCATCACCCGCTCAAACAGCGCCGCTTATAAACGCCCGCGGGAGACTGTATCCCTTGGGCACGTCACCGATGCCAACATGCATAACTCCCGCACGCTACTTTTGTAGACCACTGACGTATTCGGCATCTGCTCTTGGGCCCTGGATTCCTGGTGGCGAGGCCCGGCGGAAGAATTACAGCTTCCACCCACCCCGGTGCTCGTTTGGCCGAATCTGGATGCCTCTGGGAGCTTCACCTGGCAGCAACGCTCAGCAATGGCCATCACGCGCTCAAACAGCGCCGCTTATAAACGCCCGCGGGAGACTGTATCCCTTGGGCACGTCACCGATACCAACATGCATAACTCCCGCACGCTACTTTTGTAGACCACTGACGTATTCGGCATCTACTCTTGGGCCCTGGATTCCTGGTGGCGAGGTCCGGCGGAAGAATTACAGCTTCCACCCACCCCAGTGCTCGTTTGGCCGAATCTGGATGCCACTGGGAGCTTCATCTGGCAGCAACGCTCAGCAATGGCCATCACCCGCTCAAACAGCGCCGCTTATAAACGCCCGCGGGAGACTGTATCCCTTGGGCACGTCACCGATACCAACATGCATAACTCCCGCACGCTACTTTTGTAGACCACTGACGTATTCGGCATCTGCTCTTGGGCCCTGGATTCCTGGTGGCGAGGCCCGGCGGAAGAATTACAGCTTCCACCCACCCCGGTGCTCGTTTGGCCGAATCTGGATGCCACTGGGAGCTTCACCTGGCAGCAACGCTCAGCAATGGCCATCACCCGCTCAAACAGCGCCGCTTATAAACGCCCGCGGGAGACTGTATCCCTTGGGCACGTCACCGATACCAACATGCATAACTCACGCACGCTACTTTTGCAGGTTAGTTACCTTAAGTACGCTTCTTAGAAGTGACGTTAGATGCCTTGTAGCGGTGTCGTGCCCAATGGAGCCGCTCGAGGGTGTTAGGCATGCCTTGTCTGTCATTTCACGGTTGTGTTCTGCCTTGGCGAATATGGTTTTGTTACTCTCCGGTGACGTTGAATCGAACCCGGCACGCGACTTTGATACTCTGGAAAAAACGCTTGCATCTGTGTTGGAAACCGTTCGAAAACGTGACAGTGGGCAGGAGGCGATATTAAGAGAAATACGTGGCTTAAAGAAGAAACAGGATGCCACCGATAGAAAAATTAATCTTATAAACGAAGAACAAAATCAACCGCTGGGGAGGTCAAAAGCCTCAAAGACGAACAAACAGCAGTATCTGCTAAAGTCGCTGTCATGGCCAGCAAACTTGCAACCCTTGAAAGCACTCTTTCTTCCCTCAATATGGCAGAGATAAGCACGGTTGTCAGTACACTGCGCAGCATCAGCGAGCAACTGCAAACCATTGTCACAAGATGTGACGACACAGAAAATAGAATGCGTCGGTGCAATCTCCTATTGCTTGGACTTGATGACGAGTATACGGAAGACTGGGCAGCTTCATAAACGAAAATATACAAGTTCTGTTCGGGTAAGCTTGGCGTACAAATAACCAGCACACAATTTGAACGTGTACAAAGGTTGGGTAGGTTCGCTGAGGACAAACGCAGGCCAATAATAGCAAAGCTAAGCTTCTTTAAAGATAAACAGTTCATCCTAGCATCTGCGCATAAACTTAAGGGATTTTCATTCTCGATTCGAGAAGACTTTTCGCCATCGACGCGGCTTGCTAGGAGGAAGTTGGTTGAATTTGCCAAAACGCAAAACAAAGTATTCAAGCTGTCAATAGACTAGCTACGTATTGATGATAATACTTACGTGTATGATCATGCAACTGACAAGGTCATTTCATCTCAAAGATAGCTAGAAAACGGTACTTGTAGAGACGTGCCGCAAATAACCCAATAAATTTCATCAGTATAGTCCATATCCTTAACTTTCACTAACATTCGAAGCCTACTCCCAAAGCGCGATCTGGTGTGTTCTTTTATCAAAGACAGTCATTCCGACATTTTCCGACATTCCGACATCGTTTTGACAGAGACTTGGCTACGACCCGAAATAACCAACAACGAAATTTTTCATGATTTCCCTGTGTACAACGTATATAGGCGTGACCGCACCGAAAAAAGAGGAGGTGGCGTCTTAGTAGCTGTTAATCGAAATATTTCATCGCATATCTTAGGCACTAACTCAGCCCTTGAAATTATCCGGGTTGCATGATTATCCTTATCAGTCAGATTAATAATTGCTTCTTGTTATCGTCCTCCTGATTATGACCAATCGTTTGTAGAAGAATTACGTTACAGTATTGACAATGCAACAAAACAATAATCAGCGGAGAATATCCACATATTCGGCGACTTTACCTTTCTGAACATTGATTGGCCGCAGCTATCATTCCCTTCTCACAAATCGCTTGAATTCATTAACTTAACCTTAGATGTCAACTTATTTCAATTTGTCAGAGAGCCCACTCGAGGAACTAATGTTCTAGACCTGATTTTCACTAACGCTCCTGAAACAGTCGGTACAATTTCATGTCTAGATGGTTTTAGTGACCATAAACTGTTTCAGTTACAAATTACCGTGCCTTTAAAATTAACGGGAGTCACGGTTAAAGAGATTCGCGATTATAATAAGGCTAAATATGCTAAAATGAATACAGACCTGGATGCGTTCTTTAATGAAACCTTCTTGCCGCCCTTCCAAAATCGTAACATTGATGATAACTGGGTACTTTTAAAAACACCATATCCGCTTTAATTGTCAAGTACGTACCTCTAGTCACAATAATGAGTGTTAAATCTAAGCCTTGGGTTGATAAATATATTCGGACTCTACGTAACAGAAAACAACACTTGTACAAACGTGCTAAGGAATCGCGCTATTCTAATTTATGGGCTGAATATAAAAAGTGTTGAAAAAAGTACTGCGCGGAAGTAACCTCGGCTAACGACAAGTACTACTCCCGAGACCTACCTTCATTACTAGCTTCTAATCCTAGAAAGTTTTGGTGAACCATTGCTCCAGACAGCACTATCCATCACATATCGCTACAAAAAGATGACGAAATCGAGCCGTCAGACCAAGAGAGCGCATATCAATTCAATAGGTTCTTTTCATCTGTGTTTACTGTTGAAGATCATTCCAAAATGCCTATATTCCTGATCATGAATTTAAATACATGGAGCCCATTACCATCACAATTCAAGGAATCGCATGCTTCATTACTAACCTTAGGGCATCTTCCTCTGCTGGTCCCGATAACGTATGCTCTAAAATCTTGAAGAATACGTTGTCTAGCTCTAGCAAAATATTATATCACATTTTTCACAATCTTTATCAACAGGCCATCTTCCACTTGATAGGAAAATTGGAAAAGTAATTCCAGTGTTTAAAAGTGGTAACAGAAATATGGCGGAGAACTACCACCCTATCTCGCTCACTTGCATATGTTGCAAAATGCTTGATCATATCATTGCGTCGAATATCTATAACCACCTCGAGTGTAATAACTTCCTTTTTTTGATAACCAGCATGGGTTCCGAAAATCTTTTTCGTGGGATACGCAGTTACTAGAATTCACCAGTAATTTGTACTTTAACATGGATAATAACATTCAAACTGATTGCAGCTTTCTTGGCTATTAGTATTGAAGTATTTAATCTCGATGCTGGAAGCCGTACAAAATAGAGCCGCTCGATTCATTTCATGTAACTATGTCCACCATTCCAGTATAACAAAAATTAAGCTAGGCATTTCACTCCAGACGTAAAGTCTTCGTCGTTTTGTTGCTCTCTTATGCTTAATACACAAATATATTCACAGCGTAACGCCATCCCCACTGCCACTTGAAAAACCATTACGTACATCCACGCGCCTACATAATCACCTCAGCATCAAACGAATATTTGGTGAAACTAAAGCTTTCAATTCCTCGGCTTTGCCACAAGCCATCGCACTTTGGAACGATCTTCCCGATGCCTTTGTTTCAATCACAAACTGTGAACATTTCCGTGAGCGCTTATATACTCATTTTACAAACTAAGACTGTATAATGATGCATTTTTTTCTGCTTACTGTTACTTTTCTTTGTTCTTGTTCATGCTCATCACGTAATATATTGTATAATCCCCCATCACTCAATGCTCCGACCGGCGCCTGTGATGTACCTTTAAATAAATAAATAAATACGTTGTGCGAAGTCGGGGTAGATGCCGTTTCTTCTTGCGTCTGGTGCTTGTATGAATGGGCGTTTGTGTCACCGATGAGAATTGGTTTATGAACTTAGCCCGACAAAAGCTCAAGTTATTTAAGGCGCGAAGTATGGTAAATGACACTAAATGATGGATGGGAGATATTCTATGTTTAATAAACAATGGTCTGGTATGAGCGAGGTAATCTGAGCCAGAAACTATGCGGATAGCTTTTTTTTTTTTGAAGAAGTAGTAGTTGGTTTAGATGCACGCGAGCCGCACTTCCCCTCAAAAGATGACAGTAGCTTATTTTAGAATGAAATAATGCATCATATATTATTTTTTTTACTTTCACGGGAAACAAGTCATGACCTCGTGAAAGCGCTGCTATATATCTTGACAAGTTTAAAGAAAGATAACGGAAGTGATCAGCCCATTTAGGATGTTCGTCAAATATTACGCCTAGAGGTTTATATTTACATACAATTTCGATAGCGTAGTCCCTAGTAAGCAGTGGGATTGATGTCGTAATTTTCCGATTTATCGAACGAAAAATAACCACCTTTGTTTTATTACAATTAATATTTAAGCTGTTTACATGTGACCAGTTATGGAGGCTTTCTAATGTGACATTCGCTCCAAGAAGGAGTTCATTCGATAAATTTCCGGATAAAAATAGACTAGTGTCATCGGCATATATTGTAAATTTAGCTTTCTTAATTGGAGATATGGACGAGATTGTTTATATACGCGTTAAAAAGAAACGGACCTAAGATGCTGCCCTGCGGTACTCCGCACCTTATATATTCAAAACTGGAGCTACAACCATCGATACATACAGATTGCTGCGGTTTTTCAAGGTATGACCTTATCAGCTTTGGTGGATCGCCTCTTATACCGTATGCATTAAGTTTATCTTAAGGAATGTTATGATTAATACAGTCAAATACTTTGCTGAAATCAATAAAAATGCCCAGTGTTAGAAGTTTATTTCCAATCTTATGCAAAATTAGTTCTTTTTGTTTAAGTAGTGCTGATTCCGTAGATAAGCCTTGTCTAAAGCCAGATTGGGAATCCATGAAGAAGCAATTATAATTAAAGCAAATTTCCGAACGCTTAAGCAAGATTTTTTCTAGTGGTTTCGAGAAAAATGGGCAGAATCGATAGTGGTCGATAGTTGCCCATGTCTTGTGTCGTCTCATATTTATGGATAACAATCACTTTGTCTAGCTTTAGTCTGTCTGAGAAGGCAGAGGAGGATATCGATAGGTGAAATATGTACGATAAGTGAGGTGCAAGAAGGTGCGCTAAAATTTAATTGGTTTTACTGACAGAACCTCTGCGTCAAGGCTGGAGCTATTCTTCAAGGTCATTAGTGGAGCAAAAACTTCGAATGGATGGGTAGGGTGGAGAAAAAAGGAGTCAAGTGTCTTTACAGAAATTAGGCAGGTAGCATCTTTGTTGTAGCCTGTTTTAGGGAGACCAAGAAAGTGTTTATTAAAGCTATATCCACTAGTTCAGTACCCATTGAGGTTACACTGTTTATTGTGAAACCTTCTATAGAATTGGCGGGCTTGGGCATGTTAATGGCTGTGTTTATTGTTTTGGAAACTAATTTCCCAACACAGCGGCCGCCTTTTTCAAATAAATTCGTATAATATTCCTTACGTGCCTTACGCAACTCACTGTGTAATTTATTTCTGAACTGTTTAAAGGCAGTAAGGTCGGCTAAATCCCGATTGGATAAAAATTTTTGATACATCTTGTCTTTCTTTTTGATCTGTTTATAAAGAGACGGCGTAATCCACGGTTTTCAATTTTTCTTTTACATTGGCGCTTTGTGGACCACGGGAAACATGCATCATATACTTCACGAAATTGTTCTATAAATATATTGTGCGCCTCATCTGCACTGCTATAAGTATAGATTTCGGACCAGTCAGCACTTTTTACCATTTCTCCAAATTTATTAAAATTTTTGTCAATAATTGACTGGTATGTAGTAAGGGCTTCCCTAGTGAAAATTGAACGTTTTTGTACAATCTACAGAAAAATTGGACAGTGGTCGCTAAGGTCGGACGAGAACGTACCGGCATATTCCACAGTAGTGGTTGCATTCACGACGTATATATATGTAGTTGTCTGGCTGGAAGCAGTAATTTCTGTGGGAGACACTATTACATTTGTAAAACCATTGGATTCAATTATGCTGGCAAAACTAAGTGACGTGTAATTACCTTCAGCTATATTTATGTTGAAATCGCCACCCAATACCACAATATGACGGGTAATAGAACAAAATTATAGAAATTTGTTAGCCTAGTTGAGAAACTGGTCATTGTTTCCGTTCGGAGGCCTATATACTACCGATAAGATTTGATGGTTATGACGTAGTGTGAGAATTTCGTAGTCATTTGTTACAACTGAAAATTTATCAACAAGCTCGAATGCGTAACAAGATTTAAAATAGACTGCCTGGTGGCCCCCTCGGGTCCCTCTGTTCAAGAAAAAGTGCGAGAATGATTCCATCGAGATGAGATCATTTTCTTGTGCGCACCATGCTTCAGTAAACATGAAACAATCAAAAGATACCGGGAGATTATATATCATCTGAACCAGTTGCTCGTGTTTATGCCTCACTGAGTGATTGTTTAAATGCAACCTTGAGAACAAGCCTTTCTTTTCCATACTAGATCCCAGTTCACACGGGCAAACACGTTCAAAATAGCGATTGACTGTCATCAAGAAAGGATAAGAAGAATAAAGTACGGGAGCATACGGAAAATGGTTGGCAAGCGCAACAAGTGTAACTGCAAAGCCGAGCTCTTGCCGACCATATGAAGATATCTCTGGTACAGTAACAATAACCACGTGGGGCTGTCAAATTGTACGATATAAAATTGGGCAATCAAACTGGATGTTTCATGACAACTGAAACTGTTTACTGTCACGACCTTAAACACAGGGACACAGCAAGTAATAAGACGCAATTTGTTATGGGTACGATATCCTTACAAGCAGTGTACGAGAGCATGACCAAACTTCTACAGAATAAACACGTCGCACTGCAAGTGCGCTCGGTTTCAGAAACACAGGCATGTGACATGCTTTCAAACGTTACCATTTCTGCGCAAGTGACAACCTTTACTTTAAACACTATCTTATGATGCAGTGAGCCTCGCAATGTCCTCTCTGCATGCAATTCTGATTGTTGACGTATCATCGGTTTGACGAGCAAAAATTTTACCATTGCGCGCCCAAACATGCTTCTATTTGGCTTGACGCTTCTGCGCAGTTGCGTCGCCCAGAAGGCCCTTGAGTTCAGGGCAAAAGTCATCATCATCAGCCTGGTTACGCCCACTGCAGGGCAAAGGCCTCTGCAATACTTCCCCAACAACCCCGGTCATCTACTAATCGTGGCCATGCCGTCCCTGCAAACTTCTTAATCTCATCCGTCCACCTAACTTTCTGCCGCCCGCTGCTACGCTTCCCTTCCCTTTGAATCCATTCCGTAACCCTTAATGACCATCGGTTATCTTCCCTCCTCATTACGTGCCCTGCCCATGCCCATTTCTTTTTCTGGATTTCAACTAAGATATCATAGCGTTTGTTCCCTCACCCAATCTGCTCTTTTCTTATCCCTTAACGTTAAACTTATCATTCTTCTTTCCATAGCTCGTTGAGTTGTGCTCAATTTAAGTAGAACTCTTTTCGTAAGCCTCCAGGTTTCTGCCCCGTACGTGAGTACTGGTAAGACACAGCTGTTATAAACTTTTCACTTGAGGGATAATGACAACCTGCTGTTCATGATCTGAGAATGCCTGCCAAACGCACCCCAGCCCATTCTTGTTCTCCTGATTATTTCCGTCTCATGATCCGGATCCGCCGTCACTACCTGCCCCAAGTAGGTGTATTCCCTTACGACTTCCAGTGCCTCGCTGCCTATTGTAAATTGCTGTTCTCTTATCCATTATCTTATCTTCCATTATCGACGTGGGTGCCAATGGTACTGTATGGATCTCTATAGAACTCCTCAGCCACTTGAACTATCTCATCCATATTAGTAATGATATTGCCGGCTTTGTCTCTTAACGCATACATCCGATTCTTGCCAATTTCTAGTTTCTTCTTCACTGTTTTTAGGCTTCTTCCGTTCCTGAGAGCAAGTTCAATTCTATCCATATCATACTTCCTTATGTCAGCTGTCTTACGCTTGTTGATTAACTTCGAAAGTTCTGCCAGTTCTATTCTAGCTGTAGGGTTAGAGGCTTTCATACATTGGCGTTTCTTGATCAGATCTTTCGTCTCCTGCGATAGTTTGCTGGTATCCTGCCTAACGGAGTAACCACCGACTTCCATTGCACACTCCTTAATGATGGCCACAAGATTGTCGTTCATTGCTTCAACACTAAGGTCCTCTTCCTGAGTTAAAGCCGAATACATGTTCTGTAGCTTGATCTGGAATTCCTCTATTTTTCCTCTTACCGCTAACTCATTAATCGGCTTCTTATGTACTAGTTTCTTCCTTCCCTCCCCAGGTCTAGGCTAATTCGAGTTCTTACCATCCTGTGGTCACTGCAGCGCACCTTGCCGAGCACGCCCACATGTTGTATGATGCCAGGGTTAGTGCAGAGTATGAGGTCTATTTCATTTCTAGTCTTGCCGTTCGGACTCCTCCACGTCCACTTTCGGCGATCCCGCTTGCGGGAGAAGGTATTCATTATCCTCATATTATTCTGTTCCGCAAACTCTACTAATAACTCTCCCCTGCTATTGGTAGTGCCTAAGCCATATTCCCCCACTCCCTTGTCTCCAGCCTGCTTCTTGCCTACCTTGGCATTAAAGTCGCCGATTAGTATCGTGTATTTAGTTTTCATTCTACCCATCGCCGATTCCACGTCTTCATAGAAACTTTCGACTTCCTGGTCATCATGACTGGATCTAGGGGCATAGACCTGTACAATCTTCATTTTGTACCTCCTATTAAGTTTCACAACAAGACCTGCCACCCTGTCGTTAATGCTATAGAATTCCTTTATGTTACCAGCTATATTCTTATTATTCAGGAATCCGACGCCTAGTTCTCTTCTCTCCGCTAAGCCCCGGTAGCACAGGACTACCCGCTTTTTAGCACTGTATATGCTTCTTTTGGCCTCCTAACTTCACTGAGCCCAATTATATCCCATTTACTGCCCTCTAATTGCTCCAATAGCACTGCTAGACTCGCCTCACTAGATAACGTTCTAGCGTTAACGTTGCCAGATTGATATTCCAATGGCGGCCTGTCCGGAGCCAGTGACTGTTAGCACCCTCTGCTGCGTCGCAGGTCTGACCGCCGCGGTGGTCAGTTGCTTCGCAGCTGCTGGGGACTGAGGGCCGGGGTTTGATTGTTGTGTTCACATGGGAGGTTGTGGCCAAGTACTGCACCAGGGTGGCCAATCCTGCTCTGGTGAGGAGATCGTTACCGGTTCTGGTCACCGGGATCAGGCCTCACTCCAGGCCTGTTTGTGCAATTTTATCAACACACGGATTTTTTTTTAATCCGGTGGAAAATTGCCGGCACCGGGATTCGAACCACCTCTTGCACGCGAGGCGGGTGTTCTACCGCTACGCCACTGCTGCACCTGAAGCAAAAGTGCTCATTAACGAAAATTCGCATGTCAGAATCAAAATCAATGTCAGGGCATACCAATTTTGCAGCGTGCAGTTTCGAAAGAAAAGCGTCATGGACCCGTCTCCGATTGAACGGCACCAGTATATTTTTTACTGCCGAGAGGCATTCAATTTGGCTGCAATTCTACCTATTATCTCGGTTAGGTTGTCTGGCATGTTGCCAGGAATACCTTTAATTTCATCATTTCTGTTCGGCATGAAGGAGACGACTTTCATGAGCCTTCAACTGCTGTGCAAGGGCACTGCAACGACTTTCATGTTGAACGTTCACCTCTTTCTGTTCTTTTTTCTCCACTTTCATTTTATCATACTCTTTACTAATGAACGTAAGGCTGGACGTCACCTCTTTCAGTTTTTTTCCGAAAATCTCTGTCAAATGTGTCTCTAAAATCTTTAAACTCTGCATGAAGTTCACGTTTCAGTTCCTCGAAAAGGAACTGAAACGTGAACTGATATACTATTACCAAACATAAACACAGCCGTCAAATTTCAGTTTGTCATTCATAAGAAAAGCACGTTTTCCATTGTCAACATCCCGTTTGAGAGTTTCCCAAAGAAGTTTTCGTTTTCTCAGAGTTTCTTCGCTGTAATCATTCTGGATAGGTATACCAATACCCTTAAGCTTACGCACGTTGCGAAAAATGGCCGCTTTTTACAAATATTCCTGGAAATATACGATAACAAGTCTTTTTCTTGGCTGTCTTCTAAGACGATGAATACGCGTGATAGATGTGCATGATTGCTGCATTTTTTTGAAAAATGTCATCAATTACTGTTTTTCGTAACGTTTTATCATCTTCGTCGTCTTGCTCTTTGAGACCGAAAACAACTAAGTGTGATCGGCGACTGTGGTCTTCGAGGTCAGTTTTTCATTTTGTTACATAACCACTTGATCTAAAGCCCCAATTTGGTCTTCTAATATTTGAATTTGGGAGGTTTTTTTGCGAATTTCTCCCAGTAACTTATCGATTGCATTCAATCGTGTATTAATAGTGGTGATGGCTTGTTCATTCGATGTAACACGCTCCCTAATATCAGTTAGCTCAGTTAATCTATTTGCTTGCCCTGACTGAAGGCTCTCAAACATTTCTTCAACTGTAGGGCCTCGGTTTTCTTCAATATCTCCACAGACAAGCAATTTACACATGCAGAAACAGTCGTAAGCCATTGATAAGCAAGTCCATGGGCACGGCAAAACCACCAATGTAATATCGTTACTGCGGAATGTAGAAAGAGACAAACGAGACCTGAGGAAAGAACATAAATCTTTTGGTAAGCGACATGATCCCGTCAGTTTAGCCGTGCGCGCTTAAACATGAACATAAACAAATCAATCCCTAAATAATTTTCAGGGCACCTAAAAGACTGATATTTTAATCAGTGCACCCTCTTGTGCCCCGACAAGTACGCTTGTTGATTTCTCCTTGGGCGGCGTATGGGCCGAGCAGTCCCGTCCACAACTGCCTAGCTATTATGAAGTTGTTCCCCTTTACTTCTGACCACCTGCAGCAAAGGAAAAGAAATATACAAGCAACGTAGCCTACTAAAGGTGCGCAAATATAATTCTTGAAATATGCCTGCTCCTATTACGTCACAGACTACAAATAGTCATCAACAAACAAATACAGTGTATGCCACACACAGTGATTTAATAGAAATGCAATGCACACCACATAACGATGTTATTCTCACTAGACTCTTTGTTGGTATAATGGCATTATATCTTGAATTTCTTTGTATGCAATTCAACGGAATATAATTCTTGCTTACCCATCTTGGGACATTTATTTATCCCTTCACAGGTGCATGGAAACACTCATGTGTTCACTTTAAATCTGCTCTGAGAGTCCCTAATTGACAAGCTTGCTTTTATAATACAACAGAAAGCACATTTACAGTATCTAATTTGTGGTTGCTTAGTTAGTCGCTGCTGCTATTTTATGCCATAATCACCTGCAGCTATTAGAACTGGCTTGAAGCACCAGAATGCGTGTACCAGGAAATTGATTCTCACGGTTTTGACGACAGATGAGCCTCTACACAATTTCCTGTGCAGATACCCTTGCCCAGTATCACTGCTGATTGAAAGAACGACATACCAGCACATTCATAGTCACTTAGATATTCTTAATATGAGACCACATTCTACGTATCCTCTACATCAAATATATTGTTCTTACCAACTTTAGCATGACAAACTGTAATGCACTAAAAAATATGCAGGCAGTGCTCACTTGCACAATAATCTAAACTGCCCAAGAAATATCATACGTAAGACAGCAGTCATAACATTTCAGCGCTCCGTTCAACACTTACATGCATTTCTGTAATAATTGACACAAGTACAGATGAATCCTTGCACTTGTTGCTAAATATGCAAATTACTAAATTTGTTTTACCGAAATGCCAGAACACGCTCTCTGTCTGTTCTTGAATACAGCAAAAGTAATGCAATCACACCTAATTTTTAGTGCATGATTAGATAAGCTTCAGCACTGTATGGTGTGATGGGTAGAGGTAAAAAAATCGAGACTGCTTGAATATGAACTTGTGCTGCGTAGTACTTACATTCAGAAAACCCCTGAGAGAAGCAGGAGAAAACCAGTGGTGGTTTTCGCAGTCGCTCAACAGGCAGCCAAGGGTTGCTGTGTTGTGACTGATCATCTTTGACGTCAGACTAGACATTACAGATGAATGCTTCCCAAAAATAGGCTCCGGATCGCACCATTGGTTGGACTGCGCCAGCCGGCGCAATGTGAAGGCTTCACAGCCAGATACTGTAACGTTCTGGGCGCTGACAATTTCCTCTGGTACTCGCAGAGAGCAGTTCGGTAATATAGTCTTTCTCAAATCGAAACTGCTGTCTAAACAAAGATTGTTCGATGTTTCTAATATCCAGCAGCCCATGGCGAGAATGGTAACTCAGCAGCGCTGACTCGCGGCTGCACCTAATTTCATATTCCAGCTCGTTTATGGTGCAGTCGCCCCACAGATGCCGTCGCTCCACATGCGCCAGCATGAGGTCGTCGATCTCCGCCCACGTTAGCGCAGATAGGTGGCGATGATCACTAACAATAGTACACAGCGCAGCGATCGCAATACAAGAAACAACATGCAGTTCACGAGGCCAATAAACTAATGATCACGCTGCTTTCTGCTACAGTATTGCTTGACTTGGCTCGATAAAAAAAAAATGATTATTTTTGGCGACGTCGTGTCGCACTGGAAACTGCGCTCAATCACGCCGATCGCACGTTATGCACCTCTATTCAGCAAATTTTGTGGAACGGCCAACTAAAACTGTCATAAAGGTGCGGTGCTTAGCGTACGCTATACTATAGCGTATAACGTACGCTGTAGTGGGATACGCTATACTAACACAGTCGATTTAGAAGGCGTGCAGCGTTCTGGGCACTCCCCAATGCGCCGTATCCTTCGCAGTGCAAGGCATTCAAGGAAGAACGGGAGCATAGTGGAGGCCCTGTTTGATTGCCGATGACTACGCCTCTGCTGAACGTATTCAACTACGTATTGCGGTAATGTATTTCTGAAATAGCCTAGTTGCACTTCAAATGCCTTTCTCCGCTTCAATCAAAAGTGATTTAGGGCTTCTTTAACTTTTGACTAGTTTCCTGGCTATCCTGCTTTGTTCTCGCAACGATGCCGGGATGTTCTTGTCTGAGTGCACGGATAACGTCTCTGGCTTTGGTATTGATATTGAATTCTTTCTTTAGAGTATATTCTAGAACATTAAAAAAAAAACAGGAATCCCGGCTGTAGTGGCCGCACTTCCATGGGGGCGCAATGCAAAAGCGCCAGAATCTCGTGCATAGGGAGCCCGTTAACGATCCCCAGGTGGTCGAACCATCCGCAGTCTGCCTCTACGACGTGCCTCATAATCATTTCGTGGTTTTGGCCCGTTAAAACCCCGCAATAATTTTTTAACATAAAAAAAACATTATGGCGTCTTAGCAACTGATAAAAAATGTCAACTTTTCTTCAGCATATGAAAGAGACGACATTTGACAAAATACACAAAAATACCCTTTCTATAGTAGCCATTTTTTCACTGGTAAGGTTTCCCTATGAAGTTTATAAAAGAGCGTTTTGCAGCGAAGGCATACATAGTGGGCAAACTCACTTTGGTGAACTGTGGCCTGGCCGCTCAAAGTATTGTAATCGGTAAAAACGAGGCGGAAAGAGCCCGTGAAAGAGCCCTTGACTAATGATTTACGTCACACTGTGTGCAAGTAATTCAGGCATGAGTAAACTTTAAGCAAGAACATTCAAAAGTACGAAAGTCAGGAAAAATGTGACGAAACAACTAAATCAGGCAAACCATTACCTAGTGTCACCTGAATGAATGACTGGAATATGTGATGCCAAGTATCATGAAAAGTGAAGCTGCTGGTGCTACCGCACGTAGAGATGCGCCAAGCTCACACCGCCTACCAGAGCTGAAATGTTGAACTGCTCGCAAATGTTGCGAAAATTCAATGAAAGGTTGCTCTAAAGCCTCGCGCAGTGAACAAACTGCAATGTGCAGCAACATCTTTCTTGTCAAAAGCTTACACAGCTATAGATATGCCGGAACACGTAGTAGGCATAAATGGATTCGTATTCCGTCAAATTATCTTGGCATGCCACTAGACGCATATAGAATAAACGCGCACAGTTAGAAAGAACGAGTGTGAGCCCCTAAACAGCCCCTCACCAGGCCCCTCAGCATAATTTGGTTATACGCTAGAACTTGTGACGTGTTCTTTAGCTAGCGTTCTGCCGCAAATATTTTTCAAATCGGCTCAGTAATAGGCGATATAGAAATATTTCAAAGTCGCGAATACATGACTTCAGGACGCGAGCTTCACAGCAAATATAGACGCTTTCTCCACTCGCCACGCCTAGCCTCCGCAAGCGAAATCCCTTCTCTGTGTTCTCCCATACCGGATCTAGAGGATCGCATGACGCACGCGTAACGGGCCCCGTTTTTTTCTTCTCCTCGCTTTCTTGCTGCGCAGCCCTCGATTTTGCGCGATGTGCACGAGGGCACCTGACTAGTGGTTTAAGTATGTGCTGCCAGAGCACCGAGGCAGGCACAGGCGAATCACAGAGCATGATCTCGCCGCAGGTCGAAAATGATCATAGTTTCGGTGACTGCGCGCGCGACGTGGGAACACGGAAGTGCCTCTCTCTTGCTGCGGTGCAAAGTAAAACAAAAACATTCAGCCATTGTGTTTGTGTGTTTTATTATTTCTCTAAGCGTTGCATATTACACAAATAGCAGGTGTTGGCTTGAATAGCTCTCGAAGTCACGCGTCACCACGAGCGAAGTCACAGCGCGAACGTAGAACCAAGTGCGCACCAGCACGTGCTCCTCCGACTTGGAGCGCTGCGGCCCCGAGGCGAAGGGAAAACGACGTCCGGTTTGAAGTTTCAGATCTTGCGATGTAGTACTTTACAGACACGGTCATCACCGCACATTGTATGCCCTGCACTTGTCAGCTCAATATGGCCGGACGCGGTGAGGGGCCTTTGAATAGCTACGCTCCGACCTTTGTTTGACACCCCCTCTCTACAGATGTCCCCACTATCATGCGCCAAGATTTAACGATACGCGAACGCCATGTAGCTGGACAGAAACAAGGCAATGTTGTTTGCCGTCGCTTGGAGACGCCAAGATAAATTGTTGCGTGTCGCCTAATTGCATAATTACTCTTACTTAATTAGTCGGAATGCAAAAACATAATTTGGCCCGAACCATAAGCCTAAGCATTTCGAGAAATTCTGCCGTGCTTCTGGTACAGTGCCAGATTATTGTATAAACATTTCGAACACTGGGTTTCCCGTACAGAAGAACACTGAATTATTCGCCTAAACCAATATGCTTACTTCAATACCTGATAGGTATCCATAGATGCAACTCGACTGAATTACGCCTAAACATAATGGTTCCAGGTAGACGGCAAATACCAGTGCAGTCCCCTCTCAAAATAAATTATGGTTTTGCGGGCCAAAGCCGAGATCTGATCAGTAGGCACGCCGTGTTGGGGGACCCAGGAGTAATTTTGATGACCTGAGGTTCTTTTATGTGCACTTAAATCTAAGTACACCGGTGTTTTTGCATGGTGCCCATATTGAAGCGCGGCCGCCGAGGCTGGGTCTTGATTCCGCAACCCCGTGCTTAGCAGTGCAACACGAAAGCTACTAAGTAACTCCAGCAGGTGGGAATCGCCGGTGACCTTGTTATACAGAAGAAAAAAATGAAAATAGGTTCTGGTAGATGGCCATTCAGAGGAGGCTTTACCTCACGTGTCTCTATCAAATCTGGCTTAACCCGTGTCCTTATCAGAGAAGAAACAGACTCAGCAAGCAAACATCGTAGTGGATGACCTGAACAATCAAATGAGGCGAAATAATCTCGTATTCAAGGGTCTACCTGAACAGGCTTTGGATTCTGAAGAGTGGAGCGACATGGAAATACTTATTTTTGAATTGATCACGGCAAACCTGGCTATTCAACCAGGTGAAAAAGAGCGAGCCCATCGAGCCGGTCAATGAAAATCCGATAACACTCGGTGCATTGTGGTAAAAATTTCGGCACTTCAAAGACAAAAGCAACATCTTAGAAAACTCTTTCAAACTAAAAGACCTCGAAAACCATCGCGTCTGAATCGAGGAATATTTTTCACCACGAATGCAACTAATCAGAAAAACACTCCGTGATTTCGCACGCACGAAGCGCCAGCAGAACGAAAAGTATAAATTGCAGTTTGATAAGCTTATAATGGGCAACGGAACTTTCACAGTCGACTCTTCAAGCAATGAAGTGGTCGTCATCCCTAAACACGAGGCTCCCGCGAATGGCAATTGACGTTTCAATGCAGCTGACAAAAAAGTGTCTATTAGTGTGGTTGATTTTAGAAGTCCCATCAGGAAACAGGATCCCCTTTGTGGGTTTTACTATTCATGCTCAGCTGATATCACCCTGGCCACAGAGACATCGCTGTCGCGCCATGTGTCCGACAATGAATTATCTTTTTCTAAAACTTTGTTTTGTTTCGAAAAGACAGGGTAATTAGTTATGGGGTTTTACGTGACAAAAACACTTTCTGATTGTGAGGCATGCCATAGTGGAGGACTCCGGAAATTTCGACCACCTGGGGTTCTTTAACGTGCACCTAAATCTACGTACACGGGTGTTTTCTCATTTCACCTCCATCGAAATGCGGCCGCCGTGGCCGGGATTCGATCCCGCGGGCTTGTGCTCAGCAGCCTAACCCATAGCCACTGAGTAACCACGGCGGCTAAAGGACAGGGTAGAAACACGAGGCGGTGGCGTTATAACTGCAGTAAAGAAAAAATTCCAAGCACGCCTACTTGGCACAAGTTCTTGTATTGAAATTGTGTGGGTCATGCTTCAGCTTTCGTGTATGACATGTGTCGTTGGTGTTTGTTACCATCTTGCTGACTCGCACGACACATTCATTAAAGGCCTAAACGAATAGCTAACCTTTTTATGTAACAAATTTCGCGGCTCACCTATTATTCTTGCGGGTGACTTCAATTACCCTGGATTTAACTGGCGGACGGTTACAGCTGAAGGCGGCCCAAGGAAAGCTGAATGTAAGGATTTTCTTGACGTCACTTCTTCTCAAGGATTAAGTCAAATATTTTGCTTACCAGCACGGAAGTATGCTATCTTGGGACTTGTGCTGACCACTGAACCTGTCAACCTGTCTGTTCATGTGTTAGACTGCATTAGTGACCACAACGTCCTTTATTGTCGATACTATCTAAAGCGCAAAACAACTGCACAGAAAAAGAAAACCATTTATGATTACGCACGAGAGAATGTTGAAATGATCACCAGCGAGCTATCGGCTTTTTGTGTAGAGTTCTTGAGCGGCATGCATGATCTTGATAGCAATGATAACTGGATGACTGTTTGTAACAAGCTGACTGAACTTAAAGAAAAGCACATACCAAAAATACAAATAACTCTGTCTACTGGAAGTGCGTGGTTCACCTCTCACGTAAGGCGCTGTAATAATTTAAAAAGCGCGCTTATTCAGAAGCTAAACTTTCGACATCTGATGACGCTTGGAAGTGCTATCGAGAACAATCCAAGTTATGCAAAACCGAAATTGAAGCAGCTAAAGACAAATTTTTCAACCGGGGTACATCCAACGTGTTGACAAAGAACACAAAAAAATTCTGGAAAGTAATAAACCTCAAACCGTCATTATCAGGCTTCATTTCCATAATGACAGACAGCGATTTCCTTCCATAATCGGACGTCGCTACTGCATTAAATTCTTTCTTCTGTTCTGCTTTTACAAGTCAAATTCACCCGTTCCCGCTAACATTGAATTCAGTTGTTACCTCCATCATAAATGATATCATAATCGCTCAAAAGGGCATTGAAGCTGCTATTGATCGTCTTTCTAACAGCTCGGCTCCCGGTCAAGATGGAATCTGTCCAAAAAAAAAAACAGCTACAGCAGTCATATCTCGCATTTTCGCCGCTCTTTTTCAAGAATCTATTGACTCAGGATGCGTCCCTGACGAGTGGAAAATAGCTAAAATAATTCCAAACTTTAAGTCCGGTGACCCGTCATCTGTCTCTAACTACAGACCTATTTCACTGACCAGTATTCCATGTAAACTATTAGAACATATTATATCATCAGCAATTATGTAATATCTAACCGAGCACAATCTTCTCTTCATTAACAAAGAAGGGTTCCAACAGGGTCGCTCATGTGATACGCAATTATTCGAGCTTGTCTCTGACCTTCACAAAGCTATTAACGACTCATCACAAATAGACAACATATTTATTGATATTGCGAAGGCTTTTGATAAGGTAACTCATAACCGTTTATTATTGAAACTTCGTTATTTTAATTTAAATAGTAGGACTAAGAATTGGATTAGTCAATTTTGAACTAACCGGTACGAATTTGTAACTACTAAGGAATTTTCTTCTCCGTGATCACTGCTAAAATCCGGCGTGCCACAGGGTACTGTATTGGGATAAATTTTATTCCTGCTATACGTGAACGACATAAGCATAATATTAAATCTACAATAAGACTATCTTCAGATCATTGCGTCATTTATAGACGAATAGTTATCTCTTCCGACACTGACGCTTTTCAATCTGACGTTACGAAAATTGACGATTGGTGCAGTGGCAAATGGAAATAAATGTTTCAAAATATAAGGCTATAGCTGTCGCTAGATCTGGTATCCTGAGGCTTACCCATTACGGGATGAATGGCATTGGTATTGCACATGCGCAAACAATAAAATACTTGGGAATTCATTTATCTTCATACGTTTCATGGGATCATCACATCGAAGCGATTACTAGCAGCGCATGTAAAACCCTTGCCTACATTAGGCGTAACCTTTACTCGGCAAACAAGTGCACTAAATGGACTTGTCTGCCTATACGACACTGGTTCGTTCGGAAATGGAGTATGCGTGTTTTATTCGAAATCTGCATCAGTCGTACCACACAAACAGGCTTGAGTCAGTCGAAAACAAAGCAGCCCGCTTCATTACGAAGAATTACTCACGTACGTCTAGCATCACTAACATTAAAATATCTCTAAATGTCCCCTCGCTACAAAATCGAAGGTCGAGGACTTCTTTCCCATTTTCACAAGCTTTATCTGTGCAGGTGGTCTTTCAGCGCATGCCACATCAGGCCCGCCCATCATATCTTCCCGCGCCTTGATCATCCTTTTAAAGTGCAGCCCGTTCTTGCGCGCACTAACTTCTTGAGTCACTAGCCCCTCTTTCTCGCGTTATATCAATGGAATATGTTACCAAATCAAATCGTATCATCTCTAAGTCATAATGATTTCCTAGCAAAACTAAAACACTATTTTAACGTATTCACGTAGGATTCTCTAGCTCATTCCTTATAGGCGTCACTGTGTTATTGTTCGCTTTTTCTTATTTTAATTTTTTCCTCCTCAACACATCTGCATGTCCCTTGCGCAACTGACTTTGTTGTAGGTTAGCAGCGAGTTTCTTGCAGTGCATAAAATTTTCTCTGATTGTGTTATTTCATTGTTTCGTGCAGTATCTGTTGGTATGTGTATCTTTTTAGCAAGCATTTTCCTTGTATGAAGTGGCGAAGTTACGTTGATATTGTGTAAGCCCCATTTTTAAAGCTATAGGTACCGTCAACGATTAGGATGTGTCCTTGTATTGCTCTGTTTTTTTTTTCTTTTTCTCTGGTTTTCCGCTTGTGTTTTTATTGTATTTTAGCATACATTATATTTTTAAATGCGTCTACTGTATCTATCACTGACTTATTGTAACAGCCCTATGTAATGTTCGTATGGGCCTTTAGGGTACTTGAATAATAAAAATCCCCTTCGCAATGATATGCACACAACTTTGCAGATTCTGCATTCATTACGGCGGATTTGTTCGAAACTAGGTGTTCTCGTTTTTTATACCCGAATTAATCATTGGTATCTTACCAGCTTAGCAAGGTGCTTCCGACGAATAACTATGGTGATGTCTTTCTTTAAAATTATGCACCAGCATCTGTGACACCAATATGCTGCAAACTTTTACAGCAGATAATTTATTGCCATTTAATTACCTTTCTAGAGCTACACCAGTATTTTTTCTTTCTTTCAGCATTGTTTTCGAAAACACCATTTTTGAGAAACACAAATGTTAGCGTTTTCTAATTACTTGTTATAAGTTTGAGACTGCTTTTAGACTGCTTTAGACTGCTTTTTGAAAACCTTTAACATTGTGTCTCGTTGTCTACTGCCCCTCAAACTTAACACGACTAATATTGATATCAATGTAAATAAATAGATAGGTTGTTGTTTACGCAGCCGCATGCAATATGTGCTCGCTAATGAACAGAGTGGCATATCAACGATTTTTCGATTGAGGAAGGGGAGGCTACCCTTTCTCTTTTTCGCTCTCTTTATATACATATTGTTACAGTGGGAAAAGAGGACAATGTTGCCGACAGTGAAGATGGCGAAGTGGCAACAGCCTCTCGGGATTGCAAGGCGCTCTCGTTCCCAAGGGCGCTCTACCTCCTGGGTTCGGATCCAGGAAACGCCAACCTGGGTCGATCATGTCAAGCAGAAGCAGACGACGCCGGCTCCGAAGGTAACGTAGGTAGCATTGCCAGAGCTTAAAGTTGATCCCAGAGTCGCTAAACTCGTGCAACAGAACGCTTGACTCAAAGCAGAAATACAGCAGATGGAGGCCGACTTTGAGTCGCTCCGTAAGTCTTACCCCTCGCAAGCCGAGAAGCAAAAGGTGCCCCCTATAAGGGAGCCACAGGCACGCTTGGGTAAACGCAGGGCCACGCCCCCAAAGGGGGACGCTGACTCTATGGAGACCGAGCCCAATAACAAGGACTTAGAAAGCGAGGAGTGCAGACTTTTGGGCTAGTTGATTCTTGCATCAATTGAAGTCATAGCGCTGGACTGACAGGAACATGAAATACGCTAGAAATGAAATCCGTGAGTGCAGATTTTCGGGCTAGTTGATTCGTTGCATGAATGAAGTCAGCGCTGGATTGACAGGGACATGAAGGATGGACATGAAAGACGCATAGCACACGTGCTGTCGTCTTTAATGTCCCTGTCAATCCAGCGTTATGACTTCAATTGACGGCTTAGAAATCATGCAGCGGGCAATCCAGCAGCTCGCTGAAAGCGTGACTGCCCTCCTTAAAAGGATGGCGTCCCTGGAAAGTGCACAGGCTGCGCTGGGTACGGCTAGACCGCCTTTGAGGGAGCCCCGTCGGGCACCTTTACCCGCAAGCGCCGCCCCCGTGAACAAGACGGTGGAATGGCCAATGCAAGGCAATCCCCATAGCGGTCAATTCCAATAAGCTGGTTTTGTTGCAGTGGAACTATGCCAGTTTCCAAAAGCGCAAAGCTCCGCTGCAGCAATTAGCTTCGGCACAGGCGGTCAAACCACACGTAATTCTGTTACAAGAAATTCTCGATGATGTGCCCACCTACCCTGGATACCAGGTCGTATCGATACGGGAGGAAGGAAAGCGGGGTTAAGCAACCTTGGTCGCATGGAAGTGCTCCTTTCAACTACACAAATTACCACTTGGCAAAACCAGTGCAGGGATCAATATGGTCGACATTATCCCTAACAATTGGCTTAAGAGCAGTGTCTTCCTCTTGAACATATACAGCTCGCTGTTGGGTCAAAGACAGGCATTCGCCTCGATCATGACAAATGCGGTGGCCCTGACCAAGGGAGCCCTCATAGTGATAGCGGGTGACTTCAATGCACCTTACGATACCTGGGGATACCCCCGCCAATCCACCAAGGGCAATCTCCTTGTCCAGGCAGTTGCTGACTGCTCATTGGAATTGATTACGGATCCTCAATACCCCACGCGAATCGGCACGTTGGTAGTCCGAGACAACACTCCGGAACTGGCGTTCGTCAAGAACGCCCCTGAAGCAGGATGACAAAATTTGCAAGAGAACCTGGGCAGCGACCACTTCACTGTGGAGATTACCGTAACCATTAGCACAGCCTCTACCAGGGAATCTAAAGTGACGGACTGGGATGCCTTACGGAAAATGCGGATGGCGGACCAGACCAACTACGATAATCTCGATTGTTCACAAGATGACAGAAGGACGTACAAGCTGCGACCGAGGTGGTTAAGACCACCCTAAAAGTAGATCGGACGGACGCCCGCCTTGCGCCCCTCCTAGAAGCCAAAAACTCCATCCTGACCCGCTGGAGAACGCATAGAGTCCACCGTCGACTTCGCAAGAAAACTGCGGAGCTCAATCAAGCATACTTGACTTAAAAATTGTAACAGTGCAAACACATGCAACCACAAAGTAACAAGGATGAGACACAAGCGCTGTATCTCGTCCTTGTTACTTTGTGGTTGCATGTGTTTGCGCTGTTACAATTTTTAGGTCAAGTATGCATCAACAAGCCCAGAAAGGTGTTTCAATCAATAGAGCAATAGAAACTCATTCCGTCGAACTGTCCAAACAACAATGAAACGAAGTGTGTTGCTGGGTTGATGGGCAGATGAGAGCGGGGGGCAAATGGAACCTGCTGAGACACTAACGCGACGATTTGCAAAACAAAAGCAATCAGAGACTAGGCATTGTCACATAGTTCATAATCAAAAGGCGGCGGGCGTATTTCAACACGTCCTCCTGCAAGAGTTGGCCGCAAGTGTCTCCCGCTGAGCCCCTCTGGTGACGGGGATTATCCTCGTTACCGGGGGGGGGGGAGCGGTAGTGGAGCTCGACGCCCCCTTCACGGAATCCGAAATTTTGGAGGTGCTCCAAACGCTCAACGGTCGCTCTGCACCGGGCCCGGATGACATCTCCAATAAGGTCATCCGCAACTTGGACGAACACTCAGTTGCGCTGCTCACTGAGGAAGTGAATAAAATCTGGGAAACGGGCTTCGTCCCCGACTCCTGGAAGACAGCCTCAATGGTGCTCTTCCCGAAACCAGGCAAACCTCTTGCGCCGGAGAACATGCGGCCCATCTCGCTCACGTCCTGCGTGGGTAAGGTGGCCGAACATGCCAATCGCAACCGCATCTACAGCCACATAAACTAATGAGTAATTCCCTCACAACATAGTCGGTTTCGACCGGCACTCTCCACACAGGACGTCATGTTACTTATAAAGAGGCAAATCATTGATGACAATGCTAGAGACACTCGAGAGATGCTTGATCTAGACTTGTCCAAGGCTTTTGATAACATCTCGCACCAGTTCGTGCTAGACGCCATCTCGGACGTGGGGCTGGGGCCACGATTCCATGCGTACGGTAGCTCCTTCCTTAGGGATCGCAAAGCCACTGTCAAAATAGGGCAAATCAAATCCAAGTAATTTACATCGGGGGCGAGAGGCAACCCGCAAGGGGCAGTCATCTCTCCCCCACTCTTTAACATCACCATGGAGGGCCTCTAGCACAAACTGGCCACAGTAAGAGGAACGGGTCACGTTCTCTACGCGGATGATATGACCGTGCGGTGCATGGGAGGGTCTGATGCTGCAGTTGAGAGCGCGCTCCAAGCATCGCTCAACGTCACAGAACACTTCCTACTGAACACGGGCGTGAGTCTGTCACCAACGAAGTCCGAACTTCTATTGAATAGGCCCACCCGATGGGGGTCAGGTGCTCCACACCCTTTGATCAAGGTCCCATGTTCCTCTATACCAGGAACGGACAAGAAATCCACAGAGTGGATACTATCAGGGTCCTCGGACTCTTGCTGGAATCTCTCGGGGGCAACATACAGACTATAGCCCGCATTACGTCCAAGACGGAGAATATGCTTCAGCTTATCCTCAGGGTCTCGAACCGCAGGGGAGGTTTAAGCGAGATAAATCTCCTCAGACTCTACCACGCGTTTGTTATGAGCCACGTTAACTATGTAGGCTCCGCGCTGCGCTGGTCTAAGCGGGATGAGGCCAACATCGACGCCCTCATGCGCAAAAGCATCAACCGCGCGCTGGGTTTACCAATCACTACCAGCACCGCGAGTCTCATGCAACTAGGCATGTGACAACACCTTGTCAGAGGTGTTCGAGGCCCAACGAGTGGCCCAAATAATACGACTCTCATCATCGCGAGCGGGGAGACGCATCCTCGAACCCGTTGGATGCGGTCACCAGGAAATCACAGAGCGATACGCGACCCTATCACCCATGGTCCTCGGTACGTTCCAGGTAGATGCCCTGCCACATAACGTCCACCCTCAACACACTGTACGGCGCCGAGTAGCCCGGGCTCGTTCCCTATTAAAAGTGGCTGCGGCCACTCCGGATCTTCCATGTTTTGTTGACGCCGCCCAGTACGGGTGCTCTGATCACTATGTCGTAGTTTAGGTTGACTCCAATGGCACTCTCATTAACTCAGCATCCGTGCGGAAGGTTTCTGCAACAGTATCCGAGTAGGTTGCTATAGCTATAGCACTGAAGGACCCTCTACGTCCCTATATCTTTGCACACTCCCTGCCTGCAGCCCGAGCGTTCGCCTTCGGCTCGATCTCAAAGGAGGCCGCGGCTAATTTTCATATCATCAAATGGTTCTCGGCTCATATGGGAATCAATGTGCACTCTGAGGTGCTTAAGGCCAATGAGTTGGCCCATGACTGTGCGTGAGGTCTTACACACCGCGGCGGTTCCGGTGGGCTCACGGGCGGCGACTTTGCAATGTACGGGAAGTCACTTTTCATCTTCCATGTAACTTGTATGAACTTGATCAGCTGGCCTTTCCGCTACCATATCCTAAACTAACTATACCACAATCGTCGGCCTTTCGCATGCCCCAAACGGGGTCGTTCTCCTCCAGGGACCGATTGAGTCACTTCGCGCCTAATGTAGAACCCCGCTGTCCAGATTATGGGGCGGCGTACTACTCTTTATCTCATATACTCTGGCAATGCCCTGCGTTACGCAGCTGATCGCTTACCACTCTAACGGATGGGAGGCAGCCCTTAAGAGCGGCGACCTCTCAGAGCAACTACGGGCTGTCCAGAGGGCCTGCGACAGGACGGAGGACCACGATCTTCCGACCCCGATGTGGGTGCGGCCCGCGACGGCTACGGGGACTCCCGGAAAAGGGAGTTACCCTAACGATGCTCCTCAGGACCATAAATGAAGGTGTTTGTCTGTCTGCCTCTTTGGATTCTCAGCTGCTGTTTACGTACACCTTGGAAATGCATCGTGTAAATCGTTTTATATCCGTGACATTTTGGTGGACGTGCGGGGTACGCGTCTTCGCCACGAAGCGCCGCAGCGGACGTCTGACCCAGCCTGGGATCATGCTTTCAATGGAAGGCACCGCGTCTGTAGCTGCAATGCCGACTACGCATACCCAGTACGTTGCTCTACCTCAGCCGCAAAACCCCGGTAAGTTCGCCGGCCTCGGTGGTACTGACGTAGAAGAATGGCCGAAGATGTATGAGCGCGTCAGCAAGGTGAGCAGGTTGGATGTGACCATAATGCTGGCCCATGTCGTGTTCTATCTCGATGGAACACCACGAACATGTTATTACACACACGGGAAAGAGCTAACCACCTAGGACTTGTTAAAAGAAAAGCTGTCCGACATTTTTGCCAAGCCGACCGGTCGACAACTAGCCGCCAAGCAACAACTCGCCACGCGTGCCCAAACTGCTACTGACTCGTACGTCTCCTGCATTGACGACGTCCTAGCCCTCTGTCATAGACACCTCCATGCCAGAGGCGGACAAGGTTGGAAACATTATCAGAGCATCTCGGACGACGCAGTCAACCTTCTGGTCTTCAGAAACATATCGACTGTCAACGCCATCATGAAAAAATGCCGCCGTTTCGAGCAGGCGATGAGTCGCCGCATACACAATAAGTTTACACGGCTTCTAAATACTGCAGCAACCTCTTCTTGTACCGACCCCACCGACCAATCTAGCTCGCCACCTCAACAGACGTCCTGGAACAACACGGTCGAGACGACATCCCTGATCCAGTCCGTGGATCGCCAGGAAATCGCTAATATGGGTCTTCACAGCACATGTTCCTTAACTGGTCCTGACGCCCGCCCTGCTCCTATGCGTCGGTCCTATTTCAGTCCACCTCACAGCGTCCGTTATTCCTACACTTGAAGGAATCCATCTGACTGGGGTGCACCTGACCACGGGCCGATCTCTTTATTCTGCGGCCGAATCGGTCACGCTTCCCATCACTGCCGGAGCCGTTGGCCGTCCCCTCCTAGAAACACCTTCTGGAATTTAAGTTCACCTCGAAATTTTTCACCCCGTTGCTCCTACGACACTCGGTCGCCCTTGCCTCAACGTCGCCAGCTACGTCCCGCCAGCTTCACAGCTCGCCGTGGCCGGCCTACCCAGGACCATCCCAGCAAGAAAACTAGGCAATGCGGCACCTCGAGGTGGTGCTGCAATGTCTCATTCACCGCAAAATCCTCCTTTGGCGCTGTTTACGTGACATAACCTTCTTGACGTCCACGTTTTGGCACGTCCGTCACCACACTCATAAATACCGGAGCACACATATTGATTATGGCCAGCCGCCTATGCCACCATTTAAAGGAAATTGTTACACCTGCCGTTACTCGGTTCGTGCGAATCGCCGACGGTAGCACGGTGAGCGTAGTCGGAATGTGTACTGCACGTGTGAGCATTTCAGGCCGCCATACGGCCGTCCTATTCACTGTGCTTGACCAATGCCCCCAAGACCTCATACTAGGCATAGACTTCCTATCCGCCCATTCAGTGCTCATCGATTGTTCCTCATGTACTGTGCGTCTTGACCTGCCTCTACTGGACGTTCCTCCAACACCACACGAAATTCACCTAAGATCGACTGGTTTTGTTCACGTTCCACAACAGGTCTTGACATACATCGAAATGTCGCCTTCAACGCCGGTTCCTGGTGGTGGTTACATCTCCGCTCCCATAACTGCCATCGTTCTTCCCTACAACATTACTGCCCCGCATACAATATTGAGGGTCACAGACGATCGCACGTATATCCCTATGGTGGACTTCGGGTTCACGAAGCAAATGCTGCTGAAGATATCACCCTGGCTACGATCACTACTTTAGAAGTTAACAGCCTTGAGACTTTTGCCGTCGACGCTTCCTGTGGGCCTTTCCGGTCTGCCAATTGTGCTGACAACGACATTAGAAAATGATCGCCCCGAATCTCACTCCTGTGGAGACTGAACAGATGTGCAGTCTATTACTTTCCTACAAGGATATATTCGACCTGAACAACCGACCCTTAGGGCAGACGTCACTTTTCAAACATTGTATACATACAGGCGACAATCCACCTATCCATCGGCGACCCTACCGAGTTTCAGCTTCGGAGCGCCACGTCATCAAAACGGAAGTAGACAAGATGCTAGCGAAATACATCATGGAGCGATCCTCAAGTCCCTGGACGTCACCTGTCATGCTGGTGAAAAGAAGGATGGTGCACGGAGATTCTGCGTCGATTACCGTCCCCTCATCCACATTACGAAGAAGGGCGTCTACCCAATACCTCGTATCGATGACGCCCTTGATTGCCTATACGGGGCACAATATGCTTCGTCAATCGACCGACAGTCTGAATACTGGCAAATCGCTTTGGATGATCTAGATCGTGAAAAGCCCGCCTTTATAATGCCTGATCGTCTTTACCATTTCAAAGTTACGCCTTTTGGGCTTTGCAACGCTCCGGCTACCTTTAGGCGCATGATGGACTCATTACTCCAAGGATTCAAGTGGTCGACTTGTCTCTGCATATTATATTGACCGCAAATAAAGACAGGGACAGCGGAAGAGAACACAAAAACGACACGGGTAGTCTTTGTATTCTCTTCCCCTGCCGCCTTCATAATCTGCGGTCAGTGGGACATGTAGTCAGCACAAACTAGGCCAAATTGAAGTTCTTCTGGAAACTTGTCTCTGGTACATAGATGATGTTATTGTGTTCTTACCTCATTCAGAACACACATTGAGTGCCTTTCAGCTGTACTTGCCGTTTTGTGCAAGGCCGGTCTACAGCTCAACTCCAAGAAATGTAACTTCAGCCGTCGTGAGATTACTGTTCTTGGAGATGTGGTCAATGCGACTGGCATCCAACTGGACCCAGAGAAAATTCGCGCCGTGAAAGAGGTTCCTGTTCCACGGTCCGCAAAAGTTGTCCGAAGTTTCGTGGGCCTTTGCCCTTCCACCGCTTTGTTAAAAATTTTGCCAGCATTGCACGCCCTCTCAAAGAGCTCCAGAAGAAAAGTGTGCCGTTTTCATGGGAATCCTCTCAGGCCACCACTTTTTCTCGCCTTACCACCATGCTCACCATCCCGCTGTTTCTACGACACTTTCCCTACTTCAGCCCCTACAGAGGTGCGCACCGATGCTAGTGGCCACGGAATCGCTGCCGTCTTGGCACAAGTTCAGCATGGCCATGAACGTGTCATTGCGTACACTAGCCGTCTTTTGTCACCTGTGGAGCGGAACTTCTCTATTACCGAGCGTGAATGTTTGGCCGCAATGTGGGGAGTGGCGGAATTCTGCCCCATTTATACTTGAAAGTGTAAAGAGCAGGGCGCCAAGATCAGGAGAGAAGAAGAACACAAACGACAGAACCAGCGCCTGTCGTTTATGCTCTTCGGTCCTGATTTTTGCCTCTACTCTTTACGCATTCAAGCATGAACCAACTAGGCCAAGCAAGAGTTATAGTTGAGCTATTTATACGGCAGGCCCTTTTCTATTGCAACAGACTACCACGCCCTTTGTTAGCTTTCGTCCTTAAACAATCCCCCAGAGAGACTTGGACGCTGGGCGTTGCGGCTACAAGAGTATTACTATTCAGTGGTGATAGGTCTGGTCGCCTACACAAGGACGCCGACTACTTGTCTCATTACTTTCTACATACGCCCGCCAACACCGACATGGACGCTTCCGCAAGTGTTCTTTCCATTTTCCACCTCTTGAACATGGCCAACGAGCAACGCCACGACGCTACTTTGAGGATTCTCATTGACGAAATGGAATCTGCTCCTACTGATCCATCGTTACGGTGGTTCATTTTCAACGACGGGATATTGTAGCGATGCAGTTTTCCTCCTGACGGTCCTTCCCTTCTCCCTGTCGTTCCTCAATACCTCCGCTCAACCGTGCTTCAGGAGCTTCATGACGCCCCAACTGCCGCATACCTTGGCTTTGCTCGCACTTACGACCACGTGCGCCGTCGCTTCTACTGAACCGGCCTCGAAAGCTCCGTACGGCGCTATGTAGCTGCTTGTAAGCCTTGTCAACATCGAAAAAAGTCAGCAACGCTTCATGCCAGGTACTTACAGCCGATCGACATTCCACCTGAGCCATTCTTTCACGTGAGTTTCGAACACCTTGCTCTTACTATGCCCTTACTGATAGCCCTATCTGAAGCACCTGGATGGTGCTTTTTCTGCCGTGGGTCGTGTTATGGTGGAAAAAGAGGACAACATCGTCGACGGTGTAGATGTAGTAGTGGCAGAGCCTCTCGGGATTCTCAGCTGCTATTTATGTACGCCTTGTAAATACATAGTGTATATAGTTTTATACCATGAGAATATATACATGAACTTTTAACTATTCTTCGAACAATTTCTCGGCCATATCTTGTGATTCTACGCTTCACTGTACGTATTTATTTATTTATTTATTTACAATACTGCTACTCTCATTTGAGAGCGTGGCAGTTGGGCAATACAGTAGGCATGTATATGAATACGCATTAAGGCAGAACAGTAATTGAAAAAAAGGAAGAATAAAGAAAAGCAATTGCCCAAGTATGGTAATATAAGAAAGAAGCTGAGTTTGGAAACAAAAATGCAAGTTTGCACATGACAGTTAATTAACATGATACTGGCAGTTAAGAACACGTAAGTAATTAGTTATACAAAAAATAAGAGCGAACTGAAAGATAACATTTAACGCGTGAATAATATTTAAATTGTGTGAAGGGATGCGCTTAAAACATACACTTTGAGAGCGAGAAGACACGAAATGGAAAAAAAGAACAATCTAGGCAAGCAATCAGCAGGTAATGGCAGTTACAACAATTATCTTAGGACTAGCAGTAGGTACAGTAATGACAATTTATTTTGGGAACACAGTGTGCCATATGTCCACATAACGACAATCAAACCAAAATGGAAAAAGAAAAATGGGAAGTCGAAAGCAACACAATGCAAAATTTGTGACGATGACCCGTGCGATGATAAATTGTTTTATTTACGCACTGCAGCTTCCACTTGTGAAGTAAATTCGGACAACGATTCGATGGCGGTTATAGTAGGATCAAGGCGGTTCCATTCAGCAATTGTTAGGGGGAAGAATGAATACTTAAACGTGTCAGTGTTGCATGTGTATTCTGTTAAAGTGTGCGCATGTTTGTTACGTGTTTTTCGAGCCTCAGAAAATGAAATGTACCTGGACGCATCTATCTTATAGTTATTTTTTAGAAGCTGAAACAAGAACTTCAGGCGAGCGTGTTTTGCCCTGGTAGATAGCATTTGCAATCCAGACTGCGTTAGAAGATTAGTCGGTGAGTCAGTGCGTTTATATTTATTGTGAATGAACCTTATAGCCTTTCTTTGTACTGCCTCTAATTTTGTTATGTTAGTTGTTGTATGAGGAAACAAGACTGTGTTTGCATATTCGAGAACCGGCCTAACGAACGTTGTGTAGGCCAGTAGCTTCGTTGATGTTGTAGAGAGCGCAAGGCTTCTTTTGAGGAAGAATAATTTGCGTAATGCTCCTGCCGTGATATTCGAAATGTGTTTATCTCACCTGAGGTCTGAGGTTAATGTAAATCCCAGGTATTTATGTTGTTCAACTTTAGTTAGTGGTATGCCGTTAATCTCATATGTAAAATTAGATGGTCTTGTTTTCCTTGTTACGGTCATGACGGCAGACTTTTTTACGTTAATGGACATCTGCCAATTAGAGCACCAAATAGCTAGAGTGTTGAGGGATGTATTAAGTGCGATGTTATCGTTATAATTAGTGATTTCCCTATAGATAACGCAGTCATCGGCGAACAGTTTTATATTACAACCAATGTTAGCTGCGACGTCATTAATATAAATTAGGAAGAGTAATGGCCCAAGAACTGAGCCTTGGGGAACTCCGCAAGTAACGGTGACAGTGTTAGATAGCATTTTTCCGTAGGTTACAAATTGTGAACGATTGGCTAGAAATTATTTTATCCAGGCTGAAAGGAGCCCTTTCCCAGCAACACTTTCAACTTTAGCGATTAATTTGTTATGACACACACAATCAAATGCCTTAGATAGATCAAGTAAAATCATGTCAGTCTGGCCGCGGTGATTGATAGTATATGCAAGATCGTGGACTAGTTCTCTTAGTTGGGTTACTGTTGATAAACCACTGCGAAAACCATGTCGGTAGGGAGACAAGAAGCCAATGCTCTCTAGAAAAACCGTTATGTGCTTTAAGATTATGTGCTCTAGAAGCTTACAGGATGTACTAGTTAATGAAATGGGTCTAAAATTTGAAATTTCTGCTGTGTCGCCTGATTTATGGATAGGTATTACCTTTGCAATTTTCCAGTCGTTCGGTAGTTGTGAAGTCGTGAGTGATTTACGAAAAATTATGCCGAGGTATCTACTGCACCATTCCGCATACCTTTTCAGGAAGTCGTTAGGTATGTTGTCAGGACCACTGCCTTTTTTAGGGTCAAGATTAAGCAGAAGATTAAGTATGCCAGCGTCCGTAATGTCTAATTCGCCAATGCTTACGCCCCGTCTCGTTAGAATGGGGGGAATAATGTTATTGTCTGTAGTAAATACTGATTGAAAAAAAATGTTATATGCGTTGGCTTTCGCAGTTTCTTCCTCTGGGCTTAAGTGGGACGCTTCTCTGTCATTGGTGCGAAAGTGCCTCCAGAACCTTCCGGGATTATTAGTAAGAAAGCTCGGTAACGTTACATTAAAATAATATTCTTTTGCTCGTTTGGCTGCAAGCTTGAATTCCGCGATGGCGTTAGGAAGTTTCGTCACCCTGGATTTGTTTCCTTCTTTAGTTTTTATTGTTCTACGCAATCTTTTCAGACGGCGCTTTGTCTGAATTACTTCTCGGGTTATCCAGGGATTATTTTTTGGCGGCCGTTTGGTTTTAGTGGGCACGTAGTTCGTGACGCAGTAGAGGACGATAGATTTGAACCTAAGCCAAAGGAAATGTACGTCAGCAGAGGCACTGGAACCCATTTGGGAAAAAGGCTGGAACTCGTGGTCAAGGTATGTTAGTATGCTATTGTCATCAGCGTTTTGGAAGTCGGATAGTGTGGACACAGGAAAGTGGGTAGTAGTACCAACGAGTGGTAACACGCATACTGGTACGTCATGATCTGATATGCCACGAATTACGTCAGTTCGTACATGGTTAATATCGAAATGATGGCTGATAAATATTAGGTCAAGAATGTTTTGAGTAGTTCCCACTGAACGCGTTGGACGGGAAACAACCTGATGAATATTGAAGGTTAACATGAGATCAAATAGTGCATCCGAGGCTGCTGACGAGTAGTGCATGTCATTCCAATTAATGTCAGAAAGATTAAAATCACCCATAAGGGCGATGCGTGAACCATGGGCGTGACGTTGCATGTAGTCGTGAATGGCACAGATACACTCGTCACCCGAGTTCGGGCTCCGATAAACACACCCTAAAACAACGTTTCTACCTTCGCAAAGCAATTTACAAAATACCGCCTCAGCGTGTTTTACCTCAGGCAGAACGGAAAACGCAAAACATTTTTTATTAATAACGCCACTCCACCACCACGTGTGGGACGTTCTTTTCGGATAACGGAATAATTAGGCGGCGCGAACTCTTGATCAAGAATGTCGGACGTGAGCCACGTTTCTGTTATAGCTGCTACATCAGGCTCATAATCAATTAACAAGTTTTCAAGTGCCTGAGGTTTGTTGACGACGCTTCTAGCATTTACAGTGAAAAGTGTTAGTTCGCTGATTTTCCGCCTCGGCGAGTTACAACACCGCTTTTGTCTTTTCCGGTGATGTTCGTTGCTTTGCCGGCACGGTGATTTTCTGACCTTCTTTCTGAATCGTTTTTTTCAAGCGGCACTTTGTCATCCTGCTCGTTGCTCCAAACATACGGGCGATTGTTAATGTATAGTTTGTCGAAAACCAGCGAAACCTTTTCACTATTTTGCCGGTTTACCTTCGCGCTGTTCCAAAGTTTTCTTCTGATATCCCGCACGCGTTTTGAAAAGTCTTCTGCAATAGAGTTGAGTGTCCTTAAGTTTGTACCCCCTTTTCAGTATTGTATACTTATCTCTAGAATCTAGTAATTTGAAGATTACAGGGCGAATCTTGTTAGGTTCTGCTTTCCCTATCCTATGTACGCGTTCGATGGCTACTGCTTTTAATTCCAGAGGGCCTTCAATAACGTCTTTATTCACTGTGCGTTCCAGTGTCAAGGGAGTCTCTCCAGTATCCTCTGGTAGTCCGTATATTATCAAGTTAGAGCGTCTGCTACGATTATCTAGATCATCGATTTTATTTTGCAGTGATAATATTACCGAATTCATGCTTGCTATTTGCTCTTGACAAGAATCGATTTTTGTTCCAGGTTTGTCAACATGTTTAGTTTCTTATCGATTTCAGCTAGACGATTTTCCTTAATGTCTTTAATATCTGCGGCTATTTCCTTTAATTGTTGGCTTATTTCGGGGCCGGGATTAGTTTCGACATCTCCGCCAAGTAATAGAAGCTTTAGCATAAGCACATGTTCAAACACGATACTACACAGCCTTGGGCACGGCAGCACTAACAAGAATGGGTCACTAGAGCGAATACATTTTCTGTATCGCTTTCTCACCTGAAGAATGAAGACAAACGGATTATTAGGTGGCTGCATTCCTTGAGTGCTGTCGTGCCCAATGAGCCCGGCTTCCGTGTGAACGGCATTTATAGGCGGGCAGTGGGGTGGCGCTGAGCACTCATTGTGCGCCCAGCGATCTGCGCAGGTTCCCGACGAACGGTGCAGCACAGAATCCCATGACTTTAGCAGAGTGACATCCGGCACGTGGCAGCTGGTCACATTGAAGATCTTTGCTCTCCCGGTCATTGCTGATGGTTCAAGGCCCGGACTGGCGTGAAGCAGCAGTCCGAGAACGAGCTGAAGAATGAAGACAAACGGATTATTAGGTGGCTGCATTCCTTGAGTGCTGTCGTGCCCAATGAGCCCGGCTTCCGTGTGAACGGCATTTATAGGCGGGCTGTGGGGTGGCGCTGAGCACTCATTGTGCGCCCAGCGATCTGCGCAGGTTCCCGACGAACGGTGCAGCACAGAATCCCATGACTTTAGCAGAGTGACATCCGGCACGTGGCAGCTGGTCACATTGAAGATCTTTGCTCTCCCGGTCATTGCTGATGGTTCAAGGCCCGGACTGGCGTGAAGCAGCAGTCCGAGAACGAGCTGAAGAATGAAGACAAACGGATTATTAGGTGGCTGCATTCCTTGAGTGCTGTCATGCCCAATGAGCCCGGCTTCCGTGTGAACGGCATTTATAGGCGGGCAGTGGGGTGGCGCTGAGCACTCATTGTGCGCCCAGCGATCTGCGCAGGTTCCCGACGAACGGTGCAGCACAGAATCCCATGACTTTATCAGAGTGACATCCGGCACGTGGCAGCTGGTCACATTGAAGATCTTAGCTCTCCCGGTCATTGCTGATGGTTCAAGGCCCGGACTGGCGTGAAGCAGCAGTCCGAGAACGAGCTGAAGAATGAAGACAAACGGAGTATTAGGTGGCTGCATTCCTTGAGTGCTGTCGTGCCCAATTCCACCTATATGTATAGCTGCTAGCGTGCGCAGTCTGGGAGGCCGTGAAGCCGTCCCTAACGTGGTTGTCCGCCCACCGTTGCTCTGTGTGGCGCTAGCTGACACTCGAATGGTTAGATATAGCAAGCATAAATATCCACGTAAGTGGACTGGTTGATGGCCGTCGCTGTAGTATGATTGGTAGTGCAATCTACAGAACTGGTATTCGGCTTTAACTCAGGAAGAGGTCCTTAGTGTTGTAGCAATGAACGACCGTCTTATGGGCATCATTAACGAGTGTGCAATAGAAGTCGGTGGTAACTTCGTTAGACAGGATATCGATGAGCTATCATAGGAGACGAAAGATCTGATTTAGAAACGCCAGTGTATGAAAGCTTCTAAACCTAGAGCTAGAATAGGACTGGTAGAACTTTCCAAGGTAATCAACAAGTGTAAGATGGCTGACATAAGGAAGTATAATATGGATAGAATTGAGCATGCTCTCAGGAATTGAGAAAGCCTAAAAGCAGTCAAGAAGAAACCAGGAATAGGCAAAAATCAGATGTATGCGTTAAGAGACAAAGCCGGCAATATCATTACTAATGTGGATAAGATAATTGAAGTGGCTGAGGAGTTCTGTAGAGATTTATAGAGTACCAATGGCACCCACGACGATAATGGAAGAGGGAATAGTCTAGAGGAATTTGACGTCTCACAAGTAACGCCAGAAAAAGTAAAGAAAGCCTTCGGAGCTATGCAAACGGGGAAGGCAGCTGGGGAAGATCGGGTAACAGCAGATTTCTTGAAAGAAGGTGGGCAGATTGTTCTAGAAAAACTGGCCACCCTGTATATACGATACCTCATGACTTCGAGAGTACCGAAATCTTGGAAGAATGCTAACATAATCCTAGTCCATAAGAAAGGGGACGTCAAAGACTTGAAAAATTACAGACCGATCAGCTTACTGTCCGTTGCCTACAAAGTATTTAGTGAGGTAATCGCAAATATTATCAGGAACACAGTAAACTTCTGTCAACCAGAGGACCAGGCAGGATTTCGTAAAGGCTACTCAACAATTGACCATATTCACACTATCACTCAGGTGATAGAGAAATGTGCGGAATATAACCAACCCTTAAATATAGCTTTCATTGATTCCGGGAAAGCATTCGATTCAGTCGGAACCTCAGCCATCATGCAGGCATTACGGAATAAGGGTGTAGACGAGTCGTATGTAAAATTACTGAAAGATGTCTATAGCGGCTTCACAGCCATCGTAGTCCTCCATAAAGAAAGCAACAAAATCCCAATAAAGAAGGGCGTCAGGCAGGGAGATACTGTCTCTCCAATGCTGTTCACATCGCGCTTACAGGAGGTATTCGGAGACCTGGCTTGGGAAGGATTGGGGATAAGAGTAATGGAGAATACCTTTGTAACTTGTGATTCGCTGGTGATATTGCCTTGCTTAGTAACTCAGGAGACCAATCGCAATGCATGCTCACTGACTTGTAGAGGCAAAGCAGAAGGGTGGGTCTAAAAATCAATCTGCAGAAAAGTAAAGTAATGTTTGGGAGTCTCGGAGAGAACAGCAGATTACGATAGGTAGCGAGGCACTGGAAGTGATAAGGGAATGCATCTACTTAGAGCAGGTAGTGATGGCGGATCCGGATCATGAGACTGAAATAACCAGAAGAATAAGAATGGGCTGGGGTGCGTTTGGCAGGCATTCTCAGATCATGAACAGCAGGTTGCCACTATCCCTCAAGAGAAAAGTATATAACAGCTGTGTCTCACCAGTACTCACGTATGGGGCAGAAACCTGGAGGCTTACAAAAAGGGTTCTGCTGAAATTGAGGACGACGCAACGAGCTATGGAAAGAAGAATGATGGATGTAACGTTAAGGGATAAAAAAGAGCAGATTGGGTGAGCCCATGTAGCACAAAAGAGATACGTAACGTTTTCGTAGCGTTTATCCAAGACGATAAAAAAGGGTTAAAGAAGACACGAATGAGAGAACTTCGGCGGGAAAACGTCGTATATCTCTGCTAATGTCCGGCTTAATTACTTTCTTGAGACGATCTAGAACAGGTCTGCAAGACGTATTCGAAAAGCTGGTCTAGAAATAGGATTGGGAAAGACACAAGTAATCCCTTTGCCTAGACTATTCGTAACCAATTTCTAAGCGTTTTTAGGATGTTATCAAAAAGCTGGTTTAGAAGCGGTCTTGAAAGGTTTACGATCATTTGAAGGTATTTTTCGCGGGTGACGGGCGCGATCAGACATCGTTGTTCAAAACACGCGTTTAGTTTCGCCTCACGCGACTGGCCTATGCCGCGCAGACGTCGTCAGCCGCACCCGTTGGCACGGCCTAGGCCAATCGCGTGAGGTGAAACTGATCGGGCGTTTCGAACAACGATCTCCAATCGCGCCCCAGATGAGTAGAAGCGTCGGTGTTGACTGTAAGAGCCATGGCGCAGTGCCAAGCACTGTTCCCCGCATGGCCGGCGCATCCTCTACCAAGTCGCACGAAAATGAGCCTGTTAGGAATAATAAATCCTTAATACCGCCTTTAGTAAGTTACGATGCTTACAACCACAATGGGAATGACATCCTGCAAAGAACAAATGGCCACGTCTTGGCAGGTGGCCAGACCAAGCCCTTCATGCCAAGAGTGCATGAAATGAGAACATTGTGACAAAGCAAAAACACTTTATTAAAATGTAATGCTTATGCAAGGTTCGAACAAACTGTGTGAGAAATACAAATAGAAGTAAAAGTACATCAACAATGACAAAAGTCGCAGAAAGGATTCGTAATGAACTCGAAAGTGAACATTCACTAGCACATAAACAAAATTCCATGTGCACATACAAAATAGAACAGAAAAACATTGAGTGTACTAAAGTTTCTCATTTATCATAGTAAAGTGCACGTGCTATTAGATGGACTAGAGTTATACAGAAGTGACATCGGAGCGAATGGAATAAGTAGACTGAAAAATGCAAGAGTACGAATCGGATGGTAACTGCCTCAATGCAATGTTACCAATCAGCTAGAAGCTTGGAAAGAGCACAAAAAGAAATACCACCGCATACCATCATAAAACGTTCTTGTGACAGAATTAAAAAAAAAACGGGAACAATGCAAAATTGGAAATATTGCCTTTAGGATATATGAAAGAAGGAAATGGTGAGAAAAAATAACCATACAACAAAAAAAGCAATAAAGTGAAATTAGTACAGAATACTTAAACGGGGGATTCAGTGTAACAAGTGAACACTACTGTAGTACAGCGAACGATGACACAGTAATGCTGCATCTTGCCACTCCAGAGCGTGAGAAATGAATATGCAAGCCTCAAATTAGAAACTTACATAAACATGGAAATAAACTGGAATGCACTCGAAGCTGCATTTGTGTAACAAAGGAAGCAATGGTCATAATAAATAATAAGTGTTTTATCTAAAAAGCCCTTTACAAGAGGCAAAGTTGTACCTCTCTGGCAAAAACAAAGTTGCAACGAATGATTTGCAAACCAGCAAATACATTAATTAGCGCACTGACATGTCACACTTTGCGCAAATCTGCAGTCTCCTAAAGTAAAAAAAAAGCACTCTGAATGAGAAAAACGTTCAACACATGTAGCCCAGAGCAAATTATTTGCCAGTTCACTTTCACATCCAAAAGCATTTGCCACAAAGTCCAGGCATAGTTCCACTGATGTTTACCAATTCACCCCAACTTTCACGTCCAAAAATATTTGGCACACAGTCCAGGCAGAGCTTCATAGATAAACAGCTTGAGAACACTCTACTGATTATTGTGCAGTCCCGCTGCTGGAAGTAGAACTGCCGCACATGCTGGTAGTGGTTTCAATGTAGATACGCTTGCTGCCCTGGACAGGTATGCTCAGATATCTGCACTGGTGCTCCATTTTGTCGAAGTAGACACATTGATGCACTACGCTAGTAATTGAAATGTTTTGAATGCACAAGTATTGGCTTCACCAGAAAGACTTGCTCACATACCACCACTGGCATATATATGCACTTGCTCTTCACTCAGTAGCATTGAACTTAAAGTGTTCCCTATGTGGGAGCCATGTGTAGAACCGGTGTCACACGACCACTCTCGATCGCGATCGAGCCCTATCCGGATTGAAATTATCGATGCGACTGGCTCACTCTCGTAGCTTGCGCAGAGGAGCCAATCACGACCGAGAAATTCGATTTGTAACGGACTGGATAGCGGCTAAAAGAGCCCCAGTGAAACCGGTATCAAATAATGCAGAGACGTACGCTAGGAAAATGTGTTGCACAAGGACAAAGAACTGCGACATGCCCTGTTGTGCGAAGTGCGCGAACAGAACACGTGTATATATATATAAAAAAGAACTGCGAGAGCGCTTCGCGAACTCCATGCGCACACATGGCGCCCGCACGAACTCGGCAGGCCGCCGTAAAGCGCGAAGGACGCACAGCGTACATTCCGACACATGTCCCAAACTGCAAACAATCGCACTACCTAAAGCATACAAGTTATTTTATACCAAGGCCATACTCGACTCACGTATGCAGTATCCATAAGCGAGCTATGCAGCGTACATGCTGTATCCATTCGCCAAATAGTAAAATTGATAACAAGCACAAAGCTACAACGGACTCCATACATTACTACCATTTGAGGGGTCAAATAAAATAGAATTTGGCCGTTTCATATATGGACACATGTGGTACCCGGTGATACCACGAAATACCCATCACGTGGGTAAAGGGGCGAAAACACAATCGAGAACCTGAAGCGCAAGCGATAAAAGCACGGTATGGCGCACGCAAAATTCTGTCAGTGCGCTGTAGCGCGAATGAAGAAAATAGGGCGAGCACTTGACCTCACCTTTTGGGATACCGCACTAGTACTGAATCATTAAAAAAAAGCCTGTTTGAACCAGTTCCCTTGTCTGCAACACTCTTGCTTAACGGGAGACTAAAATACCACGATGACGGCTCTATTGCGGAGATCGGCAGGGTGCGCACAGACGGCAATTCAGCCGCCTTTCTTCGCATTCTGCAAAGTGCTTCAAGCCAGTGGGGCCCTGGACTAGGGGCTCCACCCACTCGCTTTCTGCATTTTTTTTTCTTTCAAATAAAAGTTTGGATATATATACATTCTTGTTAGGATCACGCATAGCGGCCGATCCCGACGCTAGGGACACACAGGCACGATTTCGTCCCTCTAACTTTTCTCCTTATACTGCCCTTAACGCCTTAAAACAGCGTCAGTGAAAAGGCACCTCACATAACATGACAATGAACTTGAAGAGCTGATTAGTGCCCTCCACTCCGCGCCCTCCAATTGAAAACACTACTGATTTCCAAATTAAACTACTCAAACAGATCGCACAACTCAAACTAATCACAGAACGTCGTTTTCTTGACGGCAAAACCCTGCAACACTTACATGACAAAGGGCAGCGGCAACACATTCAGAACAGCCGCTATCATACCACAGCGCAATGCAAGTGCGTTAACGCTATTATGCCCGGCTCAAACAGATCGGACAACCCAAACTAATCACAGAATGTCGTTTTCTTGACAGCAAAGCACTGCAACACTTACATGATAAAGGGCAGCGGCAGCACATTCAGAACAGTCGCAAACAGACCATAGTGCCATGCGGTGCGATAACGCAACTATGCCCGGCTTCACGAATAACATGGCCGCCTTGGTCGCATAACAATTGAAAACACTACTGATTTCCAAATTAAAACCACACAAACATATCGCACAACCCAGACTGATCACAGAATATCGTTTTCTTGACAGCAAAACACTGCAACACTTACATAGCAAAGGGCTGCGGCAGCACATTCAGAACAGCCGCAAACACACCACAGCCAATGCGAGTGCGGTGATGCGACGACGCCATGACGACGCGACTATGCCCGGCTCGCCCGGCTCGCCCGGCTGCTCGGCATCACGAATCACGTGGCCACCTTGGTCACATGATTTGACGACGGTATCGCCACCTTGCGCAAGGTTGGATCGCGTTCATGGGTTGTTGAATATCGTAGAAGCCGCTAAAGAGGCTGACGCGCCGTGGCGTGGCGGTGGCGCCTTGAGTCGTTTTCAAAACGTATTCACCCCTCGTTTTTAAGCTGCCTGGCTTCCAAAGTTATCAAAACGTATTCACCCCTCGCTTTTAAGCTATCTTGTTTGGAACGTCTTTGATGCGTCGATTTTGGTCAAAAATCCGTTTCAGACGTTGAATCCCTTAATACGACGTTTTCAAGACTTTGTGTGCTACCTGGGAGGGAAGAGTCGCGGGTAAAAGACATCTTAGATGAAATAAAAAAAAAGAAATGGGCATGGGTCGGACATGTAATGAGGAGGGAAGATAACCGATGGTCATTAAGGGTTATGGACTCGATTTCATTTCATTTCATTTGATTGCCTTGAAGACCCCTTGCGGGCTATAACATAAGGGGTGGGTGGTACAAAAAAATAGAGAAGGCTGCCCACTATGTTATTTTATAGACAGAACACTCGTTACTTCTTCCACGAAGGTAGATGAGGTGGCGATGGTAGCGATGTGGTGGGGAAGGCAGTTCCAGTCTTTAGCTGTACGATGAAAGAATGATGACGAGCAGGTGACAGTGCGCGCGCTAGAGCGAACAACATTTAGCGGGTGGCCTGTGCGCAGCTATATGCGTGAAGGTGGTAAAATGTAAGGTGCGTGGCGAAGCGAGCTGGTGTAGAATTTATGGAATAATGATAAGCTCGCGATACGGCGATGGTGCACTAGTGTGTCCAAACCAGACTCTACTTTTAATGGTGATACGCTGATATCATATGAGTATGTCGAGTGAATGTATCTTACGGCGCGGTTTTGCATGAATTCTAATTCGTTGCTGAGGTAAATCTGGTGAGGATGCCATATGGGTGATGCGTAATAGAGTTTTGGCCTAACCAGTGTTTTATATGCTAGTAGTTTTACCTGTGTTCGGGGGGGAGGGGGAGCATTGCGGAGGTCGCGTTTCAGAAATCCCAAGGTTTCGTTAGCAGATGATATGATGTTAGTTCTATGCGAGCACCAGTTTAAATCATGCGTGATCGTAATACCTAGGTACTTAATAGAGTTTACAGTGTCGATTGGGATGTTATTAATTGCGTAGAGAAAGTCATGCTGATTACGGCAGCGGGAAATTGACATAGATTTACATTTATTATTGTTTAAGACCATTAACCAGTGATCACACCAGGCTGTAATGTTGTTCAGGTCATTCTGGAGATAAAGGCAGTCATTCCTGTTAGTGATAGTTCGATAGACAACGCACTCATGAGCAAACATACGAATCTGTGAGGAAACATGTAATGGAAGATCGTTAATGTATATTAGGAATAGGAGGGGACCTAAGACTGAACCTTGGGGTACGCCTGATGTTACGGGAAGAATTTCTGAGGTAGTATTGTTAACACTGACGAACTGTGGTCGGTTACTAAGAAATTCTTTTATCCATTTTAGGACATTGGGGTGGAAGTTCAAGCGAGAAAGTTTTAATAATAAGCGTTGATGCGCTACTTTATCAAACGGCTTTGCAAAGTCAAGAAATATGATATCGGTCACAGTGTTAGTATCGAGATTTGAGTGTAGGTCATGAAGAAATGTCGCTAATTGAGTGTCACATGACAGGCCTTAACGGAAGCCATGTTGCGGCGGGTGGAAAAAGTTATTACTGTCTAAGAAATTCATTACGTGTGAGTATATGACGTGTTCCATTATTTTGCAAGGGGTACTAGTTATGGATATTGGACGATAATTTAAGGGTGAATTGCGGTTACCTGATTTGTAGACTGGAACGACCATGCTATTTTGAGCTCGTTAGGGAGCGTGCCTGATGATAGTGATTGGGAATACAGCAGGGTGAAATACATGGCAGAGACGCGCTTTGTATTTTTTAAAAGCTTTGACGTGATATCGTCTACACCAGCTGACAGACAGACAGACAAAGAACTTTAATAGCAAGGTCCTGAGACGCTTTGCCCTAGGGCAGAGCTGCGGCCCGCTCCCACGTGGGGACTGGTAGGCCGAGCCTAACCGCCGCATCGTGGGCTCTCTGGACAGCCCAAGTTTGATGTGCATATTCTGAGCTCCGGATGGCAGAGCTCCATTCTTGTTCTGTGATGCGATTTGGTCCCTGTAACGAGGGGCATCGCCAGAGCATGTGTGCGAGATTGCTAACAACCCCACAGTCGGGGCATTTAATTTTTCATGGTATCGCCGATAAGAATGCCCATGAAACATGGGATGAAACAGAACAAAAACTTCTAAATGTCCTGTCAAAATACGTTGACCCCGAACTATTGCCGAATGACATAGATAGGGCTCATCGATTAGGGCGGTATTCTAATTCTGGATGCCGTCCGGTGATTGTGAAGTTCAACAACTTCAAAACCAGAGAAAGAATCCTGAAATGTAAAAAAGACATAAAAGAAGAAGACATTCAAATGGCAGAAGATTACTCGTTTGCCACACGCCAAGCACGCAAAAAACTTATTGGCTTCGCCAAATCACTGCCCGGCTCCCCATCTTTTAAATTAAAATACAATAAATTAGTCGTAAACGATAGATCCTACATGTATGACCCTGTAAACGATAAGACATTTGAGATTACCGCAGAACGCACCAAGCCGGTGACCCAGCGCACGCCTTCGCCCTTCCCCGCTGCATCTAGCTCTTGTAAATCTGCCTAACAGTTACCGAGGGGTAGTGGCCGTGGGTTAAGCGCAGCTCAAACATCAATTTTATTTACTAATATCCGAAGTGTCATCAAAAGGCGTACTGAACTCTCCTCTGCCATAAGTGCGTGTTCCGCTGACATCGTCGTCCTAACTGAAACTTGGCTGCACGAATACATACGTGATTCTGAGATATTCGATTCATCAAATCAGTTCCACTTCTATCGTTGTGACAGGAAAGATCGGCAAGGTGGCGGCGTACTAATAGCAGTCAGTAAAAAAATAGAGTCATATTCTCTTCACATAACGTCAAGCATCGAAATCATATGGGTATCTCTTCAACTAGGCTACCGCAGAATAATCCTAGGCGCATGCTACCGGCCGCCTAATGCCTCTCCTACATTTGTTGCAGACCTTCACGATACCATTAATGTCATAGTAACGCGTTACCCCTCGTCACCTATCTTTCTATTGGGTGATTTTAACTTTCCGGGCATCAACTGGTCCTCGGTGCAACCATCCTCCTCTTCGGCGCTATGCAAAGAATTCACTAATTTATGTTCACTGTTCAATCTTACCCAAATTGTTACTCAGCCTACTAGAATTACTGAAGTTACGAGAAGTACATTAGACCTCGTACTAACAACATGCCCAGAACTGTGTTCAAAAATAACCTACATGCCCCAGTTAAGCGACCATTCTTTGCTAAATTTTTCTGTAAATATTCCCATACAAAAATCTGCTAGTCACACTAAAATAATACGCATGTATCATCGCGCCGACTTCAACAAAGTTAATAATGAACTAGGCTCTTTCCTGGCCACCTTTTTCGACAAATTCGACTCGCGATCGGTGAACGCAAACTGGCTCTTATTCAAGAACAAAATCTTAGATCTCACCAGCCGTTTCATACCCACTCGCGTTATATCTTATCACCTGCATGCGCCATGGTATAACGCGCATCTTAAGCGCTTGTCTAACCGTAAAAAACGCTTCTTCCGTTCAGCTAAAGAATCGCGCACTGAACATCATTGGATCCCGTTATCGGTCTGCAGCTTTCAGTTACAATTTTGCGGTCATAAACGCTAAAGCAAATTACCAGAATAACACTCTACCGGGTATGTTGCTCAATAACCCAAGAAAATTTTGGAGCGTCATTAACCCCTCTGAAACGTCTCGAATAATACTAACGAATTCAAGTGACGAACCACTATCCGATACTGCCTGTGCAAATGTACTGAACGATGTTTTTTCGAGCTTTTTCTCACATGGTGAAACTACGGATTTGCCTCAACTGGATCATAGCAACTTCCTCCCAATGTACCCTGTAGTCATCCACCCTGATGGTATAGCTAAAATAATTGACAATCTTAAGATATTTTCCAGTGCTGGTGTCGATCTCATTACTACAAAGTTCCTAAAAAGTACTAAAATGTATTCATCACTTGCCTTAACTAAAATATTTCAGCAATCATTGGAAAACGGTGAACTACCGGCCGATTGGAAGATAGGTAAGGTGGTTCCTGTACATAAATCTGGTAATAAACACTCGCCTTTTAACTACCGGCCCATATCTATTACCAGCATCCCATGCAAAATCTTGGAGCACATACTCTTTTCACATATTGTCACTTTCCTTGAATCAAACTCGTTTTTTCATCCTTCTCAGCACGGTTTTAGGAAGTCCTATTCATGCGAAACACAGCTACTCTTATTCACGCACAAACTTCACGCAATTTTAGACTGCCGCTCTATCGCCGACTGCATCTTTCTAGATTTCGCGAAGGCATTTGATAAGGTTTCCCATCATCTTTTGTTACTAAAGCTGCGCATGGTAGGATTAGACACTAACATTCTAAAATGGATTGAAGTGTTCCTTACCCATCGTCAGCAATTTGTTTCCGTCAATAATGTTAACTCCGCCGTTCACCCTGTTCTTTCCGGTGTGCCCCAAGGCACTGTCTTGGGGCCCCTGCTTTTTCTTATATTTATCAATGACTTACCCAGTAACCTTTCCTCTTCTGTACATCTTTTCGCCGATGACTGCGTCCTTTTTCGGCAAATAACAAATGATAGTGATAAGCACATGATTCAGTCTGACCTTAACGCTATCTCAACATGGTGCAAAACTTGGAATATGACTTTAAATGCTGAAAAGTGCAAACTTATGCGCATCTCTCGTGTTAATAGTGAATTACCAGTATATACTCTTAATGGTGTGGTGCTTGATCCTGTTACAAGATACAAGTACCTCGGAATTCATATTACGTCTAACCTTAGCTGGCATGCGCACATTGAGCACATCACTAACAAGGCTAATCGCATGCTCGGATATCTGAAACGCAACTTTCACGCAGCCCCAACTAGCATCAAACTTCTACTCTATACCACACTCGTACGTTCACAACTGGAATATGCTTCATCAATCTGGGACCCTGGTGTTAAGAGTTTGATCGACCTACTGGAGATGTTACAACACAAATCAGCGCGGTTTATTCTTTCTGACTTTCGGCGTACATCAAGCGTAACCACTATGAAGACTACCCTGGGCCTAACTTCACTTGCATCACGACGCAAAATTGCACGCCTGTGCCTTTTTCACAAAATATTTTATCATGAGTCCATTGGCTACGAGTTACTTCTTCGCCCTTCTTATGTTTCACGCCGCACAGATCACATACATAAGGTAGGCATTTCTACATGCAAAGCTAAAACATTCTTGGATTCTTTTATTCCTCGCACGTCATATGACTGGAACCACCTTCCTTCCTCAATTGCCACAATTCCTGACCCTGTATTGTTTCGGACTGCTGTTACCGCTTCTATTGAATGATATATTGTGTTGATCACTTATCCTAACTTATCTATGTCTTGGTAATTGTTCTCTGCTGTTGCTTGTATTTCAGTGTTATGTATTACCCACTCCCCTCTGTAATGCTTTGCCCTGAGGGTAAAATAAATAAATAAATAAATAAATAAGTAGAGCTGTAAGCCTCCGGAGTGATCGTGTGGAAAAGGGCCAGGTTCGGATAGCACTGCGTCTGAAGCATGCGTAAAGTGGATGCCAGAGGTCTAGCCAGTTTGCAGTGAGGGGGAGGATAAGTCCTCCTACCCAGGTGATAGTGCGTGGTAATTTCGCTGAAAGTAGTGAGAGTGTCCCGAAACTCGAGAACCCCAGAGTCTGAGCTCAATCTTGCTCCCGCGCGGTGGGTTAGTGCGCGCGCTTGGGAGTGGGCAATGTCATTAAGATTGGGAAACGAGTCAAGCTGGGGGTCGAGGTGAGCCGGAAACCACGTGATGGTGTGCGGAGTGATTATCTTGTTCTTGAGAATCTTGTGAGCCTCCTCAGCGATGGATCCTGAAGCGAAAGCCCTGACCGCCGATCTCGAATCAGTGAAGATTTGTGATCTGCTGTTGTCTAGGAGTGCTGTAGCAACTGCGACCTGCTCCGCTCTGGTTGGTGTTGAGCACTTCAGGGAAGCCGCATTCACTATCTGTCCGTTGTGATTATCAATGAGTGCGGATATTCCTTCTGGTGAAAAAATAATATCCTGTATTGGAGCGATGACAGCAACAGGGAAAACAGGAAGAGGCACGTGTGGTTCGGTAGTGAAAACAGATGAAAATGCATTGTTAAACAGTTTGGCACAGTCAATATCAGGTAAAATTTCACCATCTTTTGAAATTCTGACACCAGGAGATGACTGGGGATTGATAATCTTCCAAAATGTTTTGGGGTTAGTGCTGAGCATGCGGGGTAGGTCTGAATGAAAAAATGAGTGCTTCTGGTGCCGGATAGCTATCAGGTAGGCGCGTTCAGATACGCAGTATTTTTCCCAAGAGCTGGGGCTTGGCCTCAGCTTTGCGGAGCGAAACAGACGTTTCTTTTTGTTTTCCAGTTTTTTTTAGTGCGTTCGTGAACCATGGTTTATTGCGATTAGAGCGAAGTAAGATAGTTGGTGTAAACTGCGCAACGAGGCTAGTCATCTTATTTTGGAAGAGTAACGAGTTTTTTTGTATTAAGCGATTTTCAAAACCTAATTCAAATGATTGATATAATGCGAGTAGTTCGTTGTTTATGGTGGTATAATTCCGTTTTTTATACAGGCGAATTGTTTTCTGATCCGAATGACGTACTATAGGTAAAGATGAGAAAACAGCATGGATTACTTTGTGATCACTTATTTCGCGTAGGTAGCTAATGGAGGCATGCTTTCAGGATGAGTGCTTAGTATGAGGTCTAGTATGTTAGCCGAGCGATGAGTGGCACGCGTCGGCTCTGTTATCATCTGGGAGAGGTTAAAATTAAGGCAAATATCTAAGAATTCTCTAGCTGCTGTCATGCTAGTAACTGTGCTAGAATAATTTCACTCATTGATATGCGGCTAATTGAAATCCCCAAACAGCAAGATGCAAGCGTTCGGGAATGTTTTTGTTAAATGCTTCAAGGTGTTATTGAGATGGCGGGGGAAGTCAAGATTTGTGTTGGGAGGACGATAACAGACGCCAAGAAGTAGTAGCTGTAGATTAGCGCGGATTATAAGCCATACAACTTCTACGTCAGTGGCCACATTGACTGTGGAGTACATTATATGTTATTTTACTGCGATAAGAACACCACCTCCCCGAGTACCCTGCCTATCTTTACGAAAAACATCGGAATATGGTAGTCCACTGAGAACTTCACCGTCAGTGACATCATTGGCAAGCCATGTTTCAGTTAGTATAAGTAGGTCACTGCCAGACGAAGATACTACATCTGATACTTGTTCTTTTTTCGAAAGAAAGCTTCTTTTGTTCGTAAAAATAACAGAGATTGAAAAAGGTTCTCGGGGGACAGGCAGAGCACGTCGGGACGAATGCTGGCGACAACGCAGTAGCTATAGTTCTTTCACGGATTGGGACGGTGGATCAAAAATGTAGCATTTTGAACCTATGAATAATCTTTTAAAGCGAAGAGAAAAAGGAACTGATCGGCTTCGTTCAAAAGCGACCAGATGTTTTCGCGCGTTCTGTACCGGCTTAGGAAAATCCTCACCCATGCTGTACGAAGTGCTTTTAAGCTTGCGGCCATTCGACAAGATGGGTTCTATTGTTTTAAAGAAGGAAAGTTTGACAATGATGGGCCGGTTACGACCAGGGATGTGTCAGGAGAGGGAGAGGCCTTTCGGAGTATGGGAGAGGCCTTTGCCCAGCAGTGGGAGTAACCAGGCTGATGATGATGATGATGAGACTGATTTCAATTTTGCCGGTTTTTCGTAGTGTGTAGGAAAAACTTATTTTCATACGACTCTTCAAGTTTTTTAATACATATAACGTTATTACGTCGTCACAGTTCGGCTTTCACCCAGGCCTATCTACAGAAAGTGCCATACTTTTCCAAAAGTGTCTGATTCTAAGGAATGTGGATGCAAAAAAAAATTACCCTAGATATAGTCCTAAATTTCTCCAAGGCATTTGAGAAGAAAAAGCACGCTACAACCTTAGACAAAAATCCATTGCTATGGCGTTCGTGGTGCCATTTTAACTTTAATAAATATTTATCTATCAAATCGGTTACATTGCGTGTCAACCAACTGAGATTTGTCATCATCTATGAAAGTTAAGAATGCGGTATCCCAAGGGAGCATATTGGGACCCCTGTTATTTATTATTTTTCCTAATCATAGTGTACAAATTGATAGCTCTGTAGATTATGTAATCTATGCGGATGGCATAAGTCTATTTTTTTTCTGGTGAATTGACTGATCAGCTTACGACGTCTGCAATTGAAGTACTAAATAAAGTATATGCATGGACTATAGCAAACTCACTACATAATAATTGCTCTAAAACCAAGGCTGTAGTGTTTCGTGTAAAATCCAAATGATATGAAATGTCTCTCGAGCTAACCCTTAATAATACCGAAATTGAGTTTTTTAATCTGTTAAAACTCGCGGTGTGCTCTTTCACGAGCATATGGCATAGAATTACCGTACTGAACACATAAGCCATAAACTTTAGGCTTTAGGTGTGTTGCGCAGGTGTCAGAAAATATTACCTGTAAAACGTTTATTAAATAACGCTCTTTTTTCTTTACATGTATACTATTGTCATCTGGTTTGGGCCACAGGCTCTAAGCATCATTAAATAATTTGGTCGTGCTGCAAGAAATGGCCCTGAGGTGTATTGAAGGTGTACCACATAAACCACACATCGTTTCATTACTTATAAAGTATATAATTTTAAGAATAGTCCGGTATTACGAATAACAACTTTTATTACCTTTTAAATAAAAAATACGCGAAGAAGTACGCCCTTGCGTAGTTGGACGATTTGCAACAAAATCCCACCAGTTGCCTCACTCGACATTGTACTCGAGAATTGGTATGTACCATGTCCTTGTACTAATTATGGGCTGCCAACATTATATTTCTGTCTTCCGGGTTTCCTGAACAATTGGAACAGTTGAAAGTTTATGTATCTTGTCCAAACTGATATCCTACCTTGGATGTCCTTAATGTGCTATTGATACTATATTAGGTCATTTTTGTGATGGTTAATTAATGTCATGCAGTTATCTATTGCATTGTATTTAATGTTTTTTATGTATTTCAGAGTTTTACGCTTTGCAGGGACGGGCCACATGCGTGACCCTTTTGTATTGTCGCTCTCCGCTGCCTGTAATTTTGTAATTTTGTTTTCCCGATGATGGGACCAGTCAAGCTGTGAAATGTAGCTTCTTTCCCATCACACGTGCCTAACTTCGCCTTTGTGTACTCTTATGTAACCTGCCATGTGGTTGAATAGTCTAAAACTCAAGTCGTAACCGTATTAGTTCTCCAACGCACGGACACTATAAGCGTATTGGACTGTGCCGATCCCTACAGCAGTAATGTGGCTTGGTTTTATCTCGGCTGGTTGGCGCACCCATAACAGACATATTCTTGTTGTCCCATTATGGTAGCAGGAGATTTCGATGCGCCCCGCGCCACATGGGGCCACTTCGAGTGAGTGAGTGAGGCCCAATTTACGCTGCCTGATCATTAAACCACACTCACCGTACTTATCTTCGTGCTGAGGAAGGACGACCACATCGCGGTCATGTGAACCCGACCGTTGCGGTAGCGATTACCTTCCAATTTTCCTTGGTTCCGAGAGGAACAGGCCGCCTTCGCCGGCTATGTCGAGCGGTGGACTAGGATCGATGCAGGGTGGTGTCACAGATCACTGTAGCTAACTACTTGCGGGAATTGTCCATCGTCTAATGCTGCACTATTTGAAGTAACGCCTACGTCGCGGATTGATGAATCGCGAACAGATCCAGATTTCCAATTTCTGCGTCTCTAGGCGTCGCGGAGCCAAGCAGAACTTACATCAGAAATTGACCTTACAACAAATTCCCTTCGGCTGGGCACCAAACACCTTACTGCAGTAGCTCGGCGCCGTGGACACGCCTTGTAAAACATGGTCGCTGGATGGACTGGAGCTCCTTTTTCGGTCTTTCGCCACCCAATGTCTCTATTTGGCGCCCCCTCCGAGTAATGACGCGTGGTCGGCAACTTCCAGAAACCGCAGCCTGAGTTCTGTTAGCATGTGGCCAGACAACAGCAGTACTAGCCGAAACTCTCGCTCACACTTTTTTTTTCCTGCTTTCGAGACAGCCCCGCCTCCTTTCGTTGTTCAAAACGGCCTTCCCGCTGACGCAGGAACGCTGCCTACTCTCACTGACATCGAGGGTATACAAGCTACCTTCACAACAGCGGAATTTTAGCAGCAATAGCCCTATCTAAACCATGCAACACACCAGGACAGGATGACATACCGTATGAACTTTATATAAAAACACGCGAGGCAAGGCTTTCGATGTGCTGTTGAGGGTCATAACCGACACTCGGGCTACAGGAGCCATGGCTGAATCTTGACGGCATGCAGAAATTCTCCCTATTTGCAAACCCGTAACGCCCTCAGACCATAGCCAGCTTTAGTTGGGCGTCCGCAACCGCCGATGTACGCAGCGCGCGAGGTCGTGTGTACTTATCGAAGCACGCGCGCATGAAACAGCTATAGTTGGCCGGACGCAGTAGTTGAGAAGGGGGTTGTTGACTTGTACGCGAAGGAGCCGGTAGTGTGCTAATGAGCCCCGCCATATGCCAGCTTCTGAAACTGCGTAGTCAATATCACCCGCCACGAAGTCAAACCAAAAGACGGAGTCACATCTTCTGCAAGAGCCATATCGAAAAATGCGCTCTCGTGGACGCGCGAGAACAGGCGAGAACGTCCCGCAGAACTCGCAGTGAACGCAGCGAACGATACGCAGCTTTAGAAAAGCTGCGGGCGCACGCAAGAGACCGAGCGCGCTCCTGCGTACTGCGCATGCGCGCTGTCGCCTCCGCAGAACTGTCTCAGATGGCCAACCAAAACTCTCTGACGTCGCTAATATCCGCCCAATAGCACATACCTCAACGTTAGGCAAGCTGATGGAGCGTATGCTCGCGACACGTATTGCATGGTGTTTCGAGTGATATTCCTGCTATCATCCTGGCCACATGAGTTTCCTTACTCATCTCGGCACTGAGGACGGCCTTGTGTACCTTTCTTCTGTGGTACTCATTGGAGGCGGCTCCCGAATAATTCGCACCATGCTGGCCATAGATATTCACAAAGCCTATAAATTTAGTGACACGTGTAGTTTTTTATCGGGCGGCCACGTTTCCCCGCCTAAGAAATGTTATTGGACAGCGCAGCACGCACCTACATGCATCGGAAGTTTCTGAAATCTTATCGATGGTTCCATCTGCTGTAGGGTCACCGAAATTTGTGTAATCTGATCGCACGTATGCGTGACGCGAATAGTGTAGAACTTTGTGGAAGACACGGGGGCCCCAGCGATTACTCTGGAATGTTCGACGACTGATATATAAAAGCTGACGCGCTCGCCCCGCTGATCAGATTTTTACGATCGCCGACTGGGGTCGCCGCTGTCGCCGTTATTTATGTGTAGTGTGAGCACAGGTTCGCCCAATAAATGTGAGTTTCGTCTTTCACAGTATTGCTACTGTGTTGTTTATACGTTACTACCACGTGACAATGTGAGTCACGAAGCAAGTGTTCGAATTCTCCATTGGCTTGAGTTCTCTAGCCGTGTCTGCACACTCGTCGGAGCCTTCCTGCACGCTCGCATCTTCTCCACTGGCCTGGTTGGACAAGCATAAGGTTATGTCGTTGCACATGTGGGATCTGTGCTCGCAGCAGTCGTTTTCAACACTGGCTCCCTTCCACTAGCTTGGAAGCTATAGACGAGAATAACGCATAATACACAATGTTTTCAAGTGATTATTTATTTACATATACTGCCATCTTGCATAGCAAGATATTGCAGGAGTGATCGCAATGGTATGCGGAAAAAAGGAAAACCTAAAACAATCAGTCGTTGCATCAATCTTTGGGGAGTTATTGCTGAAATCTGCCGCCAAGAGTAAGCGTTTCAAGAGGCCCTGAACGAGACGCACAAATGGTGTGCTCAGATAGGGTTTAAAAATTACATATCCAAGACGACGTGTCAGTAGCGATCGAGTATGGCCACCGTATAATGGCGCTCCGGCCTCCTCAGTTATTTCTGGTTCGGCAGCTACTCCCCGTATACTCGGCCTTGAAATGGATGCCTCCGGATATGCGGGAATATGGGTCAAGAATGCAAAGCAAAAGGCTGCAGAAACGATGCACTTGACATGTGGGAGTGCGAAATGTGGCGGAGCCAGCTCCGACATAGCTCGCCGTCTTGCCCACTCTTTACCGCAACCACTACCCGTCTATAAGGCCCAGTTTTATCATCCCGCGAAGACACAATGGGCTTGCCTTGAGACGATTAATCACGAAGCCATGCGGCTAATAACGGGAATACCACGTCTCACTCCGCTGGCGACTCAACATGCCGAGTCCCAACTCAACAGTATTGAAGAACTGGTGCGCCAACATCGATGCGCGCGCGCCCTTGAGCCATCAAATTTCGCTCTGCTGCTGGATTTGCCTGGTACATGGGACGTGAAATACACTATCCAACTTCTACGACAATCAATATAGCTCCGTGGAACAGGGCCCAATTAAGTGACAATAAGCATCTTGTTCGTCTGTATAGCGCGGTTCATCGTCAGGCTAGAGTTTCCAGCCTTCGTACCCCCGATGACAATCAAGAAGATGTGATTCTCGTAGAGTACACTGTTGCCAGTGTTGATGCCACCATAATTCCCACACGTCAAGTATCTCCGTCGATAACAGAGGCAGGCCAGACGTGCTCGTACGTTGCTGATGCCGCGCAGCCGGCCTCTCTTGCCGCTGTTGCCGCCATACGTCATGGTGTAGCCACGTTGCTCCCCTTTGTTGAAGCTTCTCGGCTTTCTCAGCTGATCAATCGCACGGACTTGACTCAAGCCATCCCCTAAATACGTAGAAAATCTCGGTTCACTCTATGCTAAGATAGCATTCATCGCTTTGCTGTCACTACGAATATCGTGATGCGCGTTCAGTGGGTGGTTCGAGCAGCCCTGCCGGGTCTCCTGGAAGCAGATTTGGCAAGTTACCCAGAGAATATAACGTACGCACTTCTGGGAGCTTTACGTCACTCCTCCTAGCCTGTGAATTGTCTCCCGGTGAGCCGTGCTCGAACACCGTAGTCAGTGCTCATTACGTCGTCATGAAGCGCGCTGGGCACCGCGGGCGTTGCTCTCTGAGGAGCCCTTTTGTTCTCATCAACCCTTTTTGTATCGTTTCATTGTTCCTGTCTCACCTATAATTAAACCAGTTAAGTTTGCCTTTGGGTCCTGGTCGCAGAAACAGTCTTCGCAAGTTACTCGCCGTGGTCGCTTTGCGGCTATGGTGTTGGGCACGAGGTCACGGGATCGAATCTTCGCCACGGCGACCGCACTTTGATGGCGGGCAAAACGCGAAAACAGCCGTGTGCTTAGATTCAGGTGCACGTTAAAGAGCCCCAGGTGGTCGAAATTTCTCAAGTCATTCACTACAGCATGTATGATAATCAGATCGTGCATTCGGTACGCAAAACGTAAAACTGCGTGATTTAATTTAATTATTTTTGGAAAGTCATATGGTTCAACTCGGCTTGCCGGCCGGAACGCCCTTCACACGTCGCAGCTAGGTCTTTTCCTGAAGTAGGTACACAGCAACATGGTACGAGAAGACTTCTTCCAATTCTTCGACCCGCGCAGTGACTGCGATCCTTTCAACGCCAAGGTAATTGAGCCCATCCTGACAGGAAAAGTGTTCTAAAAATACTGAAGGCACCAGAACTTGACCTCGGCATGTGCATTGGCATAGCGACAGGTGGCTGCAGCGTCATGACGTCAGAGCTATGTGGCATCGGGTCCGCAATTAAGCGGTGTGTCCCAAACGAAGTTCGCTCCCCCTGCTTTGACCACGCACTCAACTCTTTATCTAAATCATCGCGCGTTCATGGCGTCAGGAGCCCAATAGTGATTATGAAGGAGATAATTTCCTTCTTGAACGCTTTACGTCAAAGAAATATTGCGCTTTGCAAGAGGAGATGGGTCGAGCGACACGACAGTGTCATCCAGTTTCGAGGCGCACTTGGCTCGTGACTAAAGCTCTCGACACCCTCGCCAAGTAGAAAGAACTGCAATGCGCTGCAAAACCGAGGACGCTCCGGGTCGCTGTTGGGGATGGTGAGTTTAAACTGGTGATAGTTTGCCTCTGTGACTTATTGGCGCACACACTCGCATTGAGCTATTGTAACTGCTCAGAGGTTTTCACGCCTTTTTATGAGCAAACTGTCGCTATGGCGGATGATTTCGAAAGAGAACTGCGGTTCCCTCACTTCACGAAGAGCCACAGGTGTAAGACTCTGGCGCTCGATTCAGAAAATTTCTTCGGGATGTCTTGTTGGCAGATCTCAAATGAGGATTTTTGGAGTCTGGAGGTTTTTCGTTTTTATGCCGTCTCAGCTGTATACTGTGACGTCTGAAGGAGAGGAATAACTGTTAACGGAGATTTCCGAGTTGTATGTCTCACTCATTCGAAGGCATGTCCCAGCAACTTCACGCGTTATTGAACCCGAACTACGGCGATAGTGAGAAAATGGAAGCACGAATCAGAACCAGGACCGGACATACCTTCGACTGCTGTTGAAGCGCTCTACATGTGTGACGGTCCAACCTTCCCTTTGACCAAGATAGTTCTTCGCATACTGGTCACTTCTCCTATCAGCGTGGCCAGTGCCAAAATGTCCTTCTCCGCACTCCATCGCTTAAAAACTTGGCTGCGGTAACAAAGGAACCCGCCTGACCACCTGGCTTTGCTACATACGCAAAAAGGCATCCCCGTTGACTAGAGAGCTTTAGCATTGCCGTATTAGCGCACGGCATTACTTTGCCCTACTAACCTAACGCGATGACTGCACACATTTTAGCTGCGTCTCCCGCTCGACGCATACGGTAATGTTTTAATGATGAAAGTGGCTAATTTCTAGGCTTTGCAAAATAGAATATCTATGCGGTGAGCTGGAAATATTAATTTTGGCGAATAATAAAAAGCTTTAGCTTGTTCATGCACACATTCTTTACGAAAATTCCCGGTTACGGCAAACGTAGACACCTGTCCTAGAACACGTGAAACCGTTTTTTTTTGTTACACAGGTGTTCTTGTCTAAGCAAAATATAAAAAGGGATTGCATGTTGTAAATTTCACCAGCTAGATAAGTAGAATATAGTTAGTTACGGCCACAAGAACTGCGCCCCTCTAAGTAAACTCCGCGTCACTAGTTGGCGTCGCCAACCCGAAAGGTTTTTTTTTCCTTTTTATTTTGCTTTTCCTTTCGATGACTTCCGCTTTCTTTTAATATTCTTTTTTTATTCTTCAGCCTGAGTGTATTACGCGCCTGTTGCGAAGGGCACGGCGACGCATTCAGTGCAGTTGAGCCGAAGTTTACCTTCCGGTTAGAAGGGCTGTCATATACCTACTGCCACTTAGACGCGCTGCAGAAGGCGATTTAGAATGAAGTCGTGCCTTGGTCCTATTATGGTGGAAAACACACGCTAGACGTGGACATGTACGACGTGGACTCCGTAGCCGACGCCAGTTTCCCACTTTATTGGCTTGGTGTGGCTCGGTTCGCAAAACACGTTGCGAGCCGAGCCTTACCGACTCCTTGCCCCCTGGTATGCCGTACGGAAAGTCTTTCCGTACGGTAATGTGCGCGCGTGTGCACTCCTCGACCGGTACGCTATTACCGCACTTACCATACGGTAACATGGCACTGTTAAAACTTTCTACTGTGAAAAAAACATCGGTCGCTTTCCCGAGGAAAATTGAAGACGACGGAGGTTGGAATTGACGGTGCAACGCCAGCTTGCTATTCGGCAGTTCAAGTGGACTTTTTAATAGAAGTGCCTAAGCCAACCAAGTAGACGTTTTAGTTCTCTTGTCATGCGTTCTTTCTTTTTCAGTATTGTTTCTACACATTGCAGTGCATGTACGGTTCTTTTTACATTCTATATTTGCAATAAAGCAAGCTTCGTTGTCTAATGATTTACGCATGCCTTCTCTGATTGTGCATTTTTTTTGAAGAGCATGAATATATCTTTTGGGCACACGTCAGCCATGATTTGCGCAGTTTTTGCTATCCTCGCGTACTCTTTAAATTTCAATCAAATTCCATATACATTTTGAATTACTGCTGAAGATTGGGGTGACGCAGCTCTAATTGCATGTGCGATTGGTTTCCCGAGCTGCTATTAGTTGCTATTCGCTTTTTAATTATTTTGAAGAGCTCGGGTATTTTTTTTTCGTGCTGCCGCCATGTTGATTCTGCGCCTGGCATAATTATGCTGAGTTGATGATTATGGATAATTATGGATATGTTACTTTATGTATGGCTTAATTATGATGAATAATGTTAATATTTAATTATGTATAAACATTCTTACGAAAGGATGAAAGAAGAGAGTGAGAGGAATAAAATCGGTGAGACGCTGGCTGCTGCGTGTTACTAGTCAGCAATTTGAACCCCATTGACTCTGCTTGTACATACATTGTAAATACATTCTTATATTCCCAACATCCCCGTAACATATCGGTGAGAGGCGCTGGGTACCACGGCTGGAAACGGAGCTCCGCAGTGGACGTCGCATCCCCGTCCTCACTATAAATGACAGTGAGCGCTAGGGTTCAACGTCGTTGTCGCCTCCAACGTCACCATCGCCCGCTATGTCCCTGTCCCCTTCGGTTGTGTTTGTGCAACCCAAGGATCCTGGAACTTTCTGCGGGACTGATGGCACCGACTTTGAAGACTTTGGCTATGTAAGAACGTTTGAATTGGGTCAACAGATGGGACCCTGCGCTTACGCTAGCTAACCTGTTGTTCTACCTAAGAGGCACGGCAAAGGTGTGGTTCGAAAACCACGAAGAGGAGCTGACGAGCTGGGGTCAATGCAAAGAGAAATCAACAGAGTTGTTTGGCAAACCAGCCGGCCGCAAATTGCCGTAAAACGGCAACTGTCCTTTCGTGCCCAATCCCCCACAGAGTCCTATGATTCGTATATCCAGGACGTGCTGGCGCTTTGTCGTAAAGCCGATCACGACAAGCCAGCAGCTGAGAAGGTAGGGCACGTGTTCAAAGGAATTGCTGACGACGCCTTTATTCTGCTCATGTGCAAAAGCTGCTCTACAGTTGATGTATCAACAAAGAGTGCAGACAATTCGAGCAGGCCAAAAGCCGACGCGTCCTGCACTCATTCACCCGACTTCCCGATACTGCAGCAACGTCGACCTGTGAAGACCAGCCCACACAGCAGCATGCGTCGCCATCAGAGGACGTGGTGCGAATCGTTCTACGTGAACTTGACACGATGGCGCCCGCAGCATTCTGTTTACGTACCCCTGATGTTACCTCTTTTTCAGTTCCCCTCGTGCAAGCCACCTTTCGACAGGAGCTTGAAAACTTTAGCCTACATTCTGCCTGTGCTGTCACCGACCCAAGAGCCAACGAACACCCTTCTACTATTTTCTCTCCAGCCCGATGCTTCTTTCTGAGTTATCGCAACCCGACTGAGTGCAAAACTTCGGACGACCAGCCAATATATTTCACCTGTCGCTGCATTGGTCATGTCGCCAGATACTGTCGCAACTCGTGCCCCTCAACACTTCGTACGGCGACCAACCTGAGCTGTTTTAATGGAAATGCCCGCAATGTTTCGCCCACCGCCGAGTCTAACAGCGCCGAAAACTCTGCTAGGAACATGTGGCACAGTCGCTCACCATCGCCGCGCCGACAGCAGTCTCGCTCTCCGCAAACACGTCGCCCATCTTACCGTTCACCGCAGCCACGTCACCTTTCGTCCCCTGTGGCTTTTGGCTGCACCTTTTCGGAAAACTAAAAATGCAGCCCTCGGAGGTGGTGCTGCATTGCCCTCTACTGCACCAAATCCTCTGTCTGTGCCCACAAGGATAAGTTTAATTGACGTTAAAATAGACGGCCTACCACTCCAAGCACTCGTCTACACTGGAGCCCAGGTATCTGTGATGAGTGCTAGCCTACGTACACGGTTAAAGAAGGTCCTCACCCCAGCAGCTGCCCGAGTGCTTCGTGTGGCCGACGCTGGCGTGCTGGTTGGTCTTGAGCTTGTACTGTGCGTTTAATTATAGCCGGCCGCCCTACTTCTATACTCTTTGCTGTGATCTTTGCTGTGGTCGACAACTGCCCTCACGGCATTATCTTTGGATTGGACTTTTTATCCCATCATTCCGCTCTCATCGACTACGCAACCGACGTTCCTCAGTTGGAACTGCCCCAAGTCGCCGATGCTCTGAGCACCGCCCCACCGCACTTGTGTTCGCTTCAAGATGTGTGTCTGTCACCTGAGGCAGTCACTTACGTCGCTTTTACCACACAGCCACAGATTCCCGACAGTGAATATGTCCTTCGCCCCATCACCGACGTGCTTTTGAACCGGAACGTTGCTCTTCCGCATACGCTCGTGCCGATTACTAGTAACAACATCGCTCTTCCACTTACGAATTTCAGCCTGTGTCCTCACGTGCTACATACGACCACGTACGACGCCGGTTCTTCTGGCCGGGGCTCTACCACTCTGTGCGTCGTTATGTCGCAACTTGCAAATTGTGTCAGGGCCGGAGGAAACCTCCCCTGCCACCTGTCGGCCGAAGCCATTCAATTGGAGTTCCCTCTGAACCATTCGTTCTCGTAGGCCTTGAACTGCTTGGCCCTTTTCCGACGACGACTAGAGGGAATAAGTGCATCGCTGCCGCTACTGATTACGCGACACGCTACGCGATAACCAAGGCGTTGCCGACTGGTTGCGCAACTGACGTCGCCGATTTTCTCCTTCACGACCTCGTTCTAGAGCACGGTGCACCTCGATAGTACCTTACAGACCACGGCCGCTCGTTCTTTTCTCGAGTTGTGGACAACCTCCTCCGCTCTTGTGTCACTGAGCACAAGCTGTCCACCACCTGCCACCCACAAATGAACGGTATTACGGAACCTCTCAGCCGAACACTCACAGAGATGCTGTTGATGTACGTTTCCAACGATCACCGCGACTGGGACGCCACGCTGGTCTACGTGACATTCGCGCATAGCTCGTCCCGACATGACACCGCAGGATATTCACCCTTTTACCTTTTTTATGGTCGCGACCCCACTTTGCCCGTTGACACCATCCTATCTTCTGTGTGCCACGTTGCCACTGAGTACGTTCGTGAAGTCATCGATCGCGCTCACATGGCGCGTCAAGTCGTCCGATCTCGCGTATTAGCCTCGCAGCATCTCCAAAGACGGTGTCATAGACCGGTGCCATCGCGATGTTCAATTCGTCCCAGGTGCTTGGGTGCTGCTTTGGCGACCATGTTGTCGAGTCGGCCTCTCCGAGAAGCTTCTCTCCCGCTACACAGGGCCTTATGAAGTTAAGTTCATCAAGTTAACGACGTCATTTACGAGATCGCGCCGTTACAGTTTCATCCATCCTCAAGTCCGCCGCCTGTTGACGTCGTGCAGGTTTCGCGGCTGAAGCCATACTTCCCTCGCAGTTCTTCGCCTACCATGCGCCGAGACGGCGCTTCACATCACGGGGGCCCTGTCACGGGAGGATGAGAGAAGAGAGAGAGGCAGATGGGCGAGACGCTCGCTGCTGCGTGTTACTACTCAGCCATTTTAACCCCATTGGCTCTGCGTGTATACACATTGTAAATACAGTATTCTGTCTGACATAAGCGAAAAGTAAAATTATTTATCTGATACTACGGGCCAAAGTGTTATACCCACAAAATACTTCACCAAAAGACGGATAGGACCCGGAGCCTTAAATTTCGTATGATATGCCTTGATGCTAGCGATGCAGTCTGAAATACAACGTGAGTGCTCTTTTTTAGGGACAAATTTGCTTTCAGAAAAAAGCATTATCTGCCTTTAAAAAGAATTTGAGAGTGTAAAACTCAAGGCATCTGTAGTTAAGCAACGAGCTGTAGACCTCCTGTTAAGACATAATTTTGATAAGATTTTTTATTTCATTTCATTTCATTTCATTTTATTACCTTAAAGACCCCTGGATAGGGGTATTACATAAGGGGTGGGAATACATTAGTACATAATTTGCATAATACATAAGTGAACACGCAAACAACAACAAAAAACTGCATGTGCTAAAGGGTTACATACGTCGGCGCAAATACATAGAACTAAGTAATACAAACTAAAGTTGCACGAGCATATAAGTCTATTAACACAAGTCATTTCTATTGTGAAAAGTGCGCAGTGACACTCTCCACGAACGTAGAAGGGCAAATGATGGTGGAGATTTGGTGGGGCAGATTGTTCCAATCTGTAGCGGCCTGGCAAAAGAATGAGGCGGAAAAGGTAACAGTACGCATGCGAGGGCGGCCCACTTGAAAAGTGTGGCATGTGCGATGAGATGTTCGGGCTGCGGGAAGGATATAGGGTGGTTGATTAAGCGAGCTGTGATAAAACTTATGGAAAAGTGAAAGGGTTCCAGTGCGCCGGCGCGTACAAAGGGGAAGTAAATTCAATTCTTTCTTTAAGTAAGATATGCTCACGTCATATGATCAATTAGAATGGATGAACCTTGTGGCACGGTTTTGAACGGCTTCGAGTGCGTTAATGAGATATGTTTGGTGCGGATTCCATATGGCGGATGCATATTCCAATTTCGGTCGGACTATTGACTGGTAGGCCAGTAGTTTAACAGATTTGGGGGCGCGTTTTAGATGACGCTTGAGAAAACCCAGCGATTTCTTAGCAGATGAAATGATGTTACTGACGTGTGTTCGCCAGGATAAGTCGTTAGATATAGTAACACCTAGGTACTTGTAAGACTGTGCAGCACACACGGGAATGTTATTAATTGTGTATTGGTAAGGAAATGGGTCACGCCGACGAGAAAATACCATCAAGTTACATTTCTTAGGATTAAGTTCCATCAACCACCGGTCGCACCATTGCTGTAAAAATAGCGTCAAGAAGGCTGAATCACTCTCCTTAGAACTGTTTTCTTACGGCCAATACGCACAAGCAAGATATTCATTGTCGAACAATTTATTCGGGGAAAGGGACCTGGCAATTTGCTATAGCTAGTTGCCTGCAGAGCGGCTTGGCTTCACTAAGACTTCCAGAGCATTTTCGCAAGCTCAAGTCGCAGGCGTGTATTGAGTTTTTGGCAGAGAAGGATACCGGTGGTTGTGCTTCTTTTAAGACGGATATTCAAGGCCTTTGTTACTCTTTGATGCATGGCGGGTTGCTAAATTGTGTCAACGACTGTGTTAATAAACAAATGAAGGAATCGACTGTCTTAGACATATACGGAGCTGAAACGGAGTTTTTCTGAAAGTTCTTTCTCTGTATGTAAGGTCGATGCTGGTTGGCCGGAAGAATGCGCCGTTGTGCAGAAATCAGGAGTGTGCATTGGTTCCAAGATTTCCCCTATCCTTAGTAATCTGTATCGTAGCAAGCTTGAAAAATACTTAGAGGCCGCCTTAGGTGATCATGTTATTAAGGTATTTCGTTACGTGGACGGTTACGTGATCTTTCGTAGTGGGGAAGGGTTTGAATCCCTTGCTAACCCAGTCAACGAACAGTTTATTGTAAACATAGGAAGGTTAACGTTGACTAAAGAATTACTTAAAAGTAATGCATTGCAATGTCTAGACATTTTCTTGACGTTTCAGATGAACCACATATGCTGACAGTACTTCCCTAGATTTTCAATACCATTGCAAAATTTTTCATCTTAGTATTCTAAAGTAAACAAAAACGTAATCGCGATATCATGGCTTAAGCCATCTCTCACCAAATCGTGTGCTCAGAAACTCAGCTCCAGCTTTAGTGCGTAGGTTACGCGTTTAATCGAAGTATGTTATCCTCGCGTTGCCGTAGCCACTTCGCCGAACGCTTGAATAGGTTCGTCATTTCGTCAATTTCCAGCATGGTTGCAGAGAGCAGTAGTAACAAGTAAACAGTCGTACATTAACCATACATCTATTCCTTATCATGCCGGTTAAACTGGGAAGTAGATACGCTGTTAACGTTGTGTTTACGGTTCCCAATGAGCAAGGTAAGATTAATGGATCATAAAAGGTCGCTAGCGGGAGCATCACCATCTAATCTTTCTTTGCACTCTCGAGATTGTAAATGCACGCCAAAATCAGATAAATGCGCTGCGTTTTACAGGGACAAGAGCGAAGAAACGCGTCTTGTGGCCTGGCATATCAACACTGTACACGAAAATAAACCCACCTGGGAATTTTTTAACAGGTGATTTACCCTAAAACTTCCCCATCCTTGAATATTACTCCGATGAAAGGACCAATAGAGCGGTATTCTCTCGTTTCACTCCGTTGGCTAGCTGCTGGAGGATTAGAGCGACATGACGCGACTTTACACCGCTGCAAAATCTTGTTCTCCTTTGAAAACTCCGCACAACGAGTTTAAAAAAAAGTTATGCATATCACACGCACTGTGGGATTCGATGTAGGCGAAGCTTTCCGTACTCGATGCTTTGATTGATGATAATTAGCGGTGATGTTGACGGCTAAAGCTTAATTAATTCAACGTTTAGTCTAATACGTGATTGGTGAGTTGATGTCAAACGTTACCTTGCGTGCACCACTGCTGTTTGTCTGCGTAGTACACAGAACACACATGGAGAGGTGTTTGCTTGTGGCGTTGTTGTGCACAATATTTTATAGCCTCTGAGAGGGCTGAGCATTTCCATTTCCTCACATGGCACATCGCATTGTGGCAGAAGTATTCAACTTGAATTGGATTATGGGGCTACGTTTCAAAACCATTGAAACCATGTGCCAAAACCACACTCGCATCATGAGGCAAGCCGTAGTAGGGGACTCCGGATTAATTTTGACAGCGCGATTTTCTTTAACGTGTGCCAAAATCTAAGTGTGCATGCGTTGTCTATTTCACCCCCCGTCGAAATGCGGCTGCCACGATTGGGATCAAATCCACGACCTCTAGCAATGCCATAGCTGCAAGCTAACGCGGTGGGCACACAAGTGTTGAATTGTCAATCGACCGCTTGCGTAGCATCTCCTGGACCCTGCGGTGCGCTTTAATTAATGCGGCTCTGTTTCTGCACGCTCTGCGTCAGTTGCGCGCTTGACATATTTGCGTGGCGTTTACCTTTTCAGGAAAAGCAGCAACGTACTGTACCGTACTTTGATGTTAAGCCTATCCTGTTTCCCCGCAACCGCTGTCGTATAGTAGTGGGGTTCCGTTGCTTTCTCACGTCACCTCCCGCACGTCTCTTATATGGGAAATGCCTCTTCTCACCCTCCCTGTACTTCTCTTATTTCCACGCTGCCCCTGGCCTCGCACATTAGTAGGAAGGGAAGCGCTGCAGTTTCTGCAATGCTTCAGAGGGGAGTCGCGGATAATTACTGCTGTCAAGCGGCTAAAGTGGCGATGGCCAGGGAGCTCCAGAGGGCAATGTGCACATTGAACACGGTAGGAACAAAAGGTCAGTGGGTCGCTTCGCATTGGGCGCTCACGGCAAGACTACAAATGAAGCTGCGCAGGGTGATATGGGCTGGACTGGTTTTGAAGTGAGGGAAGCTTGCAGTAAAATTGAGTGTGAAGACGACTGAGGAATATGGAAGAAAGTAAATGGGCTGGGAGAGTGTTGACGTATCTGTAAAGGAAAAACATTCATTCACAGTGGAGGAAAGTATGCGCAGCAAGTATGCAGCCTGTAGGGTGGGCAACACAGCAACAAAGAACGTCAACGGGAAAGTCAGAGAGGCTGATATAATCTCATGCGTGGCGGCAATGGAAAAGGAACCTGCCATGAGTAACTACTTAAGAGGAAAGAACAAAATCAGGAAAGAAACAATTCCTGCTAACTCAAAGGGAAGCTTATTACTTTTCGAAGCGAGACCGGGATGCCTTAGAACACGCACCTATAAAGCGCGATAGAACAAGGAAGAAGAAGCATGTGCTTGCTGCGGTAAAACGAACTATGGAGCATGTTTTATTAGAATGTGAAGACGTCTACCGAGCGGTCGATTTAGGCACCACTGACCTCCTTGAAGCCCTTCGGTTCAGCGAGAGCAGTGGAAAAGTAAACTTGTCCGCAACAGGGATTAGTAAGAGGCGATTGGAGGAGACGATTGGAGGAGACGGAGACGTACAAAAGCAGATTTCGCAATAGGGGATCAGGAAATTTGGTTGTGAGAGTTCATAGTGTTTTTTTTTCTTTTTTATTCTTTAAGCAATGTAGGACATTAGGCGATATAATAGCAAGAGCTTGGTGGCGCAACCCGCCGCCCCATTCCAAAGGGGACGCCTGTAACATCCATCCATCCATCCATCCATTGAGCGGTGGGGTGAAAACCACTTTCTCCCGCCGCCTTTCCTCTCTTACTCGCGCCATCTATATACACGCTCTGAAGCCCCCCTACGCGGTGTGCGCGACAACAGCAGCCACAAGGGCCCACAGCAGCCTACGTCAGCAGCAGCAGTGGGAAACTCGAAGGAAGAGGCAAAGAAAGCTTCGCTTTAAAAACTCCTCCCGCCGAAACAGATCGGTCACGTGGCGCTTCCCATGAGGCTGTGCTCCGCGCATGCGGCCGGCCGCGTTCGGCGGAGTCGGCAGCAGTGTTGCCAGGTTTGGCTATATATTGCCAAATTGGCCTACAGAAAAAAATTTTTGGCGTCGACTTGGGTGGCTTGGCTACGTGGCTATATCTGGGCTACTGAAAATCTGTAACATGGCTTTGTTTGGACTGTACGTGGTGCCTTAATCCTCTCTCCAGAGGTGACTCTCATCGAGTAGAAACAAATCTCGAAGGCTATGTTTTAACTGGCTGAGCCGGCAGCGCGGCTGTGCGTGTGTGCGGGCGCGAAATGCCCCCCCTCAGTGCATCTTTTTCTTAGCCGATGGCTTTGATCCCTGACGCACTTATATTTACATCACGCATCACCATGCGAACGTTTACGCCAGTAACATCGTCTCATCTTCGTCTTATCCCGATCATCGGGCATCGGGATGAGCCTGGGAGTGGAGGGTGTTTCGCAGTACACTGTACTAACATGGCTATGCTCAGAAACGGAGAGCAATGTAGTCGTGGGATCGTCGCACTAGCATGAAAGAAGGGAAACACAGGTAGATGACACGCTCCAGTGTGTCCATGGTGAAGGCGTCTGGTTGAAGTATGGCACTGGGCCCAGCTTTGGACCTACTACGCGTTTCTGACGGTAACCTTTATTGCCATTTTCGTTTCCGTGCGAGATGTACTTTAACGCGATAGCGTTAGGGGCCCCGTGTGATAGAAAATCCGGCGGCGGTGCCGTTGTATGCGTGAGAAAAATGATGCCGAACCACATCGGCCCGTCGGCTGGCGCTTATACGTTACTGAACTCATTGAATTTCTTAAAGTAAAACGTGCCGGAAAATTCGTACAGTACGACTTACACTCAACCTGCAGACATGGTAGCGTCGAATTGTAATTTGAATATACGAGAAAAAATGTTTATTATGCGGAACCTCGAACACAAACCCGTTCACGAGCTGCCTTTCGACGTCTTATAAGGAGGATGGTGGTTTGGGCTAGTCGGTGTTTTCCGTGAGACTTTGTGGTGCAGTGCTAAGCGGCACAGGGGACACAGGAAAAAACGAGGAAAAGCGGTTACTGCCAAGTAGGAGCGGTACGCCCCACTTGGTCCCTTGCAACACCGTCCAAATGGCACTCGCCTCCGCGGCAGCGGCGGCGCCTGCCGTGAGGGTGGGATGAAAAAAATAGAAGTTCTTCTTCGTGCATATCGGTTGCCTCTAGCGTTTGTAGGTAAACATTATGGTTACATAAGCTGCAGTTGCCGGGAGGCGTGGGAAGCAGTCAGAGATCTTTGAATGCTATCGCGTTCCACTCTTAAAGATGAAGATTAAACGGACTGAGACGCGATTTTCATGGTACCTATATTTTAATGCAATGAAAAGCTTACCGGTGAATTTTTAATCTGCAGTGAGGATGTAGTCGTTCACTGAAAGCTTGTTGGAAGTGGTGGTAGGTGAGCGTGGTAGTGATTATACGCCGGCATTGGTGGTAGGCAAGTGCGGCCGCAAGTGTGACAAAATATTCTGTCTAGCAATTCCACGTTCCTGCGATTCGTGTTTTCCGTAGTGTTAAGCATTTCTGCGGTAATATAGCTGCGTCTTTTCATTTTTTTCCTCTCCATCTGCTTTAGTAATTAGCTTTTTCCCTACCATGACGAAAATAGGTATATTTTGTAGGTAATGCCAGCTTTTTTTGCTGAAGGAAATGCTGCACTAAATATTTTACGTAATACATCAACAAAAAGCAGAATGAATGCCCTTTTCAAGCATAAAGGTTTTAATTACGAGATGCATGTAATAAAAAAGGCAAATTGCCAGAATCAAGAGCGGGATAAAATTGAACAAAGTTTGTAAAGACACGCTTGTGTCTACTAAGACAAATATGTATCAAAAATTATGAGATATACAAAATGTGTTACCGTCTAGTAGGCACTATCTTCGAAAAAAATCGAAATTTTTCTATGAACAGGTAACCCAGTACAAAATTCAATTGCAAGCACTGCTTGCCATGCTGCGGCCGCGCATGATCCGGGGTGCTTTGTATCGTCGTAGCTATCAGAGTGCGACGAATAGTCAGCATCCTGAGACTCGCTGCTGCTCGATCCATCGATAAAATCAGCCGCAGACCCACGGGAATCGCGAAATCTGATCTTTCGAAGCGCTTGCACCACTCCTGGAGGCAGCCATATTTGCTTTCTGCTTTGACGATCGCGGAACTTCGGAGAGGATTCAAAAATCACCGCCTGGCGTGAAAAAATCTAACTGCTTAGAAAACAGAAATGTGGTTCTCCTCGTTCGCGTCTAATGGCACAGTGTGTCCGTGAGCGGCGCGGAAGGTCTCGAAAGCGGCGTTTCGAACTATCGTTAGCGAGATAACTATGTCCATGGGTGCGGTATACAGAAAGAGTTAAACAATCAAAGCGAAACCAATCGGATTGAAAACGAAGCAACGATTTTACATGTGACACGCATTTCAGCGTGTTGGCGTAGCCATGCATGCGCTTTTGACTTGTGAAACATAGAATAAAGGGCAAGTGTCTAATATTATAGCAACTGCAATTTTAAGCAATTATTATGTCGTACTAAATAACAGCCGACATACAGTAATCTCATAGACTACATCCTAAGTACCAATATTTCATTGGCAGGCCTCGCCACTTACTGGCCTTTGAGATTTTCTTCGCCAATTTAAAATTATAATCTTACTTCAATTGCGAACAGCGTGCCTGGTTCTATCACTAGAAATCATGATCATTTTATTTCCATCAACGTCTTACAACGCATTCTGGCCGGTTGTCAGTCGTTTTAGGCGTCCTCCAAGTTTTTTTTTTTTCATGCTTACATTCCATATTCACTTCGACAGGTTCTTCCTCAGCAGCGATTCGTAGGAACTTGAGTTTCCGGGGCCAACAAAAAGCTGTTCTGTGTACAAGCATGATGTGGCTGTTCTGGACGTCAAGGGTCAACCATCACAGCGTCACGGACTCTTTCTTACGACGGGTTGCGTAAAAAGGCATTAGCGCAGTCGAATGTGACAATGTATATACAAATTAAAATGGCTATATTGGCTACAAATTGGTTTTGCTCTTTTTTTTTACTTGGCTACATTTGGGCTCCAGTTTCTCTAGCTTTGGGCTACGCCGCCTTGTCCGACCTGGCAACACTGGACTCGGCAGCGCTCATGGCCGGCGCATCGTTTACATCTGTGAATTGGCGTTCCGTGACAGCTTTTCGTCAATTTGTTTCCCGTATTTCTTTCCGGAAAAGGTATAGGTGTGCCTGAGCCTGCACTGTATCTCAGCTTCAAGTAAGTTAGCTGTGATCACTTTGCTGACACCGATGAATGCAAGAGCAACGTTTCCAAGTGCGGAAAAACGCTTAGGTATACCTCGAAGGTGCTCATTGACTCGTGATGCTGGCTCCCGTTTCTGATTGTGCTCTCGTGCTGCGTGACGGTGCCTTGTGTTATTCAGTATACGTGGAATGCGACTTTTAGGTCCTTGTGAATACATGCCGACAACGACCGGTTTAATGTTTGAAAGACGGCGTAGCAATGGCAACAGCAGCCAATGTTCGAGTGACGACGTCCGTGCTGGCCGCACATGAATGGCGCATTCCAAGTTCGTTGCGGTGCTGTGTTGCCAGTGAGAAAGACCGGAGCGCAAGCAACCGTTTTTATGTATCTGTGTACCGATATCTTTGCCCGAGAAAAACGGTAGTACATAAGTATGCATGCTGTAAGTATGGCTTCATATTAAGCAATCTCAATCGAATTGTTATCGCGCACTTGTGTTTCGATCACGCCATTGCTTCCAATATTGCATTAGCATTAACAAATAGCAGGCGCCGATTTAAAGGCATGCCTGCTGGCTCCGAGCGTGAGAATTCGATTGGCAGATCAGCGATGTAGCTCCTTTCACAACCGCGAGATTGCTTGGACGCTGATCAAGTAGTGGGGTTAAAAAATGTGACTTCGCACTTTTCGATGTTACACCAGTTAATGCGAGTCATGCTCAGATGTAATACTTGCTACGCTACCACTAATTCGCATGAAGTTAATTGTGCCATGAAGCACACGCACTTACATTTTGCTTGCTTACTGTAAATAGCGCACTACTTCTTGGCCGCGTACGGCGGCGCGGAGCGAAGTCGCTTCAGCACTAAAAGAATGGTGTGCTAATTTTGAAAACTCATTCCATTAACATTTTCTCACTGTTTCGAATTAACAGTATTGTGTTGATTAAGCTTTTCTGGTAATTTCAGAGAGGCACGTCGCGTAAGAGCGAGCATGAGAGTCATAATTCTGAAACAGCTCAGCTGCCCGCTAGGCGGCTTCGAAGAACACAGTATCGTGGTGACATAAATTTGCAGCGTTGGTTCTTGCTGTGTGTCGCGTGTGCGTTAGATGTCTTTCAATATTCTTCGTTGGACGTTTATCAAATGTTTATATATGTCATGATTTATGGCCTTCTATTCCCTTGTTTCGTTGAATTTGATGCGGTGTTTTGTGTATATTTCAAAATTTTACGAAGAACCTTTGCATATATATCTTCACGCAAACTGAAGGGATAGCTCGTTTTATACTGCCGTTTCGCCTCGAAAAAGAATTCCGTCCAATGCAAAGTGAAAAATAAAAATAAAGACAGACTCCCATGGTTCCACGCAATAATTCCGCTCGCACGGAGCAAAAATTCTACTCCGATGATACGGAGTATATTAAACTCCCAACCGAGCGGTCGCTAGAGGACAAGCATTACACTCCAACCTGGGAGTGTAATTCCGCTTACATTGAATGGTAGTGGAAACGCATGCGTGGGTCAGCCTTCGACTAACTTGCATAGAGAAGAATAAAATGCCTGAACGTTTATCTGCGGGCCTGCACGTGTGCCTGATTGACAGGTGGTGCTACCGTATATGAGCATGCGCAGATAAGTTTTGTGTCTACATTCTTTTACGGAACAGCGCACCCTTCAGTTCATGGTTGGCGTTTGTGTTGTTTGGTTCTCTTGAGTGTGTGTGAGCCCGCCTTACCTTCAGGATGAATCTAAATACAGCCGTCTGCCATGTTATTACTATAATCCCTTGCAGCTCAGCGTTACCTCGTATTACCGAATACGAACGACTCGCCAATACCACTACGGGCAGGCAGACACACCCTAGGCATAGCCTACACCACCCAATTCGGACCAGCACTAGCCGTCCCTCCGAACATCCGTGCTCAGCTAGTAATCCCACTCGTACCTCGCAATTGGCACCCCGAGCACTATCAGGAGCCACGTGCTGGCGGATCTAAATAATTAAAAAAGCGCTACGGCCAAGTCACCGACGTAATCTACATGGACACCCGAACGCCATGACGGTCGCCGTAGTCGCAGGCTCGCGGTAGTGCGTCGGTGCGCCAGCGTCAGCACTCACCACTCAACCAGACGAAGTAGAAGAAATGGCCATTGCTTTGGCCTACGCCTCTACCGATGCAAACTGTATCACCAGCGATTACGAAACGGCCATTCCCAACTACACAAGAAGACGAATAGCATCCCAGGCACAGACGATACTTTCCGGCACATCCCCCTCAAGGCAACGCCGCGTCCAGATCATCTGGGCCCCTGGTCGCTCGGGTCTGGCTGGAAACGAAGCAGCCCACGATGCCGTCCGAGCTCTAGCACACCGGTTGCATCATCCTTCTCCTAGGTGTTCCGATCGTGGCGAACCCTCTGTTCGGCATCGCGGTGGGACCGAGTGCTCACGTTCGGAGAAATGCTCCACTACCGCAGAGAGTACGTTACCTTCCAGAACATAGAACACTGAATAAATTCCAATCTACCACTTGGCAACTACTTTAGATGGGAACTTCCCTAAACCCCATGCTTTACCAAGGTATTTACTCCAATTGATACTTCCTAATCAGCAAAGCGTGCGAGCTCTAGGCCCGCGCTGATTTCGGTCAGATTATCTGGGCATTCCCCACAGCCTCTCCCACTAACACTCACCGCTCTAATACTACACGCATCATTATCACGGCCGAGCAGTAGGAGCCTGCTGCTCAGCTTGGACCCAAAAGAACAGCTCTGGGCCGTACGGATGGCCGAAGACGCCGCCAGGAAGCAAGGATTGGCCGCCATCTGTGGAACGGGGGGGACAGGGGTTTAGTCAATCAACACCTGCCACTCCCGCACCCCATCAAGGACACAAACAAAGTTTTATCTCTCTCCCAGAAAGAGAAGGAGGTGTGCTTACAGCCCCCACTGCCAGGCGAAAGTGCTTATCGGTGGCACTACAAAGGCTTGGAAATATAATTTTGCAAAGGAAAATCATATTGCGTGATTTTAATTACCTAGTTGGAACATGCTTCTGGAAGAGCTTTGGATAAAGAGGATGCATCCAGTGATTTTCTGCCTCGATTAAAGCAGCCAGACGCCAGAAAACAAGAATGGCCGCCATTCTATCATATCGAAACATTGGGTTTTTATTTCTGCACATTCGTTATCGCGAGTGCCCGGAAACCTGACGTTACTGCGCATGGACGCGCCGAAGGCTGTGCGCATGGGACAGCCGCAAGATGCAAAAGGAGGTGCATGCGTGCGTGACGAGGGACAGAATTGCAGGCAGCACTGGGTGCGTCGAAGAAGCCCGATCTTGTTTGAGCCACTAGGGCCAAGCGTCAGGGCCGTGCGTGGAGGTCGACGGCGTCTGCGACGTCGGTGCTCTGCGACTCGCTGCGCGCCGGCGGCCGGTAGGAGGGCTGCTTGATGCCGACCGGCACCGTGGGCAGGCTGACGCTGCTGGGCGCCACCGTGAACTCGCTGGCCGACGAGGCACGCTTGGAACTGGCCGCCGTGCACATCTGCGAGAACGTTCCGCTGCTGCAGTCGCCGCCTGTGTCCCGCACAGCGTCGCCGATGTCTTCGTGGCTCGGCCCCGTCGCCTGTCGAAAACAGGGTATGTTTGCTACTCGCTAATGTGTCGATTGCCCAACCGCTTGGATTATAGACATTAGAAAAAAAATAACGAGGAGCACCACATTAACTTTCGCGGGGGCTCTGGATCTTAGTCAATTTCGGCAAAATTTATTGTAGTAATTGTTCCGCGTTTCTTTCCCTTCGAGTTGTGCATTACTTCATACCCCACGCTTAGACCACGGCGGAACCTCGAGGACACCTTTGCGGATTTCCGAAAAGCTTATTCTCTTTAGAGCCGCTTGGTTCGTGACTGAAAAAATAAGCGCGCACGACGACGCGCATTGGTATGTACGTCACGTGTAGTACACGTTTGCGTTTTCCTCAGGTTGTGCCGTGTACGTGAATTTTACAGCGAAGCTGTAAATGGCTAGGGTTCCGTGCATTTTTTCTCCTCCGCGAATAAAAACTGCCATCATCAGTGGCTCATACACCCGTAAGTTTTCAAAAAATGGCTGTTTTTAGTGTTCAGAGGGGGAGGACGCGCGAAAGGAATGGGAAAAGAGTAGCGGGTTTTTTTTCTTTCTTTTTTTAAAGCCTGCTGTATCTTGGAGAAGGGTGGCCTTGTGCTCGCTGCTTTGTGGTTGTGGGTCTGGCATGGTTCTGGGGTGATTGCTTGTCCACTCAGGAGACGAAAATTTGCGAGACCTGTTTGCAAGTCCGCTCTCACCGGACCGGACCAGGGGGAAAAGTCACAAGAGCGCCACGAGGACTGATGAACGGCTACCAGGAATCTACCAGCTTCGAACCAAGGGTTCGTCACCTCTGAGGGTAATTCTGCTACTGAACCGCCGATTCCTCGCACAATGGCTGCTGGCCCCTGCGCGTTGAGATTTTCCTCCCCCGCCCGAGATGCTGTTACGGTTGGCGTCTAGCACCCAATGAAAAAAAGGACTGTCGCCCACCATGACTCATCGAAATGAAGTGTGACTTCCTAAATCGCCATGGTTGTCTCGAGTGTATGCCGGTCTGGCGGAAGCTCCGCAGTGTTTACAGGCCCCTTTTGTGTGTGTGTGACTTTAGAGGGACGCTTTACTCGAACCGTCAAGCGTTACAGGAGAGCTTCCGCGAAAGAGAAGGGTTCAGCTGTCTATTATTCCCAGGACCGCGGACTGCCGCCTGCAGAGGCGCGCTCGTGAATATGTCAACTGGGAGAATGGATCAGTCGCCCTTCGCAACTAGACGCCCTTTCCGCGAACCAACGTCGCCTAGAAGAAAGGAAAAGCGCCTACATTTCCGCACCGGCGGCTTGGTATATATGGAGGCGGGGCGCCCTTTCACAAACCAGACTCTGTGCCTGTCACGTGACGTCGATGGAAGCAAAATCCCTCCCACGATTTTAGAGAGCCTATTTAAGGGGCTCCGAAATGTACTTTTAAAACACTTCATTTCTCTTCTTTTCATCTTTCACCAACCTTTTCATAAACCGCGGAAGTTTCGCACTAGAAATTGTCTCGCCCTTGCCTGGTCGCCATGGTCTACCGGATGCCTGCAGTCCGCCGACAACGCCACGCTACCCAATAGTAACGTCGGTCGAGCTTCGATAAACAGGCGTCGCTACAACTCCGCAGCAGTACCATATGCTACCCTGGAGTACGCAACAGCCCTGAGAAGCGTCTCGAAATAGCGCGCAATGAAACGCACCAAATGTGGGTTGTGAAAAGAACCATGAAAAGCCTCCGGTTGACTGTCACAACTTCATATGCGAGATTCCCCTATACTGCGGGAAAGTATACAGCGACAGGGTGGAATGATGCATCAATGACCGACTCAGGGAGCATGTAAGAAATCTAGCTAATAAGGAGTATATACATCTTTCTGTTCACTACAGTAGCGGTTCCACTTGTGAAGCACGCTTCCATAGCGGGAAAAACTTAGGCATGCAAACAACCACTCGTGAAACATTAGAGGCATTTTTTTTTTAAACTGAGAAGGTCAGTATTGTGTAAGGGAAACATCGGTTGCACTGTACAATGCCGACGTGAAATTCCTTTCGCGCCTGGTTTATTCACTTCCTGTTGGCCGAATTCCATTTGTCCTTGTAGCGGCGCGCCTGCGCAGCTTGTGGATATATACACCTGTGAGTCTGGCTTGGATAAAATCAGTTTTAGTTTGCGCCTGTGCTAGTCCTCCTTTCTATTGTGCAGTTCCGTTGCGCGCCAGTTTAGGGTTGTTCTCATGTCAAAATACCAGCTAGCCCAACATTCAACTCTTTTAAAGTGTGATTCGTGCCGTCGCTCAGTCATCTCCGAATACACGTACACACATTCTGTTTGAACGAAGGACGCGAGTGCGCTCGCCCTTATGCGACAGTTTCGCTTCTGTTTACTTCGAACGGCGCTACGCCGTTTGCGTTTCTCTGGATGCCTATAGACGAGAAAACCATGGCCAGGCGGCGCTACTGCGCCTCCTGACAGCGCCCCAATGTGGAAACGCCAAGCAGCGCGGTCGCGTCGTGGCGTAGTCTCCGCTTCGTTTACGTTGTGCCGTCCGCGCTTTTCTTCGATGCTCGTTCTCGCGGCGCTCCGTTTTCGACGGCGGCAGATCGCCTGCTTGCGCAACAGCGATGCAAAGATTGCCGTGCGGTTTCAAGAAGGCTGCCGACGGCGACAGCTTTTTTTTGTGGCGGCAACCTCACGATAGGGGAGCGTCTGCTTCCGAACGTTTACGGCGTTGAACAAATTGTGGACGGTGATGTGATAGTGGAAGCCAAGTGCGTGTCACAGGTGTCCGACAGGATCGCAGACGACGTCGAGTTAGAGGTACGCACCATGTTCAGAAATTAGGCACTTTTATTTCAATTACAACATAAGTCACACTGGCAGCAGGAACTTCTGTTGCCATACTACTCGATGACTGCAGATCCATTGGGCTGCTTCTTGACGGTTCCGTCACTTCACAAAGGCATGTTCTGGAGTCTGTTTCACACGTGTCTTGCCGCTGCTCAAGAGCTGCGTCGCTGCAGTAGGAAAGCACATGTCCCGGTGGTGCTGACTGCTGAGAAGACTGTTGTGATTGCCATTGGTTTGTTTGGCACCGCTTCCACCTGCATCGCATATGAATGAAACAGTATGTGTGCCTATTTGTTGTGGGGATTAAATTACTCCCAATAATACGTTTGCAAAGGTAACGTTCCTGTGATTGTGTGCATATATTATTCTACAAGAGTGGTACCACTACAAGTTATGATACTTGCACACTTAGATGCTTAGAAAGCATGGGCAAACAACAAACATAACGCGCACGTCTCGAGCGGCTGCTTTCCGATCTGCCGCTTCCCGACGCACGCGACGACCGCGGCCTGCATTAAATACGGTCTGCTACCACACAAAAGTAGCGCGCGGCCCCTTTCGTTACCTGCACAACTAGTAATTTAAGTTGCAGCGTTTGGAAAAGGGAAATAATTCTCTTGAGCTCGTCAATGCCGATCGCGAGGGAAGGCACAGTGCAAACAAATAAATTCGCGGGTTCTAAGTGCCAAAACCATGCCAAAACCACGAAATCATTATGAGGCCCGCTGTAATGGAGAGTCTCAGGAATAAGTTTAACCTCTGGGGGTTCTTTAACGTGCACAAAAATCAAAGCACGCGGAAACAAGGGTGTTCTTGCATTTTGCCCCTTTCGAAATGTGGCCGCCGTGGCTGGGAATCGAGCACGCGTCGTAGAGCTTAGCGGCGCAACACGCATGCATTTACCGCTAACAAACGGCGGATGCCACCACAATTCAACAACGCGACACCACTAAACAAACGGCCGTGCACTAAAAACAGGCATATGACTATTCCGCTTCCAAGATATTACACGCGAATGCGAAAGTATGAGACTTACTTGACTCGGCCGCGCACTGCAGTTATCCATGCTTGTCGTCTGTCCTTCTCGTACCACTTCCCAGGAAATCTGTAGAACTTCACGGGCTGCGTACGACCTTTCGTGTTTTCGAGGCTGCTGTGGCAATCAACAACACATCAATATTGCGTGCCACCTTTCCTGGCTGATGAGGTCGCACTCGGCATCGCAAAAACCACGCGCACGAGCGCTCCCGCCGTACAGAACACGGGCGCGCGCCAGCGCAGCGACGACCCTCGAAACTTCCATCGGTCCTCAAGGGGAGCATTCGGCGCTGGTGCCGCGCGGGAAAACTTTAGGTTGCCTCGTCTATAGCACACCTCTGCATTGTCGCGCGAGAGTGGACTGCGTAGCATGTCAGCGCCTTATAACGGCGAGAAGGGGCGAAATTAGGGTTGGTATATAGATTGTATTATGCTTATTTTTTTGAAGTGTCTAAAGCTACGTTGTATGTAAGCGCGAACAATCTAGTTTGTCGTTTTAAAGATACGGCGGATCCACTTGTGCAACCACATTCCGCGAGGTATCGCATTACATTTAGAGTACCGTGGTTAGAATAGATATACAGCTGATTATTGCACACCTAACCCTCACCATACCTTCCTGCCATCAAATGCGGTAGATGGAACCATGCGCAAAGAGGCGGGTTTTCCAACGTGTAACAGTGCCTAATCAGTGCTAGCGTGAGGAAGGGCTCGCTATTCTAACGGAGGAGGCGTCTAGAAGTGGCTCTATGCGTTGAATGCGTTAAAGATACCAGGTTAGGGCGTTAAAAATAAAGGTTAGATTTTTTCGCGGCAGTTTGCCGTGAACAGAAAAGGGAAGAAAGATTGGTAGAATTGACTGCAGGTACTTAGCGTACCGATCAGAGGTTTCACCTCGACAGTAGCAAAACAACCGACCTGCACTCTCTCTACTTGTAATGTTAACCACTGTCTGCAAACTGTGCAGGTTTCTGCCGCATGCATTTTGTTCATTTCGGCGTTTCTTAAAGCAATTCTTGAGGGTTTTCTGCAGGTTCTACTCTGACCTTCCAGCTAAATCGTACTGAACACAAAGCCCCACTCTACGTTTTGATAGAAATGCTGAGCCCCCAGCTGCGTTGCCACTGGCTGCCATCGAAGTGAGCTACTGCACGCATACTCTTGGGAGAGCAATCATGCGGACTTCCGTCGTCGTCGTCGCCGTGATGTTCCGTCAGAGTCCAAGTGCGGTCGCGTCGCGTTCACGCTGTGGGTGCGAGGGAAAGCGGGCGCGGCCGAGCCGAAAAGAACGGTGAGCTGATGCGGCTTTTCGAGCGGCCAAGAGAGCAGGAAGGCTCTGGCGCTGTTTGGCTAGAACTGGCCTTTGCGCCATAAGAGCCCATTGATCAACGGAGGAAGGTGGCGGGGTGCGCACCGTCTTCTCACTTAAGGAGAGGGGAGGCGGCGAAGGGTTAGTGCGCTTTTCCTCTTTTGCTATGGCTGAGGCGGCTGAGCCAACGCCACCTAGACAAGAAAAGGCCTGAGCGCTCGGCGAGTGACGTCACGGAGAAGAGGCCGGCGGCGTGCTCGGGGATACTGGTTGAATGAAGGGATCGCGCCCTTATGGGCAACGTTTACCAGAGCGCAGTTATTGTTTCATTCAGGAATAGTTGATCAGATGGCCCGCAGAGAACATAGTGTGTTCCAAGAATATTTTATTTATGCAAAATTACTTACGCGCTGCATTATTAAAAAGCCTGTGCATAAAAAAAAAGAAATGGTTCAACCTTAGGATTGAGAACGAATTTCGGTAAATGATGACAGGGAGCATAGCTTATATTGAAAAGTCACAGTAGTGCCCCCTTCTTCAGAGTAGCTCCTTTGCCTTGATTTATCGTCGGCGTCAAAGAGTTGGCCGTTCATGCGACCGCAAAAGTTCTTCAACAAAATGTTAGCACTACACCATAACACACATCTCGTGACAACTTCACTGGTGTGCCCGTCTTCACGTTCGGGACACATGTATTTATTCCAGTCTAGATTAGGCTCTAAACGAATAATTTCGCTGTCGAGGCATTATTACATACAGTACCACAGTCCATATCCTTACAACACCTCAAATGAGTTTAGCAATGGAGAAACAAAACATTCGTTCAACTATTTACAAAGAAACAGCTGCCTTATTCCGCAATATTGCAGCTTTTCTCTTCTTTGCCTTAGCACTGGCACCCAATATGCTGTCATTCATCTTGCGGAAACATGAACGCATGATTTTTTGGTCCTGATTTGTAATTGCTCCAGCAATTGGGCACGCAGCACTTATTAGGCGTATCCTGGCAAGAACCTAATTCTCATTCCTCAGCAATGAAGGCTTGCCGGACACACAACCGCAGTCGCAGCACAAGCGCAGAGACTACGTGCGCGGTTCACACACAGAAACAAAGTGCGCCCGGAAGCATGTCGCAGCATGCCAGGACATGCTTCCCCGAACCCCGAAGCTATTCAAGGAGCGACAGGGTTCCCGGAACTAGTCAAACTGTTAACGCCGTCGTCGCCCATTCGGTCTTCCGCGACTCATTTTCAACACTGGTGCGCCATTCGTAGCTTCGTAGCACGCTGCAGGGAACTTCCATGTGGGACTCTTCTTGCGTGACGTAGCTCAAGGGGAGAGGATACAGCCAGAAGGCCTTAAGTTCTCGACCGCGCACCTAACGATCGCCTCCCATCTTGGAGGTGATCTCGGTCATCTGTGCTGGGCTCTAAGGTTAGCCGGTATAGGTGATGGCTTCACATGCGCTACGTTTAGCTGGCTCCGTTCACCGTAGCCCCAGCGTTTTGACAGCGAGTGAGTTCGTGTTTGCCTGTGTGCACGTGACAAAGTGCTTATTAAGACAGTTAGGAAGCAAATGTTTGAAGCAGTTTGTGCACAAGATAAAGCTCCTAAACTTAATTGATGTGACTGTCCAATTATTTGCCATCACAATCAATGCTCCGCCTTTCGCGCGACACTGCGATCTTTTCTTCTCCATAATGTTTGCGCAGAATCCAACTCATATAACATTTACTTATTTAAGGACACGTAACCGCATCAAAGTAGCAGTGCGATGTACAGAAACGCTCGGAAAACGCTTTTAAACCTATGCAAAACCAACAAGTATCATCATCATCAGCGGCGGCGGCCCATTTTAAGATCACGTAATACGCGCCCCCACTTTCCAAGTTTCTTTATTCGTGGTCTTCACAGCGGTATGATAGATTCACTTGTGCTCGTTCGTGGGCGAAAACTGAAGGCCAAATGAAGAGCTTCAAAGGACAACTCTGGCGTTTTTTAACCATAGTAGGATATTGTCATTTCCAAGTGGTATTGACGGTCGTGTCACCTGCAACATTATTCAATTTGCTTAGAACTTCATCAATAATTTCAAATAACCAATAAACGAGATAACGAAACCGAAATGGGTAGCCGCTTCGTGTGCATCACGATGAGCGAATGACATCAGGTCCTACACTTCCATAATGTATGCACGCAGAACGCGTGCTAAACACGTCGCACACGTGGCGCTAACACCAAAGAAGCGAAGAGGATGATGTCTCCTGACGACACAGGGAGATTTTACGGAGTTTCCAAACTAGACAGCGGCGATTTGAGCGACAGTGGAGTGTAGACACTGACGTTGCAAAGACGGGGCAGCCAGTGGAAAGTCCGGAACGCAACCAATTTTTACAGTTCATCTTCAGGAAAACTAAATCACTTGCAGCCAATAGTTAGGCACAAGTAACCAGAATGCAAAAGAGAATACATATTCAAAATTTTATTCACATCAGTGGACATCGAGAAATTCAATTCAGCCGCATTCAAAATCTGCCAGTTGTTTGGAGCATGGACAAAAATCCTGAAAAGGGTTGACTGGGTCCGTGCACCACAGCCTGGAATACAGTGGCATCATTTCCACACAAAAAGTAGAGGAGAAAATAAATTTGCAGGAAATGTAAAAACTACAAAAAATACAAAAACACTGCAAACAACAGGCGAATATGTGCGTATAGGAAATCCACGAATATACACAAATATTGTGGAAAGTTCACTGGATCAGAAATGAGAAAAAAAACTACGGAAAATACAAGTAGTGTTTCAACAATAGATAGAACAATGGAGAGTTATACATATATGTTGCGTAGCTGATCCACAGAGATCAATTCTATATCCGTGCAATTTTTGGACAATTCATTTAACAACGCCGGTAATGTGTACTTTAATATTTGCTTACCGTAGGTCGTGCAGCATCTATCAACTGTCCATGTTTCAGGATAGCGTGTGTTGTATGCAGGGGAACTTTTTGCAACTTTGCCAGAGATTTCACAAGGTAATTTTCTTGTTTGTTTATAGTTTATGTTGTCGAAATACTCTGAAATTGTGCAGAGATTGTACGTTTACAAGCTTAAGCTTGTTAGATATCTCCTGTGTGTGACAGGTAAGAAGCTTTTAAAAACAAGGCGTATTGCATGCTTCTGAAGTGAAAGAAGTTTCTTCACATTTTCTTTCGTTGTTGTTTCCCAAACTGGCGCACCATAATTTAGCGTAGAAGAAAATGGAGCATTGTACAAAATGTTGTTGATAGAAAGAGGGAACGTAAAGCAATGTCGACGCATGAGACCAATTACTTTGGACAGTTTTTTATTAGGTAATTGATGTCAGCATCCCAGGACAAATACTTGGAGAAAATCACGTCAAGCGTTTCAAAACCTTCCACAACTTGTATTTCGAAATCGTTTAGCAGTAGTCGTGGGATTTCGCAGAATTTGTTTCGTAGATGAAACAAAACTTCTTTGGTTTAGCTTTAATTCATTATTTGTAGCCCACAATTTAATGGGATAAAGTGTTTCATTTGTGGGCTAGTATCGTCAGCGTATAATATATACTTGGCGGTATGATGAATGTTAGCAATATCGTTAATGTAAAGAACAAAGGGAAAAGGACCCAAAATGCTTCCCTGTGGGACACCTAAATTAACTCGTTTGGCTAAAGGAGAGTGACAATTAATAATGACAAACTGCGACTGATTCTGTAGGTACAATGAAATAAGTGAGAGAGCTTTCCCTCGAATGCCATAGTGCTCCATTATTTTCACAAGTATGTTGTGATTAATATGGTCGAATGATTTTGTGAAATTCAGAAAGATACCAAGGACCAAGGTCTGACTTTCAAGCATTTCAAGTATTATGTCGTATTGCATGAACAATACCAGCTCTGTAGATTTATCTTTCCTGAAGCCGTACTGAGAGTCAGTTAGCATGTTTAGCGACCAGTAAATGGAATTAGACGTGTTAAATTATTTTTTCAAGACCTTTTGAAAAGATTGGTAGAATAGAGATTGGACGGTAGTTTATAAAATCATTCCTATCATCTCTCTTGTAGATTACTGTAATTTTTGCGCATTGAATTTTACGAGGAAATATCGCACATGAAAGATAATGGTTAATTATATGCGTTCAGCAATGTGCGATCAGGTCAATAGCAAATTTTACCGGTTTTATCTGCGGTTTTATCTGCAGCTCGTGTACATTTTAATAACTTCCGATTCAGATACTGGCCGCAGAAACACTGTATGCTCGCAGTGCAGCTGCATGTAAGATCGACTGCCACCTCCAGATGATGATGGGAGATTAGAAAGAAGGGAATCATTAAATGCGTTTGCTAGTTCTGCTCCAGGAATTTTCGCGTTGTCTTTCAGTATATTTGTACTGGATTCAGTACTTTTTCCAAATATCGTATTTAGTTTGCGCCACATCTCTCCAGAGCGTTGGCTCGAAGAAATAAGCGGTTATTGCGGCACCTGTTTTTAGCAGCACAAAGTTCTTTAGTGACATGATTTCTGTGTTTTTTGAAAGCACTAACCGTGTGAAGACATCTAGTTTGAATGAATGTTTTGTATAGCTGCTCACGTTTTCTTATTAGATGCAAAATGTCAGTAGTTATCCATGGCTTACGAGCTTTCTTTGGTCGGGTAAATGCTTTTTATAGAAAGCATGACTCGTATATAGATGTAAACTTTTCTAAGAACCTGTCGTAGGCGAGTTCCGGATTGCGTTCACTCAAACATCACCCCAGTTTTCCTGTGCGATAGATTCACTAAAAGTGGTTAATGTGAGACAGTTAATTGATCTGTAAGAATTTTTCGCCACTGGCGTAGAGTGGACAATAATTTTATAAGATTTATTTACAGAAATTATTATTGGAATATGGTTGCTGAGGCAGTTTTTTATAATTACATTACATTACATTTTGTCAATTGTATATATCTAAGAGAGACTGAAAGTAGCTTTATTATGATCATCTGCAAGTAAATGAATATTAATATCGGCACTTAAAATTAATTGATATTTATAATAGTTAACACATTCCTGGAGTGAATCTAAAAAGCTAAAGAAGGGGGAAACGTCACCGCGAGGAGGGCGATAGCAGACACCGAATAAAAGTTTCCGTGATTTGAGAAGAAGTGTTTGATAGTGAGGAGTAGAACAAATATTCAGATGCTAATTCGAAATGCACTTCACTTCAGGCCGAAATGGGCACGCGTCCACCACGCTTCTGATAGCGGTGTACAAAGTAAGACTTATATCCCCGCATTTCAAACACACCCTCTTCGCAAGTAAACCACGTTTCTGTATACATCCCAATATCAAACATAATTTTAACCTCGCTAAACAATTATTCAAAGTCGTCGTACTTATTGTGCCTGGATCTCAAGTTGAAATGGCTACAGTTACAGCATTGATGAAATTCAGCCACCATTAATTCACATAGCTGCATGAGTTCTGCAGTTTCGTTTCCAGACGAATCCATTACGGACAAGAAAAACAACACTCTTGGTCTAGCATTTGCTCAATAAAAACACATATTGACCAGAATATCCCGGCCACTATTAACGCGCATGAGCGACCACGCCACGTCTGCCGATTCATGAAAAAGGTTATCTGCATTATCGTCACCAAAAGGATAAAGAACATCCAATATCTGACTTCACAGTGTACTGACCCTCTCATTTCATGAATTGCACCCTGTATCAACAACATTACAGCTAGTGAAACTGTCCTCGTGTTTGAACGCCGGAGTTGCCTTGTAAGCGGAGCTGACTTTTTCAGAGGAGAGTTCCGCTTTTCTGACATGGCTAACGCGTCTGTTAACTTATGGATCGCAGTTTCAACTCCTACATATTTGTAACTACGAAGTGCTTCAGCACGGAAGCACTTTCACTGCTCAATTGATTGAGTAGGTAGTGGAGGGTAACTGCATCATCGGTCTATTTGCGGGAGGGACGCGTTCTCATACTATCGTGTATATACTCAGCCGTTCAGCGTGCCCGACGCATGAAACATGCGAAAGCCAAAGTAAGCCGTACTTCGATGAAAAAAAAAAAAGAAGTACATCCGGGTCGGTCATAGCGTACCTATAAAAGACGTCGAAGGCAGGCGTAAGACGCACCTTGACAGCCTTTTATTGCGATAGCAACCATTTGGACGCTCCAGGCACATTTCTCCCGTCGGCGTCACCGTGACTTCCTGCATAAAGTCCACGGGCGATCGCCCCGCACCGTATGCTGCGTGTGCGAGTGAAAGCTCGCAAGGGAGAGCCGGGGATCGTGGCGCACTCTCGTGCACGCAACGGCAGAAAGGAAGCGCGCCGACTTCCGTCGCGCGAAAGGCTTCGGGTGTGGCACTCTGCTCCGGGGGGCCAGGCGGCCTCGCGCTCATGGCCTGGCGGCTCTTTCTTGAAAGCCATCTGCGAGGGAATCCGAGCTGCGCTGTGTTTTCAAGCAGTAGTTCACGCTGATGCGAGTGGCTGCACAAGGGTCAATTCGCTCGGTGCTGCTGCCACGTTTCCTCAGTGCAACGTACTGACATCGAGTTTCCGCGGTTATTGAATGGCACGTGTTCTTGTTCTATTGTGCACGCGTGACACCATGCTTGTTAATTTGGTTTAACTCGCAGTCAATTTTTTTTTGTGGCTAAGAAGGGAAAGCTATGGAGGCCAAGCGCGCACAAGTGAGAGCACTTCGTAAGAGCCCCACATTTTAATCTACGTTAGTTTAGGCTGGGGAAGAGAAAACATAAACACCTTGTTAGCAACGCTGAAGTAACGCGGAACACATCACTGCGTCTAAAGGTTTACATATGTTGCGGCTTTTCTGTTCCGCGTCGGGGGAAACACGAAACCATCGCACGTGGAAGCTGCGTCGATTCAGCGTCTGTTCCGAGCAACGAAAAGCACTGTCAAACACTGCCGGACTACTTGTAGCGGTAACACATGTGCGGCATTCACGCTTTCCATTCATAGCCGCGGAAATTCGCTGGGCTGCCAAGCACGAGGTCACGGGATCGAATCCCGGCCATGGCAGCCCCTTTCCGATGGGGGCAAAAAGATTTAGGTGTATGTTAGATTTAGGTGCCCATTAGCTAGCTTTGGGTGCACGTTAAAGAACCCCAGGTGGTCCAAATTTCCGGTGTCCACCACTACGGCGTGCCTCGTAATCAGAAAGTGGTTTTGGCACGTAAGAGCTCATAACTTATTTTAAAATTCTCCACGAGTATACATTTCCTTGTTAACAAGTTTATGCTGCCAATAGATCTAAATCTTATCTTCGTGTAGCGGTCCACTAATTTGCTGTCGCGTTCGATGCTTCGCATTTCGGGTGAAAATGCGACATTTTTTAAAAATTTTTTGCTCATACTGACGCAGTTGTAGCCAGATGCAGTGAAAGCTGATTTTCAAGGGCAGTGTGCAGGTTTGAATCTAAAGTCAATTGCACTTTTTTGTTTGTAAATTCATGTTAGAGAGGATTCTGCCAGTAGCAGCGTTAAGGATATTATGAGTTGCACCATCGTCCAGACTCTTTCGTACCATCATCAGACCACTTCACCAAAGTTATTAACTTAATATCGTTGAATACCGTTCCCGCAACCCGAAGTCGATCAGTGCAACACGCGCCCGACGGTCGCTGATTGTGATTTCCAGTGGTATGCCCACTATTTCTCAAGCGGGGGGGGGGGGGGAGGGGGTCAACCCGCGATCGATCTAATCTCTCTCTCTCTCTCTCTTTCTCTGTATATATATATATATATATATATATATATATATATATATATATATATATATATATATATTACCTATTGCAATTGGTATTACAATCAGTAAAAGAGCCTGGAAATGCGTCTGTCAGTCATGCTTACTTTTAACAGAGGTATCTATTTATCAACCACACGTGATACGTCATGGGGGCCCGAAAAAGTATTTGCATTTGCATTTATTTCTTGTAGCTATGTAAAATCTCAAGATGATACATGGACAAAAGGCAATGAGTACTTCACAAAGGTGCCCGATCCCGCCCAGTTGCAGCAGTACACCGCACATAATATGTGCATTTGCTACAAACAATTTTAATAAGTAAACGAAGAGTTACATCTGATGTGTACGTCCACAGCACACATGTATCGCCTAGTTTACGTAATAGCATTGTCGAGGTTATAGGCAATGAAGTACAATCAACATAAATTACTTGTGATATTCGCACACACAAAGAAAGGGCAGGACATGTGGGCGACCATGGGAAAATTGCAACCCGATTTACAGCGAAGCTGTTTCTTTCGAACAGTTTCAATAAAAGTTTGTTTCTTTTGACTACATCGCATACCTTAAAAATTTGCCCTTATACATATATGATGGTTCTGTTTGAACCATTGCCCACAAGTAATGCTCAGGAGCACTTGTTGCTGGGAATTTTTAAAAAGGGATTAATTCATGAACACACATGCGACTTTGCCATAAAATTCACCATGGTGTTCTACCTTCCTCCCTGCCCCCTCCGCCAGATCTCAATTTCCGCTGGATTTGATCTCGGTTGAGTTCCCAGCTCTCCTAGGGCAGCAGCATAAATTCTGTGTTCGCAAAACACATTCATAGAACTCCGGATCGCTTGCATGTGTAATTTCCTGCAAATGCCACAATTATTGCAAAAGCCAGCGTCTTCCAGTGCCTTCCAGTGTGAAGCCAGCGTAGTTTTTGAGACTGGATCACACTGGGGACGCTGGCGCTTGCTGGTACTCACTGGGAGACCAGTGAGAATGCTGGATAAGAGCTGGGTGGTGAGTGGCGACAGTGAGGCGAAAGCTTAGAAGCGTATACATGGAAGAGGGTCGCACGCACAAGGGAGTTTATACGGTGAGAAGTCGCCTAGGGGCACTGCAGTGCTATTCTCAATAAAGTCAGTCATGACCATTTTTTATCTATTAGGATGGATGGATGGGTGGATGGATGGATGGATGTATGTTATGAGCGTCCCCTTTGGAACGAGGCGGTGGGTTGCGCCACCAAGTTCTTGCTATTATACTGCCTAACTTCTTACCTAGGTTAAACAATAAAAAATGAAGAAGAAAACACTATGAACTCCCACAACCAAATTTTCTGCTCCCCTATTGCGAACTGTGCTTCTGTACGTCTCCGATTTATATTGTTTCCCTACTTTTATTCCACCAATCCTCCAATTGCCTCTTACTAATCCCTATTGCGGACATGTTTACTTTTCCACGGTTCTCGCTGAGCCCAAGGGCTTTTAGGAGGCCAGTGGTGCGTAAATCGACCGCTGGGTAGACGTCTTCACTTTCAAATAAAACATGCTCCATAGTTTCCCTAGCTTTAAAGCAGCAAGCACATGCTTCTTCTTCCCTCTTATATCTCGCTTTATAGGTGCGTGTTCAGAGGCATCCCAATCTCGCTTCGTAAAGTAATTAGCTTCCCTTTGTGTTATCATAAATTGTTTCTTTCCTGATTTCGTTTTTTTCCTCTTAAGTAGTTACTCATGGCAGGTTTATTTTCCATCGCCGCCACTCACAAAATTATTTCGGCCTCTCTAACTTTCCGCTTGACGTTCTTTGTTGCTTTGTTGCCCCCCCTACAGGCCGCATACTTGCTGGTAAGCTTCCTAGTTCTTTTCCTTCGCTGTGAATCAATGTGTTAACGCGATAGAGTTAAGGAGCTCATGTCGCAGAAAAGCCGGTGTCGGCTGCGTTGGCCGTGAGCGAAAATGGCGGAAGGGAATTGATAAATAAAAACAACTTGCAAGATGGGCTGGGTGGGAACCGAACGAGGGTCTCCGGAGTGTGAGACGGAGACGCTACAATTCAGCCATGAGTTCGATGCTCCAAAGTGGGATAAAACGCCTCTAGTGAATGCGGTGTTGCCTTAGAAACGTGCCGTAGAAAGTTATACTGCGGTGTATATCGGTAATTATGAGCATGTAAATTACAGAAGTCGCAGTTCAACGAGTAGTCAAGTACGTTTCCACTAAATTTCTTTTGCGCTTGACGCACATGCACAACCACCTTGTGGCAAACACAGAAGACCCTGTGCTCGCAATGTACGGTACTGCCCCGACAGGTGGCGCGCTCACGCTCTCTCCCCTTCCAACTTGCAGCGTGCGTCACTCGAACCCTTGTGTTTAGGCGACGCGGCTCCTCTTTCCGCTCACAGCGAAATTCCTAGGTGCAGAGTCCGATGCGGAATGCCTCTTTCGTGATCGCTGCGCCGTAGCGCGTCTGGTAGGAAAGCGACCCCTGTCATGTGCGCCATGCTGCTGGCTAGGAGTCATGCGTCTGCGTGGTGCTCCCAAGTGAGATAGAGGACGATCCCATCGAGGCGCCAGCCTCATGATCGCGTCCGCCTTCATGGCACGTCACGGCCCGGGTGTCCGTGCCGACCACGACGTTTGGCTCGCGTATATCATTTCTCCCTCCCAGAGATCGAGTCGTTTGGTGCGTTCCGCTTGCTCAGGCGGCGCACGTTTCGTTGCCGCGCCGAACACTGCGTTACTCGGCGCTCACCGCGTGATTGGTGGGTGCAAAGCCCGATGCGGGGCGCCTCATAAGTTGTGATGCGGACTTAGAGGTATTGTTTTTGAAAACCGTCTTTGTTTGACTCAAGAGCATGCCGAGCGAATGAGTGGGAGGTGCGAACGGGGTGCGACAAAGTTGTCGCGTTCCACTCTTGAATGTGAAGCTTAAGCGTCGTCCCATTTTTTCCTGTACAGATGCCTCAACACTCTCCCAGCCCATTTACTATCTTCCCCATTCGTCAGTCGCTCTTCATACTCAATTTTACTGCGAGCTTTCCTCACTTCAAAACTAGTCCAGCGCATATCACCCTGCAACAGCTTCATTTGTAGTCTTCCCGTCAGCGCCCAATGCGAGGCGACCCACTGGCCATTGGTTCACATTGTGTACTGATTGCACCATTGATTGAAAGTAATCAACCGCATTTCCAAAAGTAAGTCCTGGAACCATTCACCTTTCGGAGCACTTCGTACCTATTGTATCTCCATAGCGCTATGCGTTTCATTAGGGCTGCCCCCATTTCGCTTCCCCTTCACTGTTATTGTTTTTTACTGTGTTTCCATATAACTATTGGCTTCGTTTATCCATATACCAAGGTATTTATATTCTGTTGCCCGAGGTATTTCCTGGCCCCGTATCACCACTGTCCACTGTTTTCATTGAATACCATAACACCTGATTTTCTAACACTAAACATCAAGCCTAAATTGTTGCCTTCCTATCCAAAGATATTAGCCAGACGTTGCAAATCACTTTGCTTCTTAGCTAGCAACACAATGTCGTCCGCATAAAATAAACCTGGGAGTTTCTGCTCTACTACTGTACCCGCATGTTTGTATGAGAGATTAAAACCGATATTACTTCCTTCTAGCGCCCTCTCCATCCTCACCATGTACATCATAAACAACAGGGGATAAAGGGCACCCCTGCATCAGTCCCTTGTTGATATGAACTTTCTACTCGCTCTTCATCCCTTCCCATTCAACGCAAACGGTATTTTCTAGGTAAATCTCTCTCAAAAGCTCTACAGAATCGTCACCTACGTCTTCTCATTCCAGAATATGCCACAAAATGCTGCGATCTGCGTTGTCATAGTCTCCTGTAATGTCTAAAAATGCCACATATAACGGTCTGCTTTCTACTTTCGATATTCCAATACACTGAGTAAGAACAAATATCTTATCATCTAAACGCATACCTATTGCGAAGCCATTATGAAGTTCTCCCAAAATGCCATCATTCTCTGTCCATGCTTGAAGTTTCAATTTGATTGCCTGCATTGCTAGCGTGTATATTACCGATGTAATGGTCAACGGTTTATACGAGTGAATTCTATCTTTCTCCCCCTTACCATTATAAATGAAATTAATTCTACGTTGTCACCAAATGTCTGGTATTCGTCTATCTTCTATATTCTAAAGTTTTTTTCCATTGCTTTCACCAGAGTTTCCTTACTTTTTCGTCCTACACTCTAAGAAGAAAAGGAGGAAATGGGGTATTGAGGTTACTCCTTTAGGGGAGCAACTGATCTGCCACAACCATTCCTCCCTTTAGGGGGTAAGTGCGAGGGGATGAACTGTTACTCCCCATGCCGTTACTCCTACGAGGACTAACAGTTGCTCTTTTCCGATGCTCCTCAAAGGAGTAACGGTCATTATTTCCGATGCTCCGCAAAGGTGAAATGAATGAAATTAGGCATTTATACGCTAATAAAAAAGATTACTGAGCTGAAAAAAAAGAAAAAAAAAGATGCCCGAAAACAGGATTCGAACTCACGTCCTCGCCCTCCCATGTTAGCTACTCTAACCACTGCACCACGGCAGATTTTTTTTTCTTTATTGCCTTTTCACAAACGCAAACAAAAAGATCAATTACACGACATGTAGATATTCTAAAAACACCAGCCACAGCTCGGCCAGTGTAAGGTGTTTAGAAGGGCTTCACAGAAGCCAATTGGTCTAGTACAGGAAGCCATTCCGGGGGTTCACATAGTGCTCTGAACAAGTCGCGTGTGTATATAATGCTCTCAACAAAATAGTGTCTTGCTGAGTGAGCCTGTATATGACAATGTCTGATGTCCATTCTCGTCTTCCATACGCTGTGCATGCAAAGCAGCATTAGCATATCACTCGGCGCTTCCCCTGTTTCTGCACGTGGAAGAAACCGGATTCCAAAAGGGCTTATCGGCAATTCTTTTTTAAGTGTTCTTTGTAGGACGTCCCACAGAAATACGGCGTCATGGCAGTCAATAAAAATATGCTCAATTGATTCTGGCTTATTACAGATTAAGCAGTTTACCGACCAAGGTACAGAAAGACCTTTGCTTTGTAACCATGGCTTTACAGGGAGAGTGTCAGTATGTAATTGAAAAAAGAACGTTTCAGCAGAGGGTCTCACTGGCATTTTTTTAACGCGCTTTAGCACATCACGCTCAGGACCTAGCCTGTAGGCAGCTCGGTAAACCGGTAATGGTAAAAATACATCGAGAATATCAGAATACAAACGCTTTTTCGTGACATCACACAAGTATTCATATGAGAACCTTGCCTTGAGCAGGCGTACAGAAGTAACCACTTCACGCAAATAACGACTGAGCGGTCCAGCTCCAAAAGAAACAGATGACACGACAAAGTCAGATAGATAATCCTGCAATCGTGCTTGGATCACAGTTCTCAAAAACACATCAGTTTGGTCCCGCACAAAGAAGAATCTGCTTAATAGCTGCTTGAAAAACAGGTGTGAGAGCCCTAGCCCACCATTTTTCACCTTGTGAAACAAATTGCACCGGCTTGTGCGCTCCCATTGCGATCCCCAAATAAAGGTCGCAAACACTCGGTGGATTTTTTGAACCGAAGTTCTTGTCATGGCCATCACTTGCAACACGTAGAACACTTTTGCAATTAAAAACATATTACAAACGGAAGCTCTTGCGAACATTGAGAAGTTATGGCCACCCCATTTATCGGTAGCATTTTTGACGCGTTTATTTTCCTCAGACCAATATTCATCAGCATTGAGGTAGTTATTTAGCGGGACACCGAGGTAATTTCCGGGGGAGACGGTCCAATTCATATTACAGTACACCTCGGGGGTGCTCTGCCAGTTGCCATGCCAAAATCCAAGGCATTTCGACCAACTGATCACGCTACCAGTTGCTGTGCAGAACGCCTTAGCAACACTGACAACTTCCTGCACGCTTCTAGCATCAGTGCAAAACACGGCTATGTCGTCCGCGTACGCTAAGACCTTAACTTCACTGCTGAAAAAAGTGAAGCCTCGAATACATGGTGTTGCAAGCAAACGTAAACAAAACGGCTCCAAGTATATCGCAAAAAGTAGAGGGGACAACGCACATCCTTGTTTCACACTCGACCGCACAGGAATTGACATACTTAATTCTTTGTTGATCACTAATTTGGCTGTGCAATCATGATACACCATTTTAACGCCTTCAGTAATTACAGATCCAACATTTACGTGCTCCAGCAATAAAAACAGAACTTCATGTACAACTTTGTCGAACGCTTTATGTAAATCTAGCTGAATCATAGCTACGCGGTCATGCATTGCGTCACAACATTCCAGAATACTTCTTGCTATGTGTATGTTTGTAAAAATTGTTCTACCTTTAATGCCACAGGTTTGATGCGGGCCAACGAGGGACTTAATAACGTTTTGGAGCCTTCTAGCTAACACTTTCATGTTTATTTTATAATCTGTATTGGTCAAACTAATGGGACGGTAGGACTCAACTGAAAGTAATTTTGCAGGATCGTCAGTTTTGGGGATCATTACTACGTGCGCTGTCCTGAACGAGAGAGGCGCTTGCTTTTTTTCATAGCATTCAGCGATCACTCGGTGTAAAGCCACTGCCATTTCTGCTTAAAAAATTTGTATACGGCTGCGCCCAGTCCATCTGGCCCAGGTGACTTGCCATTACCCAAGTCATCGATTGCCGCTTCAATTTCGGCCACGGTAATTTCAGATTCCAGTGATTCTCTAACCGTGTCCTCTAATCTTGGCATAAGAGTGAGAAAGTGGGCTTTGAAGTACTCGGGGTCATAAATTCTTCCTCCAAGAAGTTCGGTATAAAAATCAACAAATGCACGTTTTATTTCTTCGCTTTCTCGTGTAATTTTGTTGTAATAGCGAATTTCATTTATCTCCTTATTTGCAGCATGCTTCTTTTCTTCACTTAGCACACGCTTATTGGCGTTTCGCCCAGCCACAACTTTTCAGTGCGCGCCCTTATCATTGCGCCGCGGTACTTATCTTCGTCGATCAACTCGAGTTTCGCTTTCACCTCTCGTATTTCTTTTTTAAACGCTCCAGGCACTTCATGTTCTACCCCTAACATGTACACCAGTTCACTGTGTAACTGTTCCTCTTGTTGCCTTTCCTTGTGACGCAATACGCATGCTCTATCGATGGCAGCAATTTTAAAGTCGCATTTAAACTGCTCCCACACTGATATGAAACAGTTAGTTTCCGTATGCAGGGCATTTGAAAGATACTCCTTGGCTCTCGTGACAAACAATTCATCTTGCAGCAGTTTTTCATTGAACTTCCACAGGAACCAATTAAACTTGACACTCTTTCGTTTTTCGCCAATCGTAATCGAGACCAAACTATGATCGCTAAAACTGAGATATTGTGTTTCATAAGAGGAACACAGTGGTACAAACTTCGCCGGTGCGTATATTCTATCAAGCCTCGCATGGGAATCACCTTGAAAGTGCGTATACCGTGCTTGGCCATCTCGCGTCATTGCATAACCAATGTCCTCAAGCTCTCTCTCATTTACTATCGCGTTCAACAGCTCAGCGCTTCTATCGCGTACTTTGAGGCTCGTCGTTTTATCTTCAGCTGTACAGACGCAGTTGAAATCCCCAAGAAGCACAACATGTCGTTCTGTTTTCAAAAATCCTTCAGCATACTTAAAAAAAATTTCGCGTTCATGAATTTTGTTCGGTGCGTAGATGCAGACAGCGCGCCACAGTAGACCAGCAAAAATAAAATCACATGCTACAAGTCTCCCACTTTCGCAGGTGGACACTTTTTCTACAACCGATATGCTATTGCGAATAAAAATGACGCAGCCTCCTGACCGTCCAACAGCATGGCACACACATACACTGTATCTAGATCGAAAAACTTGAACCATCTGTTCTGTTTGCTCCTCACTCTCAATTTTTGTTTCTTGCACAGCCAGAAGGTCAACGTCATTCTCTAAAAGCATGCGACTAATCTGGCACTGCCGTCTGCGCGAACACATTCCTCGCACATTCAATGTCGCAACGCGTAGACTAGATTTAAAGTTAGACGCCATCTCATGGGGTTGCTTGGCCAAGCGTCCTACTCACATCGAAGCTGTGGGGTTCTTGTAGTCATCGTTGAAGGCTACTGGAACGGGTCCTCCGCTAGGGCGGAGGCGTTTTAGGGGCCACCCTACTGTCAGGCGGCACGTTCGGCTGCGGTTTGCGCATAGACCGCCGCGTAGTCGATGCCTTCGTTGGAGGTTCGCCGGTGCCCGACGCAGTAGTTATTCCTGCATTGCCAGTGTCTTCGTGAGCACGCTTTGCAGCGATGCTTCCGGTCGTAATCATCTCGACGTCCGTTGCTTCCTGGCCGACTTCTTGCGGCAGTGACGATGACGCGCTTGCTGCGTTCACGCCTGCGTCGCATGTCGCAGTCTCTGGCTTCGTTTCCGGGGCTGCAGCCAAGGGCTCACCCCCCAGGGTCGCTTCCTGGACAGCTCCTGGGGAGGGTTCAAGGGGATTTGCAGGAGTCTTCGCCACGTCGTTGTCCTCCCTGCTAGCTTCTTCGGCATCTGCGGCGTCCATCATGTGTTCGGATACTACGTCCCTTTGGAGTGGGCCTGTAACGCTGGCATAAGAGCGCACACATTGGGAATCATCGTGGCCGAAGCGACGACAGACCCCACATCGTGGAACGCGGCACTCTCGCCGGATGTGTCCGATGCCACGGCATCGGAGGCAGAGCGGCGCTCTGCCAGGAACGAAGACGAGCGCCATATCCTCAGCAACACGCAGTTGGTGTGGTAGGTCGTCCACAGTGAGGCCCACATTTAATTTCAGCGTCACCGAGCGGGTGGTTGATCCTTTGTCAATGCAGCCCTTGACCTTCCACTTGTCTCTGCTAATTTCCGTCACTTTTCCAAACGGCGCCAAAGCCACTCGCACGTCTTCGTCCGGTACGCCATGAAGCAGCCAGTATAGCTTCAGTCGGACACCTCGGTCGCGCGGGTCGATGACCATGCAGCGGTGGTCTTTAACGTTGAACGCTTCAGCTTCTAATATCTTCCTCTTGCCTTCCTCGTCCTTAAACGTCACTGCCCACAGGTGATTCATTTGGTATGCCCCGAGGGCCACCACTTCCGGCAGCAACGAAAGACGTGCAAGGCTATCTCGGACATGCTCCACTCGATATGGCCTGGCTTTCACATCGGCATGCAAAAAAAACGGTGTTTAAAACAGAAGCACCTGTGGGCAGATGAGGCAGAACAACCTGGTAGTCTTCAGCCGGCTTTTCAGTACACCTGATACCACGGCCCACACGGGCCGCTGAAACCGCCCCTACAAGGGAGCACATGATAGCACGTCCTTCCACTTCGGTAGCCAAGACGCGGCAGATTGCTTGACGGGGGTAGGAAATTGAGACAGGTTAAGCATTGGAACGCAGGTGCGGCAATGTAAAAGCGACTCGGCATTTTGTGTATGCTGTGTGGGTAGAGTGTAACGTTGAGTGTACTTGCAACCATAAGCGAGTGCGAAAAGAAATATGCCCAAGTATTCTTAGGGTGCTTTAAACTGAGGCAATACACGATGTAAACGTGTAACGAGCTCAAACGGGGCACCTAAGACGACAGAGATGGACAATTGCTCTGTCGCTTAGTGTGTCCCGTTTGAGCTACACAGCGCTTCAGTTAAGTTCGTAATCTCCTTGGAACGGAAGGAACTTAGGTACTATTGACCAGCAAAATCTGACAGTCTATCAATGACTTGCGCGTTTAATGTGTATCGCTCACTTATGGTGGCGCACGAAGGGCATGGCTCTTCACATTCCAACTTTAAGTTTCACGCAATTTTCTAACGAAGAGGCAAAGTGCTGCTTTGCATGTAGTTCAATGGACAGTGCACGAACCTCGAACTATTCACGATTTATAGACAATACAGTTTTTGCCGCATCACTGCACGACACAGACGAAAACAGCGGAGCGCATGGGGAGTAACTGTTGCCGTTCGTCCTCCCGTTGCTCTCTTTCCGACCAGGGACTAAACACTTACTCTGCAAAATTTGCACACGGCAGGCACATCCATGCAGTTACTCCCTTGAGGGACGAAAGCGCCCTTTTTGGGACGAACTGCGCAGTTACTCCCGTTTTCCCCGGAATTCTTCTTAGAGTGTAGTTTATTAATCAGCCTCACGGGAACCTCGTCTAGCCCTGTGGCTGGGCGCTTAGGAATTTTCTCTTCTGCTTTCTTCCAATTAAAATTTGTCAGCACCAGGTCCTTTTCCACCTGGGTCTCTTTTATGCTTATTTTTTCTTCAAATACAACCTCGGCATTGCCTCAGAAAGATTCGGCTGTTATTTTTCGGATGTAATTTATTGCTGCTTCTCGTTCCCGTCTGTTTTCATTTTCGTCTAGGATAGGTTGTTGTGTTGTTGACATCCTGCCTAATAATTTTATATGGTTCCAAAATATTCTAGGTGCGGCATTCTTTTTTTACGTATTTCTCACAGCCAACGAATGGAATGGAAATCGTAGGGGAATGGAAACGCAGCGCCGCGGCATGGCTGTTCATCGCAGGCGCTTCCCTAGACTATTAGGTCCCCCGCTTTACCAACTAAAAGCGACACACTGCAGGTTTTCAAGCTCACTTTAATCCAAGAGCCAGTCAATTTAATCCGAGCGCCAGTCAATGTAATCTGAGCGCCACTCAATTTAATCCAAGTGACAGTCAGTTTATACCAAACGCCAGCCGAAATAACCCAAACGCCAGCGAATTTCATCCAGGAATAAGAGCATTAAAAAAACTTTGAATTTCGGGACTTCTGAAAATTTCTGACTGACAATAACTGACTTCGAACTTTTGACAATAAAGAGTGATTCGATGTTAATCAATAGGCCCTCGCCGAAAGGCTTCGCTCGCTAGCGAATAGTTCTCACTATTCTACTGCGATATCCGTAGCCTCCAATCAAACACCTTGTCATCGATACAACTAAAACACTTCTAAATAATATGTTAAGTAAGTATTTTGTTTACAGTAAGCAATATACAAAGCTCACTGCAAGGGCAGGGGCTAAAGGCAATCAAGCCTGAGAAAGGTCGCTGTCCCTGCGCAGTTCGTGGCAGCTCACAGGCTTTGAGTTCAACAGATTGAAAAAAATCGATTTCAGTACATCAATTTTAGGAAAATAGACAACTAGCAACTTGCAAGAGTACACATAACAAATCACATAAACTAGAGAAAACATTTACATAACATCTTTAAATAATCGTACAGAAGAGGTCGCGCACGCCAATATATATAGTTACACAAAATAAATTCCTAAAAATTGGAAACTTAGAATGCATGAGGATGCAATGAAATTACATTATACATAGAAATACCCAGAATCCACAAGATTATGTTGATACCGTGTACATGTGGTAATTAATATGTTCGTGCTTGTTTTTTAAATGCAGCACTACTAGCTTTAAAGTTCAATCTATCTGCAAGGACATCCGAACAAGATGCGTCTGGTACGCAGCACTTCGTTTTCCATAATTAGTTCTTACTTTAGGTGTGGTATAGTATGAAGAACTTTATTGGGTCCTGAAAGTCAACCCTACGTTGACGCGGGCTGCTCCCACGTTGGGACTGTCAGGCCGAGCCCTTCAGCCACATCGCGGGCCTTCTGGACTTCCCGTAATTGGTCAGAGAGTGATTCACTGCGTAGCATTTGCCGCCACCGTTCTTGTTCCTTGTCACAGTCTGTGAAGACTGCGGGGCACTGCCAAAGCATGTGGTCAAGCGTAATGACGTTATTACACTTATTACAGTTGGTTTGAGTTTCCATCACCGGATAGATCCTGTTAAAAAATAACATCTGGACTTGGGTATGTTCTTGTCTGTAGCAAATGCAATGTGACCGCTTGGGCTCTGCAAAGCTTACCGTGTGGCCCTACTTTAGGTGCTCGTATCCTCTCTCGCGGAAACAGTAGTATGGTTTTTCGATGCGGCTTTGTTCATATAATTTATTTTGTTGAATTACTTGGAGCAATTTAGAATAGTACAACTGATCAACCCTGAGCATGGAATGTTTTAGGAACAGTGGATCAGTAGGCAGGTCTTGTAACTTTTCCTTGTACTTTTCGAAACAGCGCAATATTTTCTTCTGCATAGTAACAGGTCTATGGTAATTGCATAATACACCTAACTGATGTGGTCGAGTCACTAATGAGCACAAGTGAAATACAATGCGCAGTTCGGGGTTCTCGGTGTTTTGTGCAACGTAAGGATATATATATCCAATGAAATGCAATGAAACGAGTGACTCACTATGCCTACTTTAAACTCGTATGCCTAAATCAGTGGTGAATATTGTTCAGCTATTTTACTATCACTGAGGCAGCTTTCAGTCGTGAGTGCCGTCAGAAATATCAATCAAGCTGCTTCAAGATGAGCACTGTTGTGTTACCACTGCCAACTGATACTGCCGAGTTTTTAGTAATCATTAGTGATGCGCTCACTGCGATGTTCTACAATTTTCATGCAGAATAGCATCACAGATATTAAATGAAATGTCATTGAGATGGCGATTCAATAACTATAATTTAATAATTATAGGAGATACTAAGATTGATTCACTATAGTGGTGAAGAATCACTTTTAGTAGTGTGATGTTCACAGCCATCATTTACGCACGCCATCAATGGTATAAGTGAAAGTGTCAATGAATGAGAGTTTTAATCAGTCAACATTGCTAATTGACATCACAGAGTCATTAAAGATCACTCAGCCATTGAGGATCACTAAATCATTTTTCAATCATTGCAGTCTCAGAGACCTGGCTTAGCGAAGATGATAAAACTTGTACTGTTTCCCTTCTTATAAATCAGAGTATACACACAGACAGCCAAATAACTACGGTGGTGCAGCTGTCTATATCTCGTCTGGAATCCCGCAGAAACGAAGGCTTGACTTCACGTTAAATATTCAAAACTGTGAATCAGTTTGGTTGGAATTCGATCCTAACTTTCCTTACACTGATGATAGAAACTTCATCCTTGGTTGCGTTTACCGTTAACTTTCCTCTTCAATTCCAGATGTTTGTATTTCTCTCGAAAAAATAATGGCAAAATTATCCACTGAGACAAAAAATGACATAATTATGGGTGATATGAACATAAATTTAGTGGAGTCGTCCCCGAGCCCTGTCAGTTATTCGTCATGATTCCAGAGTTTTCGTTACGAATGTCTTATTAATATCCCTTCTCGTTCAGTTCTTGGGGTTTCTAACACGCTAATCGATCATGAATTGTCTAATCTTTTGAATATACGTTTATGCAGGAGTACTTGAAAGTGACATTACTGACCATTTTCCTCTCTTTCTGCACACTACATCTGCACATCGTTCATATTCCAACTCTAATACCAAACTACTTTTTGATAAAAAAAAATTTCTCAGAATCACTCACACTGACTGGTCTTTCGCTCTCGACACCAATCATCCGCAGGGAGCCTTGTCTCGATTTATACGAAAGTTATCATACTCTCATACCTACTCTCAGATAAGTGAATGCAAAAAGAAAGTGGCTTCACCTCAAAATCCCTGGCTCGCCGATAGTTTGCTAAAGGCCACGCGCGCACGAGAGAACATTCATGAAAAACTAAGACAACCATTCAACATAAACCTACGTGCGCGGTACAAGAAATTCTGCAACACATTTTCTTCACGGCTTAAAATATCCAAAATCAAATATTATGAAAAAAAATACTTGGATGTGGTTCTGTTGTAAAGAAAAATGGCCATTAGTGAGCTCTTTTTTGAATAGGAAACAACGAGCTGATAGCATAACTAAAACATGCCATGATGGTAATACATATTTCGAACCTCTTAAGACTGCGGATGCTTTCAGTAATTTCTTTTTTGATAATACCTCCACTCAAACTCAACACAAATTATATGCATCAAAGCACCTTCCAAATTCATTTTATATGTTTCCAACCACTCCTGATGAGGTGGTATCAGTAACCAACAATTTAAGTATAACTAGTGCTGGACTGGACAACATTCATCTTGGTCATGTTAATTTCTAAATCAATATCATTTGTACTGTCTGAAATTATTAACCTCATGTTTCAAAGAGGGGCCCTTCCTCGCGAGCTTAAACGTGGTAGGGTTATTCCAGTTTTTAAGAAAGGCGATCGCTCATTACTATTTAACTACAGGCTAATCTGTGTTTTACCCTTGTTTTAGCAAGGTCATCCAGAAAATAATCGCAAAACGATTGATCTAATACTTAAACAAATTTAATATTCTTTCACCTGACCAACTTTGATGTCGATCCGGTTACTCTACTGACCTAGCACTTGCATATCTTACCGATCAATTAAAGAAAGCCATTGATAAAGGTAAATTCGCAGCATCCTTATTTGTAGACTTTTCAAAGGCATTTGACAGCATTGACCACGAGATTCTTTGTCCTAAAGGTTCAATAGGTATCACAGGTCTTCCTTTACTACTATTACGCAGCTACTTACGAGACAGATACCAGGTTGCTAGTGTTTCCGGTGCTTACTCTAAACCTAAAATTACTAATTTAGGTGTAACACAAGGATCCATTTTGGGCCCGTTACTCTTTTTACTTTATATTATTGATGTACCTAACTGCCTCAGATCTTGCAAATGTATACCAAATGCCGATGACACAACAATTACTTATTCTGGCGAATGTCTGTCAAAGGTAATAACCAGTCTTAATAGTGATCTTTATAGCTTGTTAGAACGGTGCAAAATGAATAGATTTACCATGATTCCTACTAAAACTAAATTTATTTTATTCTAATCTCAAAATAAATCATCACTATGCATTCCGCGCATTTCCATTGGTGACCATTTATTATCAGCAAGTGAAGAATGCACATACTTAGGTGTTATTATTGAGTGTAACCTAAAATTTCATCGCCATATAACTCATATTAAAAAGAAGTTATCACATGGAATACGCATTCTCATCAGGGCACATCCATATTTTTTCACGACCTGTGTTGCTCTCAGTCCATTTCGCGTTTGTACACTCTTCCCGCTAACTACTGCATAACCTCCTGGGGTAACACGTATACTACTCACTTAAAGCCGATACAAACCATCCGAAACCAGGCAATTAGAATAATCACGTTGAATCCAGACACCACCAATGCTAAACAGTTACTACAACCAAATAGCACTCTAGACGTTGCAGCCCTTGTCAAGCACAACCTTGCCACTTTTCTTTTCAAACAAATCAATGACAAAATCTCATTATCACTAATTCCTATAACATCTCCAACAAATACTAACTCATCTCGTTTCGCACTGCATAATAACTTCATTCTGCCCAAAGTGTGCACTAATTATGGGAAACAGGCAATTGACTTTGCAGCCATGTCATCATGGAATACATTACCATTTGTCATAAAGCTCCAGAAACCCCATCGATGTTGTGAGGAACTGAAACAGTTTCTGTTGTGTGAAATGTAAGTGATACTATGCACTGTATAATCCGATCTTGATTTTAGACCTGCCAATATTATATACTCCAACATGTAATTAATTTTCTTTCTTGAATTTTTCTCTTCCTCTTTTTTAAGTTTTATCTAGTTTTGCAATATTGCTTACTGCCGATATATTGTCTATTAATGACTTCATCAACTTATATCTGTATCTCATTAATTATCATTACTGCAATTGTACCGATCGAGCTGTTATCGCTTGCCAAATGAAATTTTATGTTTACAATGACCAGGAGGTCCCAATTCAGTTTTACCTATGGGAACTCCTTCTGTATACCTCTATCTGGATAGTATTTTTCTGTAATATTAAAGATTGATTGATTGATTGACTAGCGATAAGTTCTGTTCGGTGTTCTTGTACTTTTATGCAGCATAGCGTCATGCATGTGAAATGATAAGTAATTCGAACGATGATTCAAGATTAATAACCTGGAGATGCTAACAATTAGTCACTAGTAATCATGAATCACTTTGTTTGGTATGACAGTGGTAGCCACCATTCGTTCATTTCGCCACAGGTCTGGTTACGCCCACTGCAGGGCAAAGGCCTCTCTCATACCTCTCCAACAACCCCGGTCATGTACTAATTGCGGCCATGTCGTCCCTGCAACCTTCGTAATCTCATCCGCCCAACTAACTTTCTGCCGCCCCCTGCTACGCTTCCCTTCCCTTGGAATCCAGTCCGTAACCCTTAATGACCATCGGTTATCTTCCCTCCTCATTACATGTCCTGCCCATGCCCATTTCTTTTTCTTGATTTCAACTAAGATGTAATTAACTCGCGTTTGTTCCCTCACCCAATCTGCTCTTTTTTTATCCCTGAACGTTACACCTATCATTCTTCTTTCCATTGCTCGTTGCGTCGTCCTCAATTTGAGTAGAACCCTTTTCGTAAGCCTCCAGGTTTTTGCTCCGTAGGTGAGTACTGGTAAGACACAGCTATCATACACTTTTCTCTTGAGAGATAATGGCAACCTGGTGCTCATCATCTGAGAATGCCTGCCAAACGCACCCCAGGCCATTCTTATTCTTCTGGTTATTTCAGCCTCATGATCCGGATCCATGGTGACTCCCTGCCCTAAGTAGATGCATTCCCTTACCACTTCCAGTGCCTCGCTACCTATCGTAGACTGCTGTTCTCTTCCGAGACTGTTAAACATTACTGTAGTTTTCTGCAGATTAATATTTAGACCCACTCTTCTGCTTTGCCTCTCCAGGTCAGTGAGCATGCATTGCAATTGGTCCCCTGAGTTACTAAGCAAGGCAATATCATCAGCAAATTGCAAAATAATAAGGTATTCTCCATTAACTTTTATCCCTAATTCTTCCCAATCCAGGTCTCTGAATACCTCCTGCACACACGCTGTGAATAGCATTGGAGAGATCGTATCTCCCTGCCTGACGCCTTTCTTTATTGGGATTTTGTTGCTTTCTTTTTGGAGCACTACGGTGGCTGTGGAGCCGCTATAGATATCTTTAAGAAATTTTACATACGGCTCGTCTACACCCTGATTCTGTAATGCCTCCTTGACTGCTGACGTTTCGCCAGAATCAAACGCTTTCTCGTAATCAATGAAAGCTATATATAAGGGTTGGTTATATTCCGCACATTTCTCTATCACCTGATTGATAGTGTGAATATGGTCTATTGTTGAGTAGCCTTCACGGAATCCTGCCTGGTCCTTTGCTTGACAGAAGACTCAGGTGTTCCTGATTCCATTTGCGTTTGCATTAGTAAATATTTCGTAGGCAACTGACAGTAAGCTGATCGGTCTATAATTTTTGAAGTCATTGGCGTCCCCTTTCTTATGGATTAGGGTTATGTTAGCGTTCTTCCAAGATTCCGGTACGCTCGAGGTCATGAGGCATGGCGTATACAGGGTGGCAAGTTTTTCTAGAACAATCTGCCCACCATCCTTCAACTAATCTGCTGTTACCTGATCCTCCCCAGCTGCCTTCCCCCTTTGCATATCTCCCAAGGCTTTCTTTACTTCTTCCGGCGTTACGTTTGGGATTTCGAATTCCTCTAGACCATTTTCTCTTCCATTATCGTCGTGGGTGCCACTGGTACAGTATAAATCTCTATAGAACTCCTCAGCCACTTGAACTATCTCATCCATATTAGTAATGCTATTGTCGGCTTTGTTTCTTAACGCATACATGTGATTCTTGCCAATTCCTAGTTTCTTCTTCACTGTTTTAAGGCTTCCTCCGTTCCTGAGAGCATGTTCAATTCTATCCATATTATACTTCCTTATGTCAGCTGTCTTATGCTTGTTGATTAACTATGAAAGTTCTGCCAGTTCTATTCTAACTGTAGGGTTAGAGGCTTTCATACATTGGCGTTTCTTGATCAGATCTTTCGTCTTCTGCGATAGTTTACTGGTATCCTGCCTAACGGAGTTACCACCGACTTCTATTGCACACTCCTTAATGATGCCCACAAGATTGTTCATTTCTTCAACACTAAGGTCCTCTTCCTGAGTTAAAGCCGAATACCTGTCATGTAGCTTGATCTGGCATTCCTCCATTTTCCCTCTTACCGCTAACTAATTGATCGGCTTATGTACCAGTTTCTTCCGTTCCCTCCTCAGGTCTAGACTAATTCGAGTTCTTACCAACCTATGGCGCACGTTGCTGAGCGCGTCCGCATCTTGTATAATGGCAGGTTTAGCGCAGAGTATGAAGTCTATTTCATTTCTAGTCTCGCCGTTCGGTCTCCTCCACGTCCAATTTCGGCTTTGCCGCTTGCGGAAGAAGGTATTCATTATCCGCGTATAATTCTGTTCCGCAATCTCTACTAATAACTCTCGCCTGCTATCCTAGTGTCTATGCCATATCCCCCCCTGTCTTGTTTCCAGCCTGCTTTTTTTGTGTTTCCTTAAATACTTTCCTCTGAGATTCCTGATGTGATCAAATTACTTGTGGTCAGTGGTGAATATGCTCACTTTAATTTCCTCGACTATTAATAAATCACAGTTTTATGGACATAAAATGAAAGGTTGCTAAAAAGGTGATTAAGTTATGACAATTATGAAATAAGAAGTTTGACCCAGTAGTAAATATCCATAATTTTTTACCATTATAGCGTTTATTTCTACGCGCTGCAATTGAGTGAAGTTTTAATAAACCAGCAATAATTTAAGAATATAGGAAACATCCGGGAATCATTAGCAATGAATAGTGATTTTGCACAGTTCTGCGTTGTTGGGTATTTACAATCTTTCACTGCAAGGGTATGTCATGAAAAGTCTGTAGGAGCGCAATTAGATTATGGTGTGTAGGATCTGATATGCTTTAGTCCGTGGACATGACAGATAAAATCAAATTTCCCGTACGTCGCCCATATGTAAATTGCGGTAATACGCTATGAAGTGAGCATGACGTTTACGGTGCTCTACAATGCGTATAGTAGCTGTGACACGTACAGAACATTTTCGCAGGTTCAGAGAAATGGGGCCCATTTGACCGTTTGCTGTTCCAACAACTTTCTTGAAAAACCGAATGGTGTGAATGAGTAAAAAGTGTAACAACAAAGGACGAAGTACCTAAAAGGACTGGAATGGACACATAATTGCTCAAGGTGCAATCGGTAAGAACGGCTTTACAAAAATAAAACAAAAAACAACATGCCTCTTAGAAGCAAGCATACCTGTGTGAACTACAATTTGTGGTTTGTTTTCTTTCGTTAAAAATGACTGTACTAATAACAGGGTAAATAATAAACGCCGAGAACAGTTGTATTTGTTTTGCTTTGACGCGTTTTTGCGTAAATTGTTCCTTTCAGGAAGGGCTTAATTTGTAAATATGGCATTGCTTATCGTCATCTGTCTCCGTCATTGCTTTTGGACATAGACGTGTCCACCGTAGTTTACGCTCTCTTCTTGCCAATATTCCTGTATAAATCTGTTCACTGTGTGCGTCCGCTGGATGCGTGCTTGTGAAACAAAGGCCAGGCGTTCCTGAGCTTCATCAATAGCTGACAAGAGTGGCGAATCTTGAACTGCGGGAAAGCTTACTCTCGCGACCGCCATAAGCCTGCCACTTCCGTGTTTCGACTTTAAGAAGCCCTTCGAATGGCCACAATTCATTTTCTCGTTTGAGTATCACAGTTTCGCTTCCGGACTTTGCCATATACTACTGGTTAGGCAAAAGTAAGAACACCCCTGTATACTATGCGCTCGCAAGGAGCGAGGTGGGCTTTGGAAAAGCCAGGCTTCCCAGAATCAAAGTGCATTGATGTTGTGGAGCAAAAGCTCAAATTTATTCATCATTTTTATTCATCAGCCAAATAATGTGTGTTAACGCGTCAAGTTGCACCAGTTAATGCAAGAAGGAGAAACAAAGCATGATGGATATTTGTTGAATGTATCTCGCGCAAATTTTGCCGAAAGTTCAAGACAGCGTAGGCCATTTCTTGCAGGGAGCGAGCAGACGATCAATGAAGTTGCAGTGTTCTGTGGGGTATTACCACGATTGTCTGGATATTGTAAATCAGACACTTCTTTATATCGGGCCATAAGGACCCTAAAAGCTTGCATCTGGGTCTTATGACAGCTTTGTACAAAACATAAATTCTTGGACAAACGTTCAGGAGACACCACTACCATTCTACGTAAAGCAGACGACATGCGGCTGATTCTGTCAGGGGCGTGGCACTTCTGTGCAGACCTCAGCCAGAAGACTAGCGTCGGGCGTTGCGAGATCATCGTGAAAGGCGTGCCTCAGCCTTTATATGAAGTGAATATTTTGAGAATTTGTGCCACGGAAACAGGTAAAGTGCGAGCTCCTGGACGACCAAGAAAGATGACTGATTAAGAAAAGACCAAGTACGCTCGCGTTTCTGCCGTGGACTGTTCCCGCATCATCGATGCGTACCGACGTGGTGGTGACTTCAAGCAATTGGGCCAAACACTGGGAATAAATATGAAGACTGTGCGCTAAATCAGTGCAACAGATCGCGAAACAGCCAAGAAACGTGGTGGCTCGTCAAAAAAGTTTGGCCGAGATGTGGTCAAGACCCTGCGTGAAATTCTAGAAAATAATCCATTCTTCACGCTTTTGCAAATCAGGATGTCTTTGACAGAGAAGTTTCCCGGTACCGAAGTCAGCAAATCGATCATTGATCGGCTTCTCGATGGCCACTTAAGTTAGTTACTCAGAGGCCGGTTGACCGTAACGATCCTGATGTCAAGCAAGAGCGCCGAGGGTCCGCTCATTGCCTTCAAAACGAGGGTACCACAGTGACGCAGCACTACATTGACGAAACAAATTTCAACGTGTGCAGCGCAAGAAGTTAAAGCAGAGCGAAACGAGGTGCCCCAGCTATTCATCTTGCAACCAATACAAAGGGCGCGAATATAAATGTTGTGGCTTGCATGTCTGCAAATGGCCTTCTGTATTGGACATTATTTTATTTTATTGATTTATTTCTACACACTGCAGCCCCTTTATGGGGCTATTGCAGGAGTGGGTTAGACAAAAAGAACTCATACAAGAAACGAGTAAACAATAACATATTAAAAATTCAAAAGAAATAAGGCCGATGACACAAATGAAACTGAAAATAACAGCAACACTGGGAGTCAGTACAAAAACGAGACTGAGTCAATACACTGTAACAACAAGAAAATACATAAAATCAGGTGTGGTTCACTTTTAACAGGAAATCATTTAATGGCAGTCACCTGATTGTTCCGGGAATTAAGTTCCAGAATTCAATAGTATGTGGGAAAAAGCTGTATTTAAATTCATTAGATCGATCAAAGTGAGGCTTAATATTAAGGTTATGGGGACTTCTACTTGACCGAGGAATGCCTGAAGGAATATATATGGGAAGTGAGACACGATAAGAAAAATTGGCGATGCCATGCAGAAACTTCAATGACTCAATGTGACGGCGTATGGCTGAAGGGGTTAGGCTCAAAGAAGATAAGGCACGAGAGGGTGAAAAGTAGTGATCATAGTGACGATATATGAACCTAATAAATTTTCCTTGTATGCTCTCAATGGAGTTAATGTCGCACTGCTTATGAGGGTTCCAGACAGAAGAAGCATAATCTAGGATTAGGCGAATTAAAGTTTTATGCATTAGTAACTTAGTTTGCTTTGGAGAAGTGTTAAAATTGCGCCTCAAATACCCGAGCTTCCAGAGTGCCTTAGTGCAAATGAAATTAATGTGTTTTGACCAGGACATGTTAGTGGTAAATATGACGCCAAGATACTTTTATTCTGAGACCCTGTGCAAGGATAAGTTGTTGAAAGTGTAATTGGTCAATGAAGGAAAAGCACTGTTAGAAAATTACATTATCAAAGTTTTAGCAAAATTTTCTTTCATTTGCGAAGTGTTGCACCAGGTACAGAAGCCGACAAATGAGGAATTTATTTCAAGATGATTTTCTGGTGTGTTACTCACGCGATACAAAACACAGTCGTCCGCATAAAGGCGTATGTGTGAAGTAATGTTTCGATGTAAGTCATTAATGTATAGTAGAAATAGTAAAGGACCAAGAACCGACCCTTGGGGTACACCAGACGACACGTCAACAGAAGAAGAATTAGTTGAATTATAACATTCGAATTGTGACCGATGAGAAAGGGAACTGGCAATCCAACTAACCAAGTGAGAATTTTTCAAGATCATGTTAAGCTTTACTAAGAGATTAGAATGCGGTACAGTATCGAAAGCCTTGGAAAAATCTATAGATATAGTGTCGATCTGGGTGGCAATATCAAGGGCGCAGAGGATGTCGTGTGAGAATTCTACTAGTTTTGTTAAGGTGCTAAAACCTTTCCTAAAACCATGCTCAAAGCTAGAAAGCATGTTATTAGATTCCAGAAATTCCACTATATGTTTGTGAATTATGTGCTCCAGCATCTTACATGAATATGATACTAATGAAATAGGTCTATAATTAGATAAGAGCTCCTTATTACCAGATTTGAATAATGGATGTACTTTGGCCAGCTTCCATGAGGATGGAACAATGCCGGTATTGAAGGACTTTTGAAAGATGATGGTTAGGTAGTGAGCAGACGACAATGAATAACGAACGAGAAAAGTATCAGGTATACCATGAGGACCGGTTGATTTTTTAGTGTCTAACTGCAGTATTAGGTTCAGTACACCATGCTCATTAATCATGGTATCAGTAATCGGAGTTGTCACTTTAGGAGGGTCAAACGATGGAACTTCGTGGGTATCTGATGAAAACACAGATTTAAAGTAGGCATTAAATGCATCAGCTATTATTAACGAATCAGTAGTTGTTTCATCATTGACGATTATAGATGCCGATGTAGACTGTTCGCAAGACAGAGCGCCAAATTTTGCGAGGATTAGTTTTTAGATTTCCTAACTGGACATTGAAAAAAACGATTTTTTGCCGGTTTCGTAATTACTCGCAGCTCTTCCTTTGCCCTACGAAACCTGATAGCACTATCACGGTCTGATAAACGCTCCACGCACCTGAGGCGTCCAATGCGGCGTGATACGTGAGGGATATCACGTGTCATCAAGGGTAGTTTGAGGTTCTTTTTCTTTGTTTTTATCGGAACAAAAGGTTGCATGCAGTCACTGACAATAGTTTCAAATTTGTTGACTAGTTCATTGATGTTGCCCATGTGACTAATCGTGTGAAATGCGTCGAAAGAAGAAGCAAGAAAATTGGTGATAGCAATATCATCAGTACGAGCGAAATCAGGGAATGTGGTGAAAGTCGACAGCGGCGCGAAAACAGGACAGTTAATAGTAACTACCACAGCCTTGTGGTCCGAAATTCCATCAACAATATCACATTCAAAACCACACTGGTAAATATTTGAACCGAGAAAGACCAAGTCAAGCAGCGAGTCACCTCTTGTTGTTTCGTTAAGAATTTGCTTTAGATCTAAGAGCAAGGAAATGTTCAGCAATTCTTGACAGATGGATGTATCCCGACCAGAAAACGTAAATGATGGCCAATAGATACCTGGAGCGTTGAAATCGCCCATGAAAATAAGATTAGACAGTTTGAATGATTGTATGTTCAAATAATCATTAAGGATGCGCAATACATCGACAGATGAACCTGGCAGTCGATAAAGAATGCCGATTACAATAGACTGTTCATTAAGAAAAATTTTGCACCAGACAGATTAAATTTCTACTGGTGCCTTCATAACGGACAACTTAATGTCAGATCGAACGATAAGAGCGACACCTCCGCCTTTGCTATCCTGTCGATCCGCTCGCATCGCCACATAGCCTGGGGGAGTGAATTCAGAATCATGGACGCCATTGTGAAGCCACGTTTCCGTAATGCCCACAATATGTGGGGAGTGCATTCACACAAGAGACAAGAAGTCAGGAAATTTGTTTATAATGCTTCTAGCGTTAATATTCGTAATCGAGTGCTTTTTATGCTTGTGCTTATGACGTCAAACAGAAGGCGTAGTAGAATGTTGGGCTGTGCACTTGTGGGACTGCCTGTGTTATTCCTCAAGGGCATCCTTATCAGTGTTCCAGACGTACCGAGATTTATCAATGAGAATGTAATTGAAGCGAAGCTTCACCTCAGGGCCACTGTTGCGATATACCTGGGACGCTTCCCAAAGTTTTGTTCGGAGGGCACGAATTTTAAAGGAGAAGTCTTCGGTTGCATGGTAGTCAGTGTCTTTAAATTTGTGTACGTTCTTTAGTATGGTTATTCTCTCGGAGTAGTCCAAAATTCTCTAAATAACAGGACGTGGACGGTTCTCGCGTACCCTACCAAGCCTATGACAGTGTTCGAATCTTGGACATTGGATCGACAATTTCTCTGCGACGCTCGATTTTCTGAGACAACTATTCTTGGCAGGAGCGGCAACGCGTCTTCCAGGCTCGCTCTTGAGGCCTTCTTTATCAAGAAGACTAGAGATAGATGTGTGAGTGAGCCTTCTATCACATTACTGGATGCCGAATTTAACTTCTTGCGCGACCGCCTTTGATGTGCATGTACCGGCTTCACTTCTGCTTGGTAGGCGCATGCGTGACAAGAGGATATATATATATATGCACTATCCTTCCTTTCCATTAAACAGTTGTGAGTAGCACTTGTCATTGTCTGTCTTCCTTGTGTCTGTGGTTTTATTTGCGCTAAGCTACTACTTCAAACTCTGAGATGACGTTTGACACCTTGTTAAATAAGTCGTCCCCATCTTCATTTGAGTCTTCTGGGATGCCATACAAGATTAAGCTATTGCGACGAGATCTATTTTCGAGGTCATCATTTTTCTTACTCAGCTGCGCCATAGCACCAGTCAAGGAATCAAGCTGAGCGCGTAAGACGTCGTACTTTTCCAGTGGTGAAGACTCAAGTGCAGTCACACGAGAATCGAGACGTTCGAAACTCTCGTCGACAGTTTTCTGGAATGACTTTATGTCGGCTATGTCACGAGCTAATCGCGTCTGCCCATCTAACAGTTCAGATAGCATTTTGGCAATCATAGCGTCATTAGCATCAACGGCCGTAGCGTTGGCGTGTGAAGTGGAAGCAGCGGCTGCCGCGGTTCTCGTAAGGCTACTCGAAGCCATTTGAATTTTGGGGGAAGGGTGAAGGCCAGGATTTTTCTTTGGAGGACCAGAGTTCACTTCCACGTCACTGCTCAACAGAAGGCGACTCAAGCAATACATCAATTGTGAAGAACAGGAAACAACATCATGTGGGCATAGGAACAGCAGTAGAAACCTATCGTCGGATCTGATACGATGAGCGCCTTTGCGGTAACATACCTGCACGAAGAAAAATATTTGGGTGAGCATCTTGCCGGCACTGCTGTCACCTAGCCCACTGAAGAAGGGCGCTGGGGGCAACGCTTTTATATCCTCGGTAGATGACGTAATGGCAGTGCGGAAACCGCTGATAGCCGGCTCATCCAGCGAGGCGTAGGCAAAGGCGTGCAGGGGGTCGCCAGATACGCCGATGAACGGGCCAGAGCTCTCACACAAGGTGATAGGGCAGTTCAGACGTGCATCGTCGGTGCACTGCACGTGCCGACCTTGAGAGCAGAACTCCTTGAGAGTAGATCTTGTCCACTTCATTAGTGGACAAGATACACTGGGCTGTATTTAACGAATTTCTCAATGATCTGTTCAAGAAGGTTCGTCATTAGGAACCCGGCACTGAAGCTGTGTTCTTGCTTGACAACGCGCCAGCGCACCGCCGTGCCGAGGAGGTTGTCCTGGCCACCAATGAGCATTCAGTGAAGCGGCTTCCAACCTATAGCCCATTCTTCAATCCAATCCAAGAAGTTTTTTCCAAGTTCAAGGCTTGTGTGAAGGCTTTTCTTGCCGAACGGCGAGCCCGTCTTTTCACGACACAACCGGGTATCTCCAAGAAACACATCGCCGGGCACTGTTGGTGGAGGCCGCGGGAGAGTCAACGCAGCACATCCTGTGAGTAGAGGGCGCTGCCTACGACATGCACAACTACACTTTTGTGCAAGCTGCCCTAGTGTACCACGATATGTGACAACTTGTCAGTGCTGTAGTCAAAGGAAACTCAGTAGTCTTCCAACAAAGTGCTTTTCATTTATAATTACAAAGTTTTCCTTTCACAGATCTGCGCATAGCTCTTATAGCCAGCATTTGCATGAATGATACACAGGCGTCGCTTTTGCAACACAATCAATTGCTTCATAAGAGTTTAAAGACACTTAAAGATACTAACCTTTCTGCTAAATTTCGAATTAGCTCTTTTGCATATCAATCTACTACAAGCCAATTGATGAAGCGTTGCTCCTGCCACGTTAACATTTTTGTTTCCATTTATTTTCTCAAGTCAATTGGAGCCTGTTGCGCCGTTCTAGTGAAAGGAGGTTTAAAAATTCAGAAAGTTAGCAACTAAAACCTCACCTCGGCTTCTTTGTGTCAGTTGGCTCAAACAAGTCAGTTCCTAATCGTCATAATTGAATCACCTTTCGAGCGACCTTTCATTTTATGTCCATGAAGCTGTGGTTTGTAAGTAGTCAATAAAATTGAAGTGTACATAGTCACCAAAGACCACCAGTATTTCGACCACATCTGCACTCTCAGAGGAAGAAATATTCATCCATGGCAAAATGAACCAATGATGGCTGCCACTGTCAAAGTCATTCGTGATTACTAGTCACTAAATTTTAGCATCCCCAGGTTATAAAAATTGAATTATCCTTCGAATTGTCATTTGACATACATGACACTATAATCTGTAATTGTAAGAGAACGCTGAACTTAGCTTAGTGATCACTCATCACTATTACTATCAGAAAAAATGCTAATTCAATAACATTTTAATAGATATGAGTCACTACGTGCGCAAATGATGGCTGCTGCTGCCATACCAAAGTGGATCGTGATCACTAGTGACAAATGCTTAGCACCTCCTAGTTACTAAACTTGACTTGCCATTTGACTCAACTTTAATTTGATACCGGCGTCTTAATGCTGTAAGTACGAAAACAAAGAACTGAGCTTATCACTAGTGATCACTAATCACACTTCACTATCAGGTAGCAATGGTAGCAGAACAAATGCTCACTGATCGTAAATGATCATAATTGCTTCGTTGTTTAAAGGATTTTTCATTTGAATTGCATGAAGATGTGCTGCATAAAAGTATAAAAACACCGAACAGAGCTTATCGCTACTGACCATTAATGGCTCTGTGAGGTAAATTAGCAATGTTGACTGATTAAAACTCTCATTTATTGACACTATCATTTATACCATTGACGGCGTGCATGAATTATTGCTGTGATCATTACGCTACAGAAATCATCACTATAGTGAATGAATCTTAGTATTTACTATAGTTATTAAATTATAGTTATTGAATCGTCGTCTGAATGACATTTCATTTGATACCTATGACGCGTTTCTGCATGAAAATTGGGGAACATCGTTAAAAGATCACTAAAAACTCGGAGGTATTAATTGGCAGTGGTAACACATAAGTGCTCATCTTGATACAGCTTGATTCATACTTGTGACGGTACTTGCGATTGAAAGCTGCCTCAGTGATAGTAAAATAGCTGAACAATATTCACCACAGACTTAAGCATAGGACTTTATAGTAGGCATAGTAAGTCACTCGTTTCATCGCATTTAATTGGATATATATGACATTTTCTTGCGCAAACACTGAGAACCCCGAATTGCGCATTGTATTTCACTTGTGCTCATTACTGACTCGACCATATCAGTTAGGTGTATTATGCAATTAAATGTTATCCATGACTGTTTTAGTTGTACCGGTGACAAGGTGTTTGATTGTAGGCTATGGATATCGCAGTAAAATAGTGAAAAATATTCGCTAGTGACCGAAGCCTCCGGGCGTGGGCCTAGTGATTATCATGGGATCACCCTTTATTGTTCCGTTTCATAGCTATGACCAAATTACACGTGTATCATTTACTCAACGTACGCATGCTGACGTCTGCTTTCAATTAATTTCGAGAGTTGTCATCTGCTGTGTCGCTCGCATAATGAAATAGAAAAAAAACGCCTCCAAAAGTTGTTACTTACGTGGTAGGAAAGCTACTGCTCTATCACCTCGCTCTTTCATTTGCAAGGTGTTCACTCATGATGTGTTCCCAAATTTTCAGAAGTCTTGAAATTCAAAGGTTCTTGAATGCTCTTATTTTGGGATTAAATTCGCTGGCGTTTGGATTATTTTGGGTGGCGTTCGGATTAAACTGCCTGGCACTTGGATTAAATTGAGTGGTGCTCGGAATAAACTGACTGGTGCTTGGATTAAATTGACTGGCGCTGGGAGTAAATTGACTGGCGCGTGGAATAAATTGAGTGGATTAATTGAGGGAAACCTGTAGTCATAGATACTGGAGCAACAGCTGTCGCTGCAAAATGGCGGAACGTTATTTAAGGTCCGCAGTGACGCAGTTCAGTGAAAATGTACCAATTTATCTTCGTGCATGAAGCCTCTGCGATGGATTGCGAAGACGTGCGTGCTTCCCAGCAGCGCAATTCATCGCTTGTCATCGGCTGCCCAGTGAAGGTGCCTCTGAGTGAATGAACGCAGTATTTAAGTGTATTGTGCACTCCAAGATGCTTGCGGATTACCTCTGCCGGAGCCAGCAGTGATCGCAGATGAATACCGTAATGAGACCGCAGCAATCGCATTTTGGCAGGTGAGGGCTCTTGTGTGCACTTATGAAATGAGATTTCGAAGGGAGGAAGGTGTTGGAACTGTTGAGTGCACAGTGCTTGTGATGAAGAAATGCCATTGCACTGGGTGGGTCTAGAAGAGCGAGTGATTCTCGGACGCTGATAGTGTTTACGACGCTGTGGCTCCGATACATCACCGATGTCAGAGCAGCCATCTCAAACAACTGCTGCGATACGCACTCCTCAGCATCGTCGTCCCCCTCGGCGCATCGACATCTTACAAGCAGCTACAGTAACGTACCAAAAATTATTTACTGAGTGCTACGTCGCCCCAGTGCACGCAATGAAACCGTGTTGTGGGGCCATCTCAGCCGGAGAAGGTAGATGCATAAGCCAGCGAGAGTCAAAGCTTTGTTTTTGATAGTGGTGCTCAGTACATCACCGATGACAGTGTGTTGTGCGTGTTTTATGTCGGCAGTCAAGACTGTTGATGCCTCTCAGCTCGGCACCACGTCGCTATTGGCGAAAAATAAGTTGGGTGTGGCCCAACCATTATGGGTGGGCGCAAAAGTGTTACATGCCTCGGCGGGGCGTGACCTGCCGTTTTTATTGACAGGCGAACTCGCTCTAAATTCGTACATCGCGAAACCCCCTCTCGAGTTCAACTCCGGAACATGGCGGCGGCAGCAGCAGCTTGTGTCATTGCATCCAGCGGCAGCAAGCGTCAGTATGACCATCTGGACCCGTTCACGTACATGACAGGCGTGCAGTTTTAACGTCATTCTCGCCTGTCAAAGACATGAGTGCGCTGGCTGTGTGGCGAGCTAGGCGAAGACTCGTCTGTGGAGACAGCGTGGCGGGCTTCATTCGCTCACCGTCGAAGAGCAAGTCCTCTGCGCCCTCCGTGTCTACGGAACTGGGAGTTTTCAGGGAAGCGTCGGTGCCGAGTGTTACATTGGACCTCATCAAACTACTGTGAGCCGCTGTGTCAGAGATATGTCTGACGCGCTCGCTTATCGATGCGGCAGTGCGTAAGCGGTGGCTGGTTTTCCCGAAGATTGTGGCTGAGCGGGCATATATAAAAGAACGCTTGCCATTTCGCGGGAACATTACGAATGTAGTAGGATGCGTTGATGGAAAGTACGTAGAAATCAAGGCGCCTTCAATGTCAGTGTTACTGTGATTAGCATTGAAGCAATGTCTAGACACGCCACATTGCCAAATATGTGACTTCTGTGGAGCCGACTTAAATTTTGTGTTACCGACATCTCACATGCGGCTGCCTATGATACTGACTTTTTCGCTGGTTGCAGAATTTTTGCCGATTGTTCTACTTGTCTGTCAGAGTGCCTTCGAAATGGCTCACTTTCTTGGGAAAGAGGTTAATTAGGTATAAATAGATCAATGGATATCACCAATTGTGTGAGGTACCCTATGAATGCTAATCTCATAGAGAACTTGGGGTTCTACATTGGTGAAGTTACTTATTATGCATAATGCAGAATTTCGGTCATGCTTCATATATCGTCCGCACTATGTAACAGCGAGACATTTCACAATTCGTTACAGCTCAAGATGCGGATGTTGCGCCAAGCCGGTTGTGCCTATGCATTTGTGGCGAAATGAAAGTGCATTGAGAATGCTTGTGTGCTGGCTTGCATGAAGGAAATACTTCAGAGTGTTTGCTCCGTTCACTGTTGATACATGTGCCAGAGGTTCAGCGTATTTTTTTTTGGGGGGGGGGCAACGTTATTCTGGACGGACAAATAAAATATTTGAGTCTCATAATGGGGCTCTACTTCTTAAACAGTAGAACAATGCAGATCCAATGCTCTGCAGACCTTGGTGTGCGTGAAGATATCATGAACTACAAAGGCAAAATTATATTTCGGGAGAAATGCCGATGAAGAGTGGTCTTTAACCAACCATGTTAAAAATTGCAGAGTGAATAGACCTTCTGTACCACTTTAGAGAGATGATTACACAAAACACGATATGCTCAAACGTGTAAGAGCTTGCAGGATGAGCAACATGCAGCATATTTTGTCATTGAACATGTCTTGTAACTGCTATTTTCATTGTAAGCGTCGCTGTCGGGGCTTTCCCTCCGGCACTCCCTTTACTAAAACGTGGCACTGTCTTTCCATTAGTGTCATGATGATGATGGTAACGGCAGTAGTAAGGCTGGTTAATGCTTGCCTCTTTGATTCCTGTGAGTTTAGTGGTAAACAATATGGCACGTGCATACACCTGTGCCGCAAGATTTAACGGTTGTGGTGATTTTTGGAGAGCTAATTTGCGTTGGGACATTTGAAAGATGTGAGACATTGTGACCGAATAACTAGAGCATTGGTGAGGTTGAAGACTGGGTGTATTTGTATAGAAGCTTGGAGTTGAATTGCACAACAATTAGACGAGAGACAAAGAAGAAAAATACACACAGCAGAACGCTCTGCTGTGTGTGTGTTACTCTTTCTGTGGCGCCGAATAGTTGTGCGATCCAAGTTCAAATAGAGCATTGGGCTTCTTTGGTGCTGGACCGAGGAAGTGTGATCTATTCGACAACATGCCAATGCCCTGCCACACAATTATGGAAGTCTGAAGGTTTGCAAACAAAGATTTGCTTTCAAATCCACCTGCTCATGTAATACAAGCACTGTTCGAAAGAACCATCATAGAAACATTATGGTGAAATGAAGGGCTTTTGAAAAGTGTAATTTGTATACTGACACTTTTGACAGAATAAGTGCCACACCAGACTCAACAATTGTACTGCACAGAGCAATTTGTTTCCTATGTGAAGCACAAGCTTCCATTACATCCTGTGCAGATAACCAAGCTCAATTTGTAACCAAGCCCAGTTTGTTTTGACGTGGTGCACAACATTCACTGTAATTTCTTTTTGATTCTAAAGAAGTGCCAAACACCACCTATTTTTCAAGGACGTCATGGGAATATTTGGCGAGACCGTTTTACAGCCCCTCAAATGGAAGTGTGGCCAGCCAGCTTTGCTTGGATGTATTTACAGATTTCTGTTCCTGATTATTCTGTGCTATCAAGTTGCTCATGTCCATGCAACCGGTGCAAGGCATTACGTGATTCTATAGTCGGATACAACTTTAGGAGGCGGCGGAATCTGCACTTCAAAGGTTGGTGAACAGAAACCTGCACCAATGGGCATGCACTCTAGACTGACGTCGTGCCGCCGGACGCAGTAATACCGACTTGTTGGAGAGGGACTATTTCTTTAGATGTGAAGGCAATCGGCTGCTGCGCTTCGGTCATCTGGGCGGGGTCTCTCCTGTCTTCTGAAATTGTATCCGACTGTAGGGGGTGCCGCTTTTCATACAACACAAAAGGATAAAGTGTGCAATTATTTGGTCTATGAAATGGATACATCACAAGTGAGCTATGCAATGGCTTAAGCTGTGTTGAAATTAGTACAAGCAAATATATGACATTGTTAAAGAATATGTGGTATGGAACATGCATGTAATGGCATGTTTGAATCTGAGAGTGTTGCATACATATGCACAGTGTATAGGTGATCGCATTATTAAGCTCCTGCTGTTTCCTGTCTTTTCATTGTGAATTAAACACACCATTCATCTTGTGGCTAATCAACACGCACTGTATTCTTGCACACAGAAAGAACAAACAGCACAATGACGTGCATGCTCCATTAGTGTATTTTTCATATACATGGTCCAAGAGTGGCACGGGTTGTCTTACGACTTATCCTGAAGAGACACCAAGTGGAAGTTACATGTGTCCTAATATGCACAGCACCATGTTTACTGCGAAATTTTATTGATGCTCTTGAATAATAAACAAAATGATAAGCTGAAAGCTCCTTTATAAGGTGCCTTCTGTGGGCTCGACAGGAGAGCAGTGAGGGCACCGATACTACTCTTGCAGAGCAGCCCTCTGGACCTCTGGCACACTCTCAACAGCACGTGCCTGGCGCTCGCCTACTGCCACCAGGCGGTTGAGTGCCTCCAGCAGCAGAATGTTTTGCTGCAAAAAAGTGTATTGGAATGAATCATCCGAATACAAACCATTATTTACAAAGAAAAATGCTCGTTGCACTATTAGTACTAAGTGCCCTTAACTGTGGAAACCTCTAGTGTAGTATGCACAATAAAACAATGCGTTGGGACAACGTTGCTTTATTTTTCATAACTGGGGTTGGTCATATGGTTAATGGTGAATGGTCATATTGATTAGTGTGCCAGCAGCTGAGGTGTCCTCGCACCTTCACCAGGCTCTACTGTCAGCACCACTCACCTATTTTTGTTCACTGCAAAACAAATGCCTCTCCCTACAATCCCATCCTATTTTTGTGCTTTTACGCAATTTTCTACCATCCTTGGCTGCAGTTGTTTCGCCTTGACTTCCATTCTGTCACGCTTATGTAATCACATGTTATGAATTGGCAACAAGTGATTGAAGACGTGCATGGCCTGCCCGCCAATTCTATTTTTTTTCTAATCTCAAATAGCACATCAGTTGCCACGGTTTACTACTCCACTGTCTTCCTGCCTTAATGCTATCTCCAACAATATTTGTTACTTGACTTTTTGCACAGTCCTCGACTTTTCATGTCTCCAGGCTTATGTACCACATTACATAACCGGTAAAATGCAATGATTCACAACTTTTTTCAAGCATGTCGGCATCGTGGCGATCACAATTTGGTAATGCATTCCATGTGCTCTTAAACCCATGAAATTTTTGTATAAGTTTCCTGCTTTATATCGCTACCTGCTATTGATACTTCACCTGGATATAGATATTGTCACGTGGTGGTGACGTTGAAGAACACAGTAGCATACACTGTGAAAGACAAAACTAACTTTTGTTGGGCGAACCTGTGCCCACAAAAACAGGCTACATTATAGCGCAACGATAGCGGCGAACACGGTCGGCTATCGTCGAAAATCAATCCCGCCTTTCACATGCCCACCCCTCATGTAATGTCCTATTTTGGACCCTTGAGGTATTAATAAATAAATAAATAAATAAATAAAATCTGATCAGCGGGTCAAGCGCGTCGGCTTTTATAGAGCAGTCGTCTAATGTTCCAGACTAATCGTTCGGACCCGCGTCCATTCCACAAAGTTCTACACCATTCGCGTCAGGTGATGAAATCAGATAACGTAAGATTCGGCGACAACAGACAGCGGATAGAAGCATCGATAACTTTCCAGAAACTTCGGATACATGCAGATGCGTCCCACGCTGTGCGTATACATTTGTTAGGTGGCGAAACGTGGTTGCCCGATAAAGATAGGTACACGTGTCAATATTCTTCCATAGATTCTGCGGGCTGAATGTCATTCATGAATTTCTGTTATCTCACCAAGTTAGTGAAGGTTAACTTTATCTTTTCTATATTTTCGCGGGCCCACATGCATGTAAAAGCACGAATACTCATTGGTTCTGAATGCCTTTTTTGAAACTGCTGGACATTCGGTTCGTTACTACGAAAGTGACTTAATCTGTGCACTATTATTATGCTAAATATGAAGCAGTAGAAATATACCTATCTGCAGCTTGCCGATGTCTCCTTCACTGTGTTGGTTGCGAGATCCATCGTCGGCACCACCTCCTTGTCGCATCGTAGCTATATAGGCTGTCTTCTTTCGGCACACACTATGTCATATTCGTTACGCTGGCAGTCACGCAGAGTGGAGGAACTCAGCGCACTCACAGAAGCAGCAGCGGACAAGTTGCTTCTTCAGCATTGCGCCGTGAACAGTAGGTGCACGTTGCGATCTGTGAAATCGCCGAAACTATTGGCAGTCTTACGGGGTGCACGGAAAGGTTGCTCAAGGAGGAACATAACGATCGAAGAAATAGCGGTCATCGTCACGCCTGATCACTACATCGCGCACTGCAAGCTTGTTATACGAGTTTGTTTACACTGGGCCTCTTCGATGTTTAGCCGCCATGCTCGCTTGGTGAATGGATGTGATGACGCCACCACAGCGTTTCTTCGTGGTATAATGCGAAGGGTACTAAATTAGAAGTTAGTCAATTACACATTCAGTGTACATCTTGCAAGGCTTAAAGTGGGCCTAAACCACGTTAACGTGACTAATAATATTCCTTATTAACTTACTTATTGATACTGCGGTTCTGTTTCCAGGACCTTAGCAGGGTGCATACAAAGTGAAATTGAAAAAATGTAAGTACAGAATACAGGGATAGATAACACAGGTCACTCGCGATGTGCAAATGCAAGCAGTTACTAAACAACATACAGTAAATCACTCGCTACATAAACATAGGTGCGACTCAAATAATGGCAGTGAGCATTGGGTTACAACGTCATCAGTAAGATTATTCCATTCAACAATAGTTCTGGAAAAAAGAGGAAAATTTGAAGCAATTTTTTTTAGTAATTAACGGTGTTATTGTCTGTGAGTGTCGACGACGTGTAGCATAACCAGTACTATAACCAGTACATAACCAGTAAATTTTACTAAATGCATTTGTTTTATAACTTGCTCGTGCATGTAATACACTCGGTGGAACGACAAACAAGAGAAACAAGGCGCGACCATGCGCCGATGGTATGATCACGTGAGCCCGTTTGTCTACCGCCCAGAAGGCAACGCCCAAGGAATGATAGCCACCCAGAGTGAATCTAGATAAACCAATGGAACTGGAGGCTTGTCGAAAGATGAACTGTGTCTCGGTACCATTTGTGCTTTCATCTTGAGGTGTCGCCAAAGCTCGTGAAGATCCCGAGTTTCGCAAAACTCGGCGCATGCTGCATAGCATCCCTGGAAACTGCGCTGGCTGTGTTTGTGCTGCGCTGGATCCAGTACGCAAGGACGAGCGCTGCCGAATTAAAAGCTTTATACACTTTCATTGCTTGATGCCAGTCTCTTGTCCTAAATAACGCTGTATTTTGGGGTCATAAAGCAATCTTGCGTCGCAGCTTAGAATAAAGGTGCGTGAGCTGCCCTGTTTATGCATGCACATTTGACACTGAAGATCACTTTCGCTTTTTTTTTGCATTTTCCCTTTTGACTGGGCGGGTAGCTAAATTCTTGAACGAAACCACGCAAACGCAGAGGACGCCGCGTTTTTTAGTAGTTTGCACGTAACATATGAAATAGAGTTGTCACCGTTGTCGCAGTGTTGTGGAGTGGACATGAAATCCAGAAATCGTTCAGACGCGCTCGAACGGACCCCATGTTCGAAGCCTACCGCTGATTGATATTATCGCACCGATAACAAAGCCGAGCCGATTCAAGCGTTTCCACTTTCCCTATTATTCTAAAAAAACTTATGAGGCACAAATACACACATTTTAGTTTTCGCCAGCTACCCGCACCGAGATCGGTCCCCGCCGAAGCTTAGGCCTAGCGTATCCGCCGAGTCCGCCTGCCCGCCATCGGCGCGTCTGGGCTCAGGAATCAGCAAGTCTAACAAAGATAAATCACTCTATATTTCAGCTTTTGCAACGGCGTTCTTAAATAAACATTTTTTCGTGTCTACAGTGCCAGCACAAAAAGCGATGAGCGCCGATGTGACACGTCATAAACACAGGCATATATTCTGTCTCCGAAGGCTCCCAGCACTAGCCTGTGCTTCTTTGACAAAGATATATGACTAGACAGACGTGCCAACTGAAACACCTCACTGAACTAAGAAAACGTTGCATATCCCTTGCGTGAAGAGCAAGAAGCGGCTATCGAAATTGGCAGTAACAGCCCATAAAGCCTCCCGGGTCGCCGGTTCATTTAATACTTTCTTCAAAGTAAAAATACCATTGTCAAGTGAAAATCGATGTGGTGGCACTTCTGAGCATACTACTGCATACGGACAGCAATTTGTCTGATACAGGCGTGAGGTTTAGTTGCAGGGTGACAGCACGTCTACCATGTCTGTGCGAGACGTATCTCTGTGAAACTAAAACTGCTTCTCGATCTTGACATGGCAAATTATCCATACATGTCCATCTGCTGGTGTGGCATAATCTACTTCCTGCCACCTAGCGTGATGGACGTACGATGCCGGGCTCCGTCGGAGCAGCTACAGTGGCCATGCGTGGTCACGGAAACAGTGCTATTGCACCGGACAACGAATACCAAGTCGTACGGCCTACTTTGCCTACAGGTTGTTTTGTTGTAAACACTGTTTCCCTGCACGGGGACATCAGTGCCCGCCCATACCGGGTGAAAGATGTGCGTGATGCCCTCGCTCCGCTTTCGCTCCTGCCGGAAGTTATCGCCTTGGGCGCGCACCGCAAGAGTCGTGTGTGGGCGATTACATTCAAAGATGCTGACGCTGTGAAGAAGATTCTCAACATCGATGAGTTGAAACTGAAAAATGCAAGATGTCTCGTGATCGACGCTGCGAACCGGTATGTTCGAATGAAGCTGCACTGGCTCCTTCACAGCGTACCAGAGGAGGACGTGCGTCTTGCCTTCTCGTCATTTGGGAAGGTGTCGGACGCCCCGAGGAAGCTGTGGCGCGCACACGGCGTGTCTGATAAGGGGTCAACTACGAGGCTGGTGACCTTGAAGTCAAACGCTTGCGTGAAACTCGACGACCTGCCTCACCAGGTGAACGTAACTGGAGAGCTGGCACTTGTCGTGTCGGGCAGGCCACCCCTGTGCCTCCGCTGCCGTGACACAGGTCATATTCGGCATGACTGTCAGATTCCACGATGTGGTTCGCGCCATCCCTTCGGGTACGACGAGGACCAGTGCGTACGGACGTACACCAGCGTCACTGGGTGAGTGAGCAGCGATGAAACGTCAGCACTCCTCATGGATGAAGCCGATGCAGAGGAGGCATCGAAAGAAGCTAGCGATGCAGGAGACCACGTTGGCTGTTCCTCGGGTGAATCAGTTAGACGCGCAACCCAAGGCTCGCTAATTTCTCTCTTTCTTTCTTTCTTTCTTTCTTTCTTTCTTTCTTTCTTTCTTTCTTTCTTTCTTTCTTTCTTTCTTTCTTTCTTAATACTGTTATCCCTCGCTTGAGGGTTGTTACAGGGAGGGAAAATAGTACAACACAAGCAAATTTTACATTTCATAGCATCAGGTTGGGTGTTCACGATACAAAATATCAATCAAACATTCAAATTTGTGCACATCCGTCTGATCGACAACAACATCAGGTAAGGCATTCCACATTTCAATCACGTCCGGGAAAAAAAGAATAACGAAAAACATCAACACGTGTGTTATAAGGCTTGACGGCTCTGCTGTGGTTTATTCTCTCACTGCGATTTGCAGGGAACTGGACATATGTTTCCTTTTTTATCTTCAGAGCCCTTTGAAGTATCTGAAAAAAATCTTAAGTCTGGCTTTCTTCCTTCGGGTTTCCAGCAACTCAAGCCCACACGAACGCAGAATTGTTGTTACCGAGTCAGTCCTTCGATACCTTGAAGCAATAAAACGAGCAGCCATTCTCTGAATTCTTTCTAGTTTGTGTATTAAGACTTTTTGGTGGGGGCTCCAGACAACGCAAGCGTATTCTAAAGATGGACGTATGAGAGCTTTATAAGCAATTAATTTAGCATCTTTCGTTGCATGTTCCAGCTTTTTCTTCAGTGAATACAGTTTTTGTGAAGCCGTCGAGCACAGGTTATCGATATGTTTACGCCAGTCTAAGTTATGTGTAATTGTGATCCCCAAATACTTGAATGTATCCACATTTCTAAGTTTGTTGCTTGCAATATTATAAAAGAATGGTGCCACACTTTTTTTGTTAGTAACATGTGTAAAAGTCGATTTGTTGTAATTGATTTCCATGTCCCATTTTTCACACCAAAGGTGAAGGGAATGAAGAACCCGGTTAATTCTGATTTGGTCGTGAATGTGTGTTACCGTAGAACAAATTAAACAGTCGTCAGCAAAAAGCTTCAATTTCACAGGGAACTCGACAATCTCTGTAATGTCGTTAATGTAAACCAAGAACAGCAATGGGGCCAGAACAGACCCCTGGGGAACACCAGAAAGCACTTCTAACGCAGGGGACAAGCACTCGTCCACACGCACAACCTGCCTGCGATTGTGTAGGTAGGCTTCAATCCATTTTAGAATAGTGTCATTTATTCCTGCTTTTTGTAACTTGAAAAGTAATTTATTGTGCGAAACTTTGTCGAAGGCTTTCGCAAAGTCTACGCAGATGACGTCCATTTGTTCTTGGGCGTCTATAGCTGAAGTAAAATCATGAATAGTTTCTATGAGCTGGGTTACTGTAGAAAGTCCCTTTCGGAAACCATGTTGGTGCTGACAAAAAAAGTCGTTATTTTCAAAAACGAGAATAGGCTTACTTATGATATGCTCTAAGACTTTACAACAGACGCTAGTCAGGGAAACTGGGTGATAGTTATTTATTAGCAATCGGTTACCGTTTTTAAGAACGGGAGTTATGACTGCGCAACGCCAGTCTTGTGGCAACGAGTGAGTTTGCAATGACTTTACAAAGATATTATTTAAGAAAAATGATACCCACTCGGCGTATCGCTTTAGGAATTGGGTTGGTATTCCATCCGGCCCGCTAGCCTTCTTAGAATCTAAAAGTAGTAGTTCGTTAAACACGCCTGCTTGAGTGACGACGAGATTTTCCATCCCACATGAAAAGGAAGACGGCAGACAAGCGACTGCGCAATCGCTGCTAGGCGCTGAAAAAACTGATTGGAAGAAATTATTAAAATGACTTGCAATATTTGCTTTTTGCGTTACTATTACATTGTTAACTTGGATCTTGTTTATTTGTTCTTTTTATTCAGATAAAGCCAGAATTTTTGTGGTGATGTTTTCATAAAATTAGTTAATGTTTGGTTAAAGAACTGCTCTTTTGATTCCTTCAGAGCCGTTTTCAGTGCCCTTCGCAATTTCGATACCTCGGCGGAGACACCTTGCCTTTTGCGTAAACGCTTTATTTTACGCTTAATATGAATGATATGTCGATTAATCCAAGGGTTCCGTCGTTTTATATTTTTTAGTCGAGTTGGGATGAAACTATCAACGCAATGTCTTATAATTTTCTTGAAATGCTGCCATAGTTCGTCAACCGATTCAATATCGCAGGCAAGTTCAAATTGATTAAATGATAATTCTAAGAAATCGAGAATAGATGTGTCGTCTGCCCGACTATAGTCCTTAACTTTCACAGGTATAAACGGCTGGGAACGAGTGCTTGCGCTCGACACTATGTGTACAAGAACCATCTTGTGATCTGACAGACCATCATCCACAAACACTGTACAGTCGCCTATTTTATTCGAAAGAAACACCAAGTCCAACAATGACTGAGATTCAGGCGTTACCCTCGTGTTTTCTTTCGCGATTTGCTTTAGATTGTGCGAGATCATTATTTGAAGCAGCTTTTCACTACTAGAAATTTCTACGTGCCCAGATAATAAACTGTCCTAGTTAATATTAGGTAGATTAAAGTCCCCGGTCATTATTAGTCTGGTGTTACGGTCCAAATGATTGCATAGGAAATCATTCAGCTTATCTAAAAACTCGGGTGCAGTGGCAGGTGGCCTATATATTGCGCCAACAAGATATACAGTGTTTGCGTAAGTAATTTTGCACCATACTGTCTCAGGAATTATACATTCAATCATTACAACATCAATGTGCTGTTTAACAATAATCGCAACGCCTCCATCGCGAGTGTATGCCTTTTTCGGCGCCTCAACCATCGCCTTCTGGATGCCGCCGTAACGACACCTACGTTAAGCGCGTGGGGCAGTGCCCCTTGAAAGACCATGCCGCTGCCTTTCAATCACCCCACACATTGCACCGCAGACTCCCCGTCGCCACCTTAACTATTTCAAAATTACTCGACCTATTGCTTGACCGGCCGTTCTAATGCCTCAAAAACATGCCGCCAACGACTCCCCCGGATTACCTCCTAACCTTTCGCATTCCCAACACGCTCCCAAGCCCCCGTATTTCTTAAAGATTTCATTTTTCTCTTTCCTTTTCTTTCACCCCCCCTTTGTTGTGTCTTGGTACGGCCCTGGCACCCCCCTGCTTTTTTTTTCCCTTTTTTCTGCTTCTATTTCTTTTCTTTCCTCCCCGCGTGCCCACTCTCACGCTCTAGTCCCTTCGTCTTGAGAATGAGGCTCACAGACGTCGGACGACAGCGCCTGTTCCCTCTTGTAATCTCTCTCTTTAAAACCAGCCGCCAGCGACAACACCCGCACGTGACGTCACTGCACTAACCCTTTAAAACTAACACGCCGAGGATGACGAGGCCGCCTTTGACGAAGATAGGTCCACCTATCGAAACGTTGGCCAGCCTGTCTGAGGTACTTCAACCCTGTTTAAAAAAGTTTATACCACTCTATCCCATCTAAACATTCGGTAGTTGGGTGGCACTATACATTGGCTAGGTACATTGCTGTTCAACCATGTTTCGCTTACTACTAGCACATGAGTCTCTGTGAGTCTCTGTGAGCAACACGTATTCTAACTCAGTTACTTTATTAACAATACTGCGTGCATTCAGTGACAAGAAAGGGTTGAAGGGTTGAAAGGGTTGAAGTACATGGGGAATCGCTTGGACTGCCTGAGGGACCAGAATCACCATGCGTGTCATCTGTCCTTTGTGTGCGGTGCTTATTTTTATTTCGGTGGTTTAGAAGGAAACGTGCGTTGTTTTCTTGGACAGACACCTCTACCTCCCGCACAGGACGCCGAGGTGGTGTCGAAGGACGCTGCGGAAAACGCCTGACGCGACTTCGGAGAACGCCATCCAACCGGTGGCGGAACACATGGATATTTCCTCTGAAGGGTCCAGCCACATGAAAGTGGTCGCACGATGATGCCATGAGCAAGACGTCGCAACCGGATGAAAGAAATTGGAGGACGCTTAAGCTTCTCCTTCAAGAGTGGAACACGATAACGTTGCGCACCCCATTCGCACCACCCACTCATTCGCTCGGCATTCTCTTGAGTCACACAAAGACGAAACGTGCGCCTGAGCAAGCGGAACGAGCCAAATAACTCGGTTTCTTGGAGGGAGAGACGATCTACGCTAACCAGACGTCGTGATCGGCACGGACAGCTGGGCCGCGATGTGCCATGAAGGCGGACGCAATCATGGGGCTGACGCCTCGATGGGATCGTCCTCTATCTCACTTGGGAGCACCACGCAGACGCATGACTCCTAGCCAGCAGCATGGCGCACATGACAGGGGTCGCTTTCCCACCAGACGCGCTACGGCGCAGCGATCACGTCAGAGCCATCCCGCATCGGACGCTGCACCTAGGAATCGCGCTGTGAGCGGAAAGAGGAGCCGCATCACCTAAACACCAGGGTTCGAGTGACCATGCTGGAAGTTGGAAGGGGAGAGAGCGAGAAAACTTATTAAACGCAAGGGTATTGGGGCATCCTCGCACCGGTCCCTGCACGGCCCCAATGCGCTCAAACGAGACGAAGGCGAGAAACGGGTGAGTGGCGCGGCACCTGTCGGGGCGGCGCCGTACACTGCTAGGAGGGGGTCTTCTGTGTTCGCCGCAAGATGGCTCTGCGTGTGCGCCAAGCGCAGAAGAAATGCAGCGGAAACGTACTTCGCTACGCGTTTAAATGAGAGTTCTGTAATTTACATGCTCATAATTACCGATATACACCACATCATAACTTTCTATGGCGCGTTTCTGAGGCAACACCGCCTTCCCTAGAGGTGCTTTTGTTTCACTTTGAACCATCGAACTCATGGCTAAGTGGTAGCGTCTCCGTCTCACATTCCGGAAACCCAGGTTCGATTTCCACCCAGCCGATCTTGCAAGTTGTTTTTATCTATGAATTGCAATACACCATTTTTTGCTCATGGCCAACGCCACCGACGAGACCTGCTTTTCTGCGCCGTGAGCTCCTTAACGCTGTCGCGTTAATAGCTGTTGATAGGTGGGCTTTTCAAGCAGCAGGTATGAGGCCAGCGTCCTGGAAATTGCGGCCAAACATCACGGCCGAACAGCGGCAGGCGAGGAAACCGCCTCTGTAGTTCCGTGCTGTAGACCCCGAAATTGGGTGTGGGGTGCTTGCGATATTGTCGTGAGGGTAGACACCATAATATAGCGTTTCTTTTCGTTCGATATGGCGATCCACCTTCCTGAAGCACTACGTGTAGCGGCTCTGAATGTACGAGGTCTTGGAGCAAGTAGGCGGAAGTGGCAACTTAGTCGCCTTCTCTTAGAGAACACTTTACAGATGATGGCAATCCAAGAAACCACAATTGATAGCCAAGAAGCGACTGATCGAATGGTGTCCACTTTCCGTCAGCATTACGATGTTTGTGTGTGTCATTGTGACGCTGCCTCTGGTGGTTGTGTTCTTTTCATCCGCAATGTTTTCGGTATAAGTGTGCAGTCGCTATTTTCTTGCAAAAGTGGACGCCTCTTGGTCGTTGATTTTTTGCACTGTGGTCTGAATTTCCGTATTATTTGTGCTTATGCTCCAAATGCAGAGGCAGAGAGAAAACAGTTTTTTTAGCATTTTCAGATGTATTTCGAGTGTAAAAAAAGTACTAGTTTTGTTGGGAGACTTCAATTCTGTTTGTCGTTCGGTAGACTGTGTAAAAGGTTTGCCAGTGCGAGATAAGAGTTCTTGAGCTCTTGAATGTAGTAGTTCACGATCACAACATAGAAGATATCGGAAGTGTTGTGACAAATGGTACGCATCCGCAATTCACACATTTTCAAGGCGATAGCCATGCACGGCTGGACAGGCTGTACGTGTCGCTTGAACTTATGCCACTATGCACATCGTACGAAGTTAAGCCACTGTCTTTCATTGACCACTGTCTAGCAATTGCAACCCTTGGTAAAAAAGAAAACGAAAAGTACTTCAAGAGGGAACTTTGGAAACTTAATGCGAAATTGATGGAGGATGAGGGTTTCTTTAAGGATGTGGATGAGACGCTAAAGAAGCTACTCGCAGTGCAACCTTTGTGTCGGTGTAGAGTGGGAGGATTTTAAGCAAGTAGTAAAATGAAAGTCATCGAAAGAAGTAACACATTGCGGTATGAAGACAAACGAAACGAAACACTGCTTCGTGAACAACTTGAATTTCTTCCCGGTATAGAACACTCCCAACCAGGTGCTTACACCAACGAATTAAGAAGCATGAAAATTCAGTTGGAGAGAATTGATGCAGAAAGGTGCAAAGCGGTGGTTATTCGGGCACGGGCCGAGAAGCTGTGGGCCGGTGAAACGCCCACAAACGTGCGTTATCTGACGAAAAACGATACGTTTGCAATAAGGAAATACGGCAAATAAGAAGCGGCAATGACGTTTCGGCGGACGGCAATGTAATGAAACGCGTCGTCGCTGATCATTTCAAAGAATTGCTCGGTGAACCGGGCACCGTTATAGAGGGATTTAAAGCGGAATTTTTGTCGTTAGTGCCAAAGCTGAATGAAGAAGAAAGAACACGTCTGGAACAGCCGATTTCCGTGAAAGAACTAGAGGATGCAATAGATGCACTACCTGTTGGCAATGTACTCGGTCCTGACGGCCTAGGAGTAGCATTTTATAAAACATTAAAAAAGTTATAGCCCAAATTATGCTCAACGTTATCGCCGAACCGTATCAGCAAAAACATATACCCCTGTCCTTCACAACTTTGCACATCGTTCTCATCCCATAAACCGAGGCACCTGAAAAACATCGTTGTTGGGGCCTTATCGCCCGGTGAGCTTTACCAACGTCGACTATAAGACATTTATGAAGGTGTTGGCCAAACGATTGCAGAGTGTGATAACGAGGCTGGTAGGCACGCATCTGACCTGTGGTATAAAGGGTAGAAACATCGCCAGGAATATACACGTAGCTCGAAATGTACTAGAATGTTGTGATGTATTTGGTGAACGAGTGGCTGTGGTTGAACTAGATCTCGCTAAAGTCCCCGACCGTGTTGCCCACAATTTTCTCTCCGCCATATTAGAGCATTCCACGTAGGATGCGTAATAACAGACAGTGTCAGGATGGTGCATGCTAACTGCTTAACTCGGGTCATTGCAAACGGGGACCTGACAGACAGCGTGAAAGTGCGGTCTTCTGTGAGGCAGGGATGTCCGCTGTCAGGCCTGACATTCGCGGCTTACCTTGAGCCTTTGTGCAAGGCCATCCAAAACAATGAACGGATAACTGGCTTCAGGTTACAGTCAACACAGGTGAAAATATTGGCGTATGCCGATGACATGGCCATATTCTGTTCAAATAGAGATAGTATTTGTGATGCCGCGGCGGTGGTTGAAACTTTCTGCAAATGCACCGGGGCGCAAATAAACTGAGAGAAGAGATATGGGTTTTGGCATGGTGAATGGGAATAAACGCCAGACTACTTCGCTCGTCTTCGGTGGCCAACCACTGCAACAGCGTATCTGGCCGTTCCTCTCGACTCTTATTGCGACCCTGAGCCGTACTGGAATGAACAAGTGGCGAGAGCAGAGGGAAATGCTAACGCGTGGCAGGGGCGACAGCTGTCAATGTTCTCGCGCGCCACAGTCTGTAACCTATTTCTTACCTCCAAGATATTGTATGACATGAATGTGCTGTGTGCTTCACGAATCAACATCCAAAAAATCCACCTTGTCTCCGCCGTTTTCATATGAACCTCGACTTGGGAAAAAACCAGCTGCACAAGCTTGTTCTTGCCCGCAAATAAACGGGTCTTGGGTTGGCACATTTATTTGTGCGACAAGTTGTGTTGCGCTTTTTTACCTTCGCGATCAGAATGATATGTTCCTTCGCACAGACATGCAAGTGATTTTATGTCGTCACATTCTAGGATTTGTGGTATGCTCGTGAGAAGCAATGCATGATGCCATTAAAGGTTATCTGCGAAAAGTCGCGCATGCGTACAGAATGTTGCATGTTTTTCTTTTATTCAGATACCGTAAAGGCCCTTAAGCGCATTACATAGGGGGCGGATAACAACAAAATATTTCCAACGCAATTCGGGGGGAAAGGCAATATAGAACACCGCGGTAAAGAGAACTGAATACAACAAGAAAATATAAAAAGAAAAAAAGGAGAAATAAACAAATGCATACATGATGGAGAAAAAAATAACAGTCGGTACAAAGCATGTAGATGCACTTGGAATGCGTCAAAAGCACAAAACTCTGCTCTTACTCAACATGCGTAAAACTCAGCTTCAAATGACTTAAAAATGAGTCATGATCATGGATAGAAGCAATTTCTTTTGGCAGCTTGTTCCAGTGATAAATAGCGAGAAAGAGCGGTGATTGTCGAAGGAGATTCGTACGCGCAAACATGGGACGCACTTTGAAGGGATGGTCGAAGCAGGGGAAAATTGCTTGCGGGGGTTTGATATGGGATGCTGTAAAGGATGAGGGGGTATGATACAATCTGTGGAAGTGGGAAAGCACTGCTAACAGTGGTCGTTTTTCTAGAGAGGGCAATTGGAGGGACTCTTTGATAGCCGTGATGCTGTATCTTCTAGAGTAGGTTTCAGTGGTGAAACGTGTTGCTTTATTTTGTAAATATTCCAGCTTGTTTATTAGGTATGTCTGATTTGGATTCCATATTATGGAAGCGTATTCAATCTTTGAGTGAACTAGAGCTGTGTACACTAATAATTTAGTTGGCTGATTTGATAAATACAAATTTCGCCCGATGAATCCAAGTGTTTTATTTGCTTTCGAAATTATTTCATCAATGTTATCATTACATGTAAGGTGTGAAGTTAAATGGACGCCCAGGTATTTTAATGTAGACACGTTATCTATGCATGTGTTGTTCGTAAAGTATGAACTCAAGTGACCGTTACTGGCTCTGGTAAATGTCCTTGTTTTTGTTTTAGAAACATTATTTTCCATTTGCCATTGCTCGCACCAAAGTGAAATTTTGCTTAGGTCGGCCTGTACAATATTAGCATCTTCGGAGGGGATAATTTGTAAAGAACGCAGTCATCTGCAAGCAACCGAACTATTTGAGGTCAGGTTATTACTGATGTTATTGATGTATATTAAGAATAAGATTGGTCCAAGTACGGAGACCTGAGGAACGCCAGATTTAACTTGTGCTAAAGCGGAAAATCGATCATTTACGGAAACAAGTTGGTAGCGATTGGCTAAAAACCTTGAGATCCAATTAGCAATTTTACCATGTATGTTAGGCCGGCTAAGTTTCATCATTAAGCGTGAATGGGGAACTTTATCGAATGCTTTCTTGAAGTCAGTAAATATGGCATCAATTTTTATGGAATCGTGAACAGCTTCATGAAGATCAGTTAGATCAGTTGTAAGTTGAAATAGTGGTTTTTCACAAGAACATCCTTGCAGAAATCCATGTTTATTATTGGAAAAAAAGTTATGTTCAGATAAATATTTCATAACTGCGAAAGATATGATATGCTCAAGTAATTTACCTGGAGTACTACTCAACGATATAGGTCTATAGTTTGAGGGCACTGATCGGTCATCTGATTTGTAAATGGGAGTGATACGACCGATCATCCAGTCATCTGGTACAATTCCTGTATCTATTGATTACTGGAAAAAGGCGGCTAACATGGGAGATATTTTAGGTTTAAAAATTTAAGCATATTTCTGCAGATGCCGTCTGGACTTGGCATTGAGTTATTCGAAAGTCGATCGATGGCCGATTCCATTCCCTCCGGTCTAATTATATGGTTAATCATAGATGAGTTATTTGAAGAAAACGATAGAGCGCTGAAAAACGAGTTTAATTCAGTCGCATGCGCGATCAATGTGTGGTTTTCAGTGCAGTATCTCGCCAATATTACTCGTAAAAATCTGTATAATGACCTAATTGACACTATGCTCCCTGTACCGATTTACCTTATGTCAAACTGTGGAGTCCCAGGAGATGTCCTCAAAAGGGTTAAAAGAATGTCAGTACACCCTTCGGTAAAAACTTTTTTTTAAAATACACACTAATACATTATCAGTTGAAACATGAAGGCATAACAAAGGTATTTTTATCCGAAGTCCATTAACTACTTCGTATGAAAGAAACCTGAAACGATAGAGCATGCGTTTCTAGATTGCTGAGATCCCATCTTTTCCTGGGATGTGCTACAAAGGACGTTAAAGAAAGAGTTACCTTTAGATCCACATGGAATAACATTCTTACCCGTAGAAACAGAGGCTTTTCCGTATGATGCTATAATGCTCCTGCGCCTCCACTCTTTGTAGAAAGCTAGAATGCAGTTCAACAATGCTGATGCCAATTCGCGACCTACAAGCGATCACTTCATTGAAGCTGTAGTACGGTTCAGGGATGTCCATCGGGCACTCCCTGAACAGCCAACATGGATTAACATGCTAGAAAAATTGGCAGCATTGAAAAAGATGTTAATATGTCCTGCCAGCGAAATCCTTGTTGACGTGTTTTATCTTTTATGTATTGTTTGTGTAGGTCAAAGCCGGCAATGAAGAAAGAAAGACCGGCGTGGCGCAGTGGAAGGTCGGACGATCGAATCCTCGCAGGAGCATTTTAACGTTTATTTTTCGTTTTTTATTGAACTAAAACGCTCTTTGTTGCTTTCTGTATTTAAAAAATATATATGATGTCCAGGCACCGTCACGTATTTAACGCGCTAGAGCTGTTTTTCGCACCAGTAGCAAGCGCCTCCCAGAACGCCGCCCCTGCCCAGCGGCCCAGCATCCAGCGTGCGACACTGGGCCCATAATCCGGCACGGCACATGACGCTGGATACTGGGTACTGGGTTATGCAGTAAGGATAGTACCCTGACTTTGAAGTTTACGTAAATATTGCCCATAACGCGCCTTTGATTTTCGCCAAGTATAAAAAAATATCTTGTTTAGTTCACTGAGGGCATCGTTGAAACCATGTCGGAACAAGTTATATACAACGCCTGAAGATAGGGAAAGAAATTTCCTATCAGTAACTTTCAGGTGCAGCGGTGGCGTGAAGGTAGAACGCCCGCCTCGCGTGCAAGAGGTCCATAGTTCGAATCCCAGTGCCGCGCAATTTTTCACCGGATAAAAAAAAGTCTGCGTGTTGATAAAATTGCATAAACAGGCCTGAAGTGTGGCCTGATCCCCGTGACCAGAACCAGTAACGCACTCCCTCACCAGAGTAGCATTGGCCACCCTGGCGCAGTATGTGGCCACAACCTCCTATGAAAACCCAACAATCAAACCCCCGCCCTCAGTCCCCAGCAGCTGCGAAGCAACTGACCACGGCGGCGGTCAGACCAGCGACGCAGCAGGGGGTGCGAAGAATCCCTGGCTCCGGACAGGCCGCCATTGGAATATGAACCTGGCAATGTTTAACGCTAGAATGTTATCTAGTGAGGCGAGTCTAGCAGTGCTGTTGGAGGAATTAGAGGGCAGTGAATGGCATATAATCGGGCTACGCGAAGATAGGAGGCCAAAAGAAGCATATACAGTGCAAAAAAGCGGGCACGTCCTGTGCTACCGGGGCTTAGCGGAGAGACGAGAACTAAGAGTCGGATTCCTGTATAATAATAATATAGCTGGTAACATACAGGAATTCAATAGCATTAACGAGAGGGTGGCAGGTCTTGTTGTGAAACTTCATAAGAGGTACAAAATGAAGATTGTACAGGTCTACGCCCCTACATTTAGTCATGGTGACCCGGAAATCAAAAGCTTCTGTGAAGGCGTGGAATCGGCGGTGGGTAGAGTGAAAACAAAATGCACTATACTGATGGGCGACTTCAATGCCAAGGTAGGCCAGAAGCAGGCTGGAGACAAGGCAGTGGGGGAATATGGCATAGGCACTAGGAATAGCAGGGGAGAGTTATTGGTAGAGTTGGCGGAACAGAATAATATGCGGATAATGAATACCTTCTTCCACAAGCGGGATAGCCGAAAGCGGACGCAGATGAGCCCAAACGGCGAGACTAGAAATGAAATCCACCTCATACTCTGCGCTAACCCTGGCATCATACAAGATGTGGACGTGCTCAGCAAGGTGCACTGCAGTAACCATAGGATGGTAAGAACTCTAATTAGCCTAGACGTGAGGAGGGAACGAAAGAAACTGGTACATTAGAAGTGGGATAAGAGGGATTCAAAATCCCGAAGGTAACGCCGGAAGAAGTAAAGAAAGCCTTAGGAGATATGCAAAGGGGGAAGGCAGCTGGGGAGGATCAGGTAACAACAGATTTGTTGAAGGATGGTGGGCAGATTGTTCTAGAGAAACTGGCCACCCTGTATACGCAATGCCTCATGACCTCGAGCGTACCGGAATGTTGGAAGAACGCTAACATAATCCTAATCCATGAGAAATGGGACGCCAGAGACTTTAAAAATTATAGACCGATCAGCTTACTGTCAGCTGCGTACGTTGTGTTGTAGTTGTGTCAGTTGCGATTACTAAGGTAATCGCAAATAGAATCAGGAACACCTTAGACTGCTGTCAAGCAAAGGACCAGGCAGGATTCCTTAATAGTGGTAGTGGTAAGGGAATGCATCTACTTAGGGCAGGGAGTGACCATGGATCCGGATCATGAGACTGAAATAACCAGAAGAATAAGAATGGGCTGGGGTGCGTTTGGCAGGCATTCTCAGATCATGAACAGCAGGTTGCCACTATCCCTCAAGAGAAAAGTGTATGACAGCTGTGTCTTACCTGTACTCACGTATGGGGCAGAAACCTGGAGGCTTACGAAAAGGGTTCTGCTGAAATTGAGGATGACGCAACGAGGTATGGAAAGAAGAATGATAGGTGTAACGTTAACGGATAAAAAAAGAGCAGATTGGGCGAGGAACAAGCACGAGTTAATAACATTTTAGTTGAAATCAAGAAAACGAAATGGCATGGGCAGGACATGTAATGAGGAGGGAAGATAACCGATGGTCATTATGGGTTACGGGCTGATTACACGATGAAATTGGGCAGTTATATATGTAAGAGGCCTGTGTGGATGTTGTTGTAAAGCTAGCGCTCAGCGTATTAACCCAGTAGCGGCGTGCACCACTCGCGTTGTCATTGCGGACGTTCTATACGCTGTCGTGGACGAGACATTGTTAACGTCGAACGCCTCAAGACTTACTATGACCGACTCATAGTGACAAGCTGTTAGGTCGCCGGATAACTCCCTTTTCATTGCCGGAGGTAACTTTAGAGAGAGACGGAACGATATTGTGGGTCGTCCTTTACAGCGCTGTTGCTCGTGAATGCCACTCGCGCTCGGATTCCGTGACCTGCCTAGACTGTCGCCGCTGCGCTGCTCTTAGTCCGATCAAATAAACACCTTAACATAGTTAATACACTGACACTGTAACGCTGCGCAGGCTATCTCTAGAGAGAGAGATTAAATAGTTCCAGCATTCGATAAACCAATGATTTCACGCCATCAGGCATGCCAGTCCTTGGGTGCGGCTGTTGTAATGCATCCGGACCTCCCCTTCTCCCGCAGGCTAAATGTGTCAATTGTGCTTTCGAATACGGAAATAGCGGTGCCAAAAACCTGCGCATGATGCAAGCTGCGCAAGCTGACATTTGTTAGGGTGGTGACTGCCCAGCGTCAGGCGTCCTCCGCTACGCGAGTGTGTATGGCCAATCCCGCGCATCGTCCACGGGCGTCCCGAGAAGGCACAAAAGACAATTCTCGCTGTCCAAGCAGGGGATGCCCAAGTGCCCCCCGCCCCCTGGTAGATACGCCTATGGCAATTTCGATCACACTGACAGAAACGAGTCGGCACCGTGCCCGTAACGTTGGCTGTGCAGTGGCGCAGTTGAACATTTAACGTCATCTTGTACCATGTCATAGCGCTCGGCGAATAGCGGGCCGAGTGGCGCCAGAAAAGTTCTGCGCAACTGTGCTCCCTGCGGGTGTATACACAGGAACACTGCGATGAGGTTGAGGCGAGCGCCATCTGGAAGCGTTTCAAGGAAGCAGGCACGCCGCTCCGTGGGCTGTGAGATATTTTCCCGCCGGTGTGCGCAAATGGCGAACGCCATCTCTGGTCTATGCATTGTAGAAACGCTGGAAAAGGGATTTGTTTGAGTTTTCGTGTAACAGAATAATGCTTTCTCGTAATTCAAATCACAATTCGAGAGCTATCATGTTTGTAGGTTGTGTGCAAATTGTAGTTTACGGTTTTTCACGTATTCTAGGCTGAGGAATTCAATTAGTTGAATGAATTGCGTATGGGTATGGGTGGGTATGGGTATGCGTATGGGTATGTGTGGTTCGAAAATATTTTCGTCGAAACGAAAGCGCGTCTTGGGGGCCGTGGCGAGCGGACGTGTGTCACGTTGGCTCTTTCTTCCTGCAGTGATTTCTAGCGGCAAATGTTGTCGGATCGACCAGGCCTGGTTGAAATCATCAATCGGAAGTTGAGAGGACTCTGCAGAAACCATAGTTTTCTCCATAAGTGGATTTTTCGCCATTTGAGAGCAAAACCTCTGCCAGCCGTGGTGCCAACGTGATAACCCTAACGCTGGCTAGTAAGCCTAACGAGGGCTAACGCTTACCGAGACCCCCGGTGCCGCCGCGTCAGCCGTGCGGCAGCCAACAGGCGGTATGAATATCACCGTGCAAGTTCGCAGCGCTGAAAAGGGCGAGCTTGACTCCACGGATTGGATCACAGTACTCAACAACTGCAACCTGGAGGAGAAATGGGCACGTAAAGCCAAGCTCGCCTTAGGAGAGGTGAAAGTGATAGACACTCTACCACCATTTACCAAAGCGCGACAGCAAACAGCAAGCGGAGAAATCAATCGCCTGGAACCAAGTCAAGCTTCCGGAGAACGGCTGGAGAATCTTTTTCTGCCCCAAGAGAGGCCTGGTAGTCAAACAGTACGATGGAATGACCCTGACCGAAGCCATATATGTAACTGCGAAGATTGAACGGGACAAGGCGTGCCAGCTCGTCAAGAATGAGAAGCAAGGAATTTATGTCTTCCTCACCCACTGCGCCGAGGGAAGAGACGAGTTCCTACGCATCACACACCTGGACATTGAAGGGTAAGTGCACGGGATGACCGTTCCCATGGCAGTACCCAACGACTTCTCGAGAGGAGTCATACACGGAATAGGACTCAGCACCTCACTGCAAAAGATCAAGCAGGGGATAGCAGAACCTGAGCAGAATTCCAAGGTACTGGACATCAGACGACTAGGACAGAGCAAGACCGTCATGCTCGCATTCACCACAAAGGAGGCGCCAAGGAAAATCAAGTGCCTAGGTGCCATCCTGAACTGTTACTTGTACAAGAAAAAGTGCGAGGTGTGCTATAAGTGCGCAGACCTGGGACACCGACCCGGTGTATGCGAGAGCAAGGAGGAGAAGTGCAGGGGTTGCGACATCCCAAACCCAACCGAGGGACACGACTGCAACCCTCCTTGCAAGCTGTGCGGCCAGCCGCACACCACCAGCAACAGCACCTGCAAGATCTTCAGAACCTCATACATCATTAAGAAACGACAATGCGAGAAGCTCCAGCAACAGCAGGAGGAGAAGAAGAATCTACCAGAACATCGCAGCAGGCGGGACGAGAGCAAGACGCGGGCCACGAGCAAGGAGCGACTCCGGTCCACATCCTTTCCGAGGCTACCACAGCGGGCCACCACAACTCCGCCCAATAAGCAAGGGGCACCACTCATCAAAAAGGTAGGCTGCTGAGCGGGGAATTCCAATGGCTCAGACATAGTGAGCTCAAAGAGCACATAAAACAACACGAAATGATGAAACAGCAACGTGAGTAATGGAAGCTTTACCAGGAGCAACTTTACCAGACAAGCTCAGATGCAAGAGCTCCGTAGTCACGTTATCGAGCTGCAATGGGAGAACAATGAGCTCAAAGCTCAACTCAGATAACCGGAAGCGCATCAGGAGGCCATGGACGATAAGTCGTCCGAAACTGAGCCAAAGAAAAAGCGAGTTAAAAAGACCGATTCGGGCTTTGAGAAGGCCGAGGGCAGGGAAAAACTTGCGGTAGACCTGCAGCAACTCAAAGAGGTAGTGCAACAGGTGGCCATAGCTACTCAGCTTAACGTGGAGAGGGTAGACCAACTCTCAGCTCAGCCAACTAGTCAACCCAATGGGAACTAGAATGGACCAACTGGCAGAAAAGCAAAAGCAGATCCTTCTGCGGTTGAATCATGGCCAGACACAACACTAGGGCAAACAATATGGCATTAGAACTGTAGGGGCTTCACACACAAAAAAAGAAACGTTCTCCAAGCCGCGATGGTCCCGACATCATCGCGCTGCAAGAGTGTGGAAAAAGCGCTAAACTGAGCGGATACAAAACATACCCAGGCTGGTCGCCAAACATTCAGACTGCTACCCTGGTGAAGAGAAATACCACTATCATGCAACATGAGGCAGGATACACGCAGATTGACTACGAGATAACGGCGATTATACCACAGAGGAGGATAGAACGCAGGCTGCTAGTCCTGAAGATCTACAGCTCTCCTAAACTGAGGAAAGGCTGTGGCTTCAGGGAGCTTTTTGCCAAAGCTCAAGCACTGGCACAAAAGCAGCAGCGTCTCCTAATAGTAGGGGATTTTAGTGCGCCGCACCAAGCATGGGGGTACAACTACTCCCCAAAAAAGGGAAGGGAATTATGGGACGCCATGGTAGAGTGCAATTTAACACTCCTCAACGATCCACTAACACCGACCAGGCAGGGGAACAACGTGTCATACGACACCACTCCCGAGCTGGCCATGATCGGAGCGGACGTTGACACTACATGGCACAACACGCTGAGAGAACTTAGGCAGTGATGACCGAATCATAGAGATTGTTGTCCAATAACGGGCTCAAAATCAAACGTGCGAGGAAAACATTAGAATCCACCAATTGGCAATCTATCTGCGACAACGGACGGGGTTGTGGGGAGATAACCGGCATATCCGAGTGGACCAATGGCATCAAGCAGGCGTGCAAAGAGGCTGAGGAGGACACAGAATTAGAAGAGGGAGAAGACTGGGTTGATAGCCACATGAGACAACTGTGGGAAAAGAAAAAAAGAGGCAGAAACGGCCAAAAAAGGGGCAACCGTAACCTGAGAAGGAGAATAGCAGGTCTCAACAAGGAAATTGAGAGCCATGCCCGAACACTTAACAGACAACACCAATGACATCCAGCAAGGTCAATAGGAAGGTCAATATCCAACTCCTGGCCAACACCACCCCGGTGCGAAGGGTGGACAAGATCAGCATACTGGGTATGTGGATACAAGCAAATGGGAGAAACACCGAAACGATAAACAGACTATGAGCCACGACCAACCAAACTTGCAGGCTTTTCAGGAGGATAGCAAACAAAAACGCGGGGATGAAGGAGGGGAACCTACTTAGGCTTGTCCACTCTTTCATCATTTGCCGAATCGCCCACGCTATCACGTACTTAAAGACAACAAAAGCAGAGAGACAAGGTAGACATCCTCATCAGGAAAGGTGTCAAAACCCCTCTAAATTTACCACCGTGCACATCAACCGAGACGATCCTCAACCTAGGAGTGTTAAACACCCTAGAGGGAATGTGCGATGCGAAACTCACAGCACAATATGTCAGACGAACTGGCAGCAAAATGAGCAGATCCATCCTTAGGAAACTGGGCTACCAAAGCCCAGAATCGCGAGAGGGGATAACCACTGTCCCCAAAGAAATTGCCAACAGGTTAAGAATACCCCCCCCCCTCCCCCACCCCAAGAAACATGCACCCCATACACAACGAGGAACGCAGGAGAAGCAGAGTCGAAAGACTCCAAAGCTTTCTCCTCCAAAAACAAGGGGTGGTGTACACCGATGTGGCAGAGTATCCAGAAGGGCACTACGCTGCAGTATTAGCGAGCGACAAAGGCGAGCTAACCTCGAGCTGTAGCGTGAGACACTCTTCATCAGAGGAGGCAGAGATGGCGGCGATTGTCCTGGCAATCACAAACCCATCAGCAAGAATAATTATCACTGATTCTAAAACTGCAATCAAAGCCTATGACACCGGTAAGGTGTCCATAGGGGCCGGAAAAATTCTGCAAGCAGGCAAGGAGAATGTACCCAACGACCTAATTACAATAATATAGGCGCCTGCCCATAGCGAACTCACAGGGAACTAAATCGCCAACGAGGTCGCCCGAGGACTCACAGAGAGGGCCCCATCGCAGGCAGACTACCCCCTGTTCAAAAAGCGGCATTTAACCACATACAGATAAATTCTAGAACACTATAAAATGGGCAGAAGAACCCTCCCCCATATGTCTCTCACAAAGAAGGAAGAAGTTATCTGGCGAAAACTGCAGACGGGTACCTTCCCAAACCCGTATATCCTACACAAATGGCATGCTGAGGTGCACTCTTTCAAATGCAAAAACTGTGAAGGCATAGCGACCCTAAATCACGTGATCTGGGCTTGCCCAGCGGTAAACGGTCTACATGGGAACAAAGAGTCATGAGAATTCTCCCTCCACAGCAAGGAAGAACAAGCCCAAAAACAAGTCATCGGTCAAGCCCAGGCCGCGGCCGGAAGCCAACTGATTCCGGCCGACGTCTAGAGGGGAGGTAGGTGGTGAAAGAGGGAGCTGTGTCTCACCCCGATCACCCATACTCTCTGACGGGTGCAAATAAAGTGCTTTCTGACTCTCTCTCTCGTCGAAACAACGTCCGATGCCGGTGCCTAGACGCCGACACGGGACGCCAACGCCGGATTTTCTGCAACACGGGCTCCTTAACGGTCTGGCGTTACGACCATTTCAGGGACGCGTTAATCTATTACTCTGCTCTAGCATGGTATACGATGACGGTACGTCACAAGGCTAATGTCTAGGCATGTCTAGTGTGGTAAAGCAGGAAATGGGCGCATCTATGGTACCACGTATCGCGATAACGGCTGTCGCGGGTACTCTGCTGCCGTTCTAGAAAATGAGCATGAGTGCAAAGAATCACTTTCCTCCAGAACGTCAAGGAGCGCTAACTACGGTTGGGCCTCCAGACACAAGAAATGGCAAAGTGACCCACACACGCTATCTACGCGCCAAGCAAAAGATATGACATAGACGTGCGTATTTATTGGGGGCCTTGCTGTTGATTAACAAGGTGGCTTAAGGTTACCACCAGTGTACGTTTGTTGCATCAACGCACTAGCAGGCAGAGATCAACAAGACGGCGTGCAGACGCCGAGCGACTACGTGGCGCGGATGGACATTTGTTGACGGGCTGTAGCGTTCCTAAATGTTCTATAAGAAGTCGTGCAGTTCCGCAGCGTGGCAGGGAACCATACAGTGATACAGTATAACCTTGAGTGGGTATATGGCCTTCCAGATTTTGTGCTTTTGCCGAGGTTTACTTCGGAGGAATTTCAAAACTTGCAAGTCTACGGGCAAGAACCCATACGTCCCGCAGTAAGCCCAAGGGTGGCCTCACCAACCGGCGAAAATCCATGCGGGGATCCGTATAGAGATAGGGTATTTTCTCTACGGTTAGCAACAGAGCCAAGTTTAGTATCTTACCGAAACCGGAATATAAAGTAGATTAAATGTGAATTGCTGAGTATGACTCAGCACGTCTAGGTGCCCACGCAGGCGTAATGAAAGCCTGGCAATTATGGAAAATAGGAAGCGGTGGCATGTGCATATCATGCGATTCTGCTCTTCTACGCAATTCACAGAGGGTATTCACATAGGCCTGAATTGTTTCTGTATTGTTCCGTATTAGTCAACCGTGATTTCCACGATATTTTCTTTCACCTTCTCTCCTCATGCTGTTTGAAACTGTGGCACGAAAGCGAACGATTCGCGCCTAATCTGTGCCAAAACGAAAAGCATGTGGAATGATGGAAAGGGACCGGTGTTTCATCGCTACAAAGTATCTGCTTAAATATAGCCGCCTTATGGTTTAGCGCAGGGCAAAATTAGGAAGTATGTGAACCTGTTCGGGTAGAGGGGTCCCGATGAACGCTGGCTTCGTTACGGTCATCACCACCTGCGTAAAAAGACGTAAGATATAGAAAAAGAAATTGTCATCTACTCGAATGGTAGTACGAAGCTACAGAGGAAACATAAAGGAATTGTTTCCCAGAAAGCAATCTTCGCAGATTAAGAAAACTACGTCGTGATTCATGAATCGAACCCGGGACCAACGCTTTTCGGGGACGCTTGCCATACCATCTGAGCTAACCAGGAGGCTCGAAGATTGCCAGCGCGAGGCTGAAATAATCGACAACTCAAGTACTATGACACCGACCGTGGAAAATCAGTTCTAGGGAAGCTAGACAATGCAGTTTTACTTGAATTAATTTCCCTCCCCATTGCGGGCATACATATAACTGATTTGCAAAAGACAGTAAATGTGAGTGATCCCGTAGATCGAAAACCTAATTCTTTCCATGTAGTGGCGTGAAAAAGCCGTTCTCATTAAAAAATTTTGTCACATTTAGCATCTGTTTGGTCAGGCGTGTTTTCGCTATCTCGAGGGCGCACAGAATATTTTTAATCTGCAGAGATTTGAGAAATAGGTAAATAAAGAATGGCCGCTGTATCTGAATCGCTCGACTGTATTAAATAAGACGCCAGGTTCCTCATGTATAAAATCTCCCTGCTATTGCTAGCAATCCGCGTTGATTTATATAATACATAGCTTGAAAGACGCAGTCATCTCGTATGCCTGCCTCCTGTATACATAAAACAGGAAAGTTATGTTGAGCGAGTAGCTTTCGAGAATCGGCTTATTTATCACGAAGGCTATTAGTACTCCATTCAAATATGAAAACATTGCCGTAAAGATTAATCATTGTAAGCCTCCCGTGGAGCTGGTGGTGGTCGTGGAAGCACCAGTGACTCCATAGACAGAAGCGCTTTTACCTACGGCAGGTTGCTCGCTTCTGCAATGGCACTGAGAATTGCATGCGGAGCTGTGAATAGCATGGGCAGGATTATCTGTGCCACAAGTATAGACGCGCAATCACCAAACGACACTGAAGCACCCTCTGCGACCGGAACAGATCGTTTAAAAGCTGTCTGGGATGGCCGCTCGTATGAGTGGTGTGGTTGGGGCGAATGCTGAGGTTGTCCCTGAGATGTTAGCTGAGGTAGGTGTGTCAACGGCAGAGGGCGTTGCTTAGAAGGTCGGTGATTCTGGCTCGACGCCTGGGCAAGATGAGCAGCATTGCCGCAAAAGAGGTCTTATCGCCCCCTACCAGAACGTTGTCGACTTGGTTCCTTTATATCTGCAGAATAGGTCAAATTGTCCGCTCGTTCCTGCTACTTGGTGGTAGTTGCAGGGGCATACCATGGGATATCAAGGTTATGTGTGGGTGCATTATCTGTGGGAGCATTATGTGGGTGCGGCAGCCCTCAGTATATCAACTCGAGTCAATGTAGGCAGCTCCGGATGGATGGATGGATGGATGGATGCATGGACGGACAGATGGATGTTATGAGCATCCCCTTTAGAACAGTGCGGTCGGTTGCACCACCAAGCCCTTGCTATTACGCTGCCTAATGTCGGTCATACCTAGGTCAAAAAAGAGAAAAAAAGAAAAATAGAAAAATAGCATGGATTCTCAAAAGCGAATTTTCTGATCCCCTAGTGTGATCTTTCTTTGTGTACGCCTCAGTTTTATGCGGTTTCCCTACTTTTCTCCCACGAATCTTCCAATTGCCTCTTACTAATCTCAACTGCAGATATATTTACTTTCACCCTGCTATCGCTAAACCCAAGGGTTTCAGGAGGCCAGTGGTGCCTAAATCGACCGCTGGGCAGATATCTTCAGATTCTAAAAAAACATGCTCCTTCGTTTCCCTAGATTTGTCACACCAAGCACATGCTTCTTCTTCCTTGTCATATCGCGCTTTTTAAGTGCGTGTTCTAAGGCATCCTCATCTCGGCTCGAAAAGTAATGAGCTTCCCTTTGAGTTATCACAACTTGTTCTTTCCTGATTTATTTTTTTTCCTCCTAAGTACTTACTCATGGCAGGTTTCTTTTCTACTCCCACCACCCATGAGCTTGTTTCAGCTTCTCTGACTTGCCGCTTGACGGTCTTTGTTGCTGCGTTGCTCACCTTCTAAGCCACACACTTGCTGATAAGCTTCCTAGTTATTTTCCTCCATGGTGAATCAATGTTTTCCCTGTACAAATACCTCAGCACTCTCCCAGCCCATTTACTTTCTTCCATATTCCTCAGTCGTTCTTCAGAGACAATTTTACTGGGAGCTTCCCTCACTTCAAAACTTGTCCAACCCATATCATCCTGCATAGCTTCATTTGTAGTCTTCCCATGAGCGCCCAATACGAGACGTCCAACTGACCGCTGGTTGCCATCGAGTTCTGATTGTACCCCTGATTTCAAGCAAACTACCGCATTTAAAAAAATGTAAGTCCTGGAACCATTACACACTTCCACATATCCCGCAGCAACTCGTACCTATTGTACCCCCATAGCGCTCTGTGTTTCATTATGGGTCCGTTTCTCTTTCTCTTTACTGTTAGTTTTTTTCTGTTTCTATATCTATTGCCTTTGTTTATCCATATACCAAGGTATCTATATTCTTTCACCCGAAGTAATTCCTGGCCCTGTACTACCACTGTCAGTTCACTGCTTTCATTGAATACCATAACACCTGATTTTCTAAGACTCGATTTCAGGCCAAAATTCTTGCCTTAGTGTCCACAGATATTAGCCAGACGTTGCAGATCACTTTCCTTGTTGCGAGCAACACAATGCCGTCCGCATCAAATAAACAGGGAAGCTACTGCTACACTACTGTACCCGCCTGTTTATACGAGGGACTAAGCCCGATATTGCATCCTTCCAGCGCCCTCTCCATCCTCACGATGTACATCACAAACAGCAGTGGGGATAAAGGGCACCCCTGCCTTAGTCCCTTCAAATCATATTGACCGCAAAAAAGACGGGGACATAGGAAGAAAACACATAAACAGCACAGGCGGTAACTCGGTCAACTGATGGGAGGAACGTCTAGCGGCCTTCAAATCCTTTTCCGCATGCCATTCTGTAGCTTTAGTAAAGCATATGATGCGAAGCCAATCGTTGAACAGTCTAACTTGCCGCCACAACTCTGCGCGGAGAATTTTGCATAGGCGCTTGATGTGACCCCACGACGGAGATGTCAACTTGTTGATGTTGATGTGATGTTGATGTGATGTTGATGTGATGTCAACTTGTTGATGTTGATGTGATGTTGATGTCAACTTGCTGATGATGTTGTTGATGTCAACTTACTCTGCTCCTCATCCCTTCCCATTCAACGAAAACGGTATGTTCTATGTAAATCTCTTACAAAAGCTGTAGAAAATCGTCGCCTAAGGCTTTCCCTTTCAGACTATCTCACAAAATATTGCGTTGTACGTTGTCACAGGTTCCTGTATTGTCTAAAAGGGCCACATATATAACGGTGTGCTTTCTAGTCTTGATATTTGAATACACTGAGTAAGAAAAAATAATTATTATCCAAATGCCTACCTGTTCTGAAGCCCTTCTGAAGTTCTCCCAAAATGTAATTTTTCTCTGCCCGTGATTGCAGCTTTAATTTGATTGCCTGCATTGCTGACCTCTCTATTGCAGACGTAATGGTCAGCGGTCTTTATATGAGGGAATTTTGTTTTCCTACCCCTTACCTTCATAACTTAAAATCATTCTACTTGATCGCCAACTGTCCGGTATTCGTCTATCTTTTAAAGTTTTTTCCCCTGCTTTCACAAGAGCTTCGTTACGTTTTGGTCCTAATTCATTAATCAGCCTAACGGGAACCTCGTCTAGCCCTGTGGCTGTGTGCTTAGGAATTTCATCTTCGACTTTCTTCCAGTTCAAATTTGTCAGCACCAGCTTCTTTTCGGTTTGGTTCTCTTTCATGCTCTTTCTTTCTTCGATTGCAACCTCGTCATTGCCTTGGAAAGATGCGACTGTTATTTTTCGGATGTAACTCAAAGCCGCTGCCCCTTCCAGTTTGTTTCCATCTTCGTCTAGGATATCTTCTTGTATTGTTGTTGACTTCCTGCCTAATAATTTTATGTTATTTCAAGATACTCTAGGTGTGACCCTTTTTTTCTCACGTATTTCTGACTACCAACGCTCACTTTCACCTTTTATCTTTGCTTGCACCAGTATTTGAAAAATAGATTTCTTCCCCTGGTATATTTCCCATTTAATGGCTATTTCATCCTGCGACAACTGCGATTTTTTTGCGTGCCTGTGCTTTCTCGATACTTTTAGCCGTTCGGTGGTCTCTTCTCGTAACTCCTGTTCTACCAGCGTTTCGGTTTCTTTTCCTTTCCAACCAACGAATGTTTCTCTTTTTATTAAACTTAGAAGCTAACCACATTCCCACTCTTTACATGGCATTTTGCCACGTTCTTCCCACAGTCTTGTGACTATATTTGTTATTTTTTCAGCGTTCAAATTTGTACCGGTGATTTTGCACTCCTTGCTCTCATTCCCAACTACATATCTCATTTTTAAGATGATACTTTATGGTCACTCCCAATGCTGCTCTAGGCTTCATCATCAATGACCATTTCTCTCAACTTATCATGAATTCTTTCTGTCATCAGACAGTAATCAATGGTCGATTGCTGGTTTCCCACTTCCCACGTGATCTGCCCTTGACACTTAGGCGATGTATTCAGGGTAACTAGGTTATGTTGCTCACAATAATCTAGCATTGAATGCGCATTGTTGTCGGTATAGCCATACAGACATGTGCGTGAGCATTCATGTCACCTAATAGGATAATCTCAGCATCATTCCTGAAACCCTTAATATCAGCACTGAGAGATTCCTCTAACTCTTTATTCTTCTCTGTGCAATTATTTCCAGTCCACAAATATGTTACGCCAAGCGAAGTTTTCTTTCCACTCATTGTACCTGATAACCAAATATGCTCTTGACATTTTGAATGTACTCTTTTCCATTTGGCTCCCTGATGGATGAGCATTGTGACTCCCCCTCTCTTTATTTCCGACGTAGGTCTGTTGCCCCTTTCGGAAACATATTTCTCAATCACTCGCGGCTCTATCGAGTCTCTAATGTGCGTTTATGTAAGCGCATACACCCCTATTTGTTCCCTATTTAACTGCTCCTCAATCTCTGCCCACTATTCCTTTCTTTTACCGCCCTGCATGTTTATGGAGCCTATTGCGTGGGAAGCTCTCTTTCTTGCTTTCCTCTTTTTTCTGTTATCGAGGACGATGCCCTTCTCAGGTTCCCCTAGGGGACCTTCTTCATTATTACCTACTCTGGCCTGCTGAGCACCCGTGGACCCCCTAAAAAAGGTACAGCGCGACCACCAAGTCGCCAGCCCACCTCTCGTGCCAACCTGTACTTGACGTGGATCCCGTGTCGTTCAAAACCAGCACACCTTCTCACTTCCCTGTTTATTTCGGCAACCTCCAAACCTTTAAGTCGGCTCATTTTCCATATCACCGCATTAGCAGCCACTACGGCTCTTTGCACGTGACTGTCTCGTGCAGGCACCTCCGGCACCGTGCACACCATGGTCTGTACCCGAGGGGACAGCTCGTGCAAGTCATTTACTCCCTTCGCGAAGCACTGGGCCACTCCTGCAACCTCTCCCCCACCATTTCCTGTGTAGGACGCCATTTAGCCCAACAGCTACCACGAGAAGTTTCCGCACGTGGGCATTTTCAGCGAGCTTTGCTTCTACTCGCTCCATTACAGAACCCAATGTCCGCCCTCATAATGTCCATACCACCTCTCTTATATCACCTTTCACCCTCTCCACAATTGCTTCTGAGCACCTAGCCAGATTTGCATCACCAGCGATAATCAGCACTTCACTCTCCCTTACCTCTCCCTGCTTCCCTTTGGCCTTTTCCGCGTGATTCGGAATTGACAAGGGACACTGACCCCTGCGCTCCTGCTTTCTTTGCGTGGTGGCCTCAAGGTAGGTGCTGCTCTTTCCAGTTACCCTCTCCCCACATTGCACACATTCAAGGTGTTTTTCTAACATTTTCTCTCCTGTCACATCGGGAGACTGCCGTTCCATTGTCACGACCGTTCTCGTTCACAATGGCGGTCCTGTTCAGCTTTTCCTCGGCTGCTTTAAGTCTTTTTTCCACTACCTTCCGTGCATGACGTTCCATATTTAGCTAATCTTTGAGCTCTTCGACCTTTTTGACAAGCTCATCCTCGAAAGCCTCCATCTTTTTCAGCCTAGCATCGACATCATTGTGTCTGCCGTTTGACTCCATTCCCATCCGTCCCCTTGTCTGCCATGAGGGACCCCCTGCACACTGCATGCTTTCTCGACTTTCATGCCATGTACTGCACGGCTTCTTCTAATGCAAATACCGAAGCTTTCAGAGCACGTGCCTTCTAGCAAAAACGGATACGCACAAATCTAAATGCTTAGAAAGCCGCAATGTATTTCTCACCATTGTTTTAAAAGCAATCAATGCCGCACAGACTTAAGGTATGACACGTGTTCGCACGTGTTGAACAACGTGGTCACGGTCTCACTTTCCTACCAAAGCAACATTCCCGATACCAAAGTGCACAAAGTAAAACCACTAAGCGCTGTTAGAGCGCTAACCACTAAGCGCTATTAGCGGAAAAATCTCCTGTCTTGCACATCCGTAGTGCGCATGACGTAGAAAAGATTGTGTAAACTGCTCCGATTTTCGCGAGCCTGAGCAGTCTATCTTGATTGATGAACGAGTCACCGCGAGATGCCAGCAACATAATTCAAATCTACCCCAATGTATGCTTTTCTTGCCTACACGTTAACATCCGTTCAGCTAGACACAAAGAAGATGAGTTATCAGTATTTCTAGACGAATTTAGTTTCCAGTTCGACGCTATCATGTTGACTGAAACATGGTATACACGTGGCGACGAAATTTACAAGCCGGACGGATATCAGAGCTTCTTTGTAAATCGATCCCGTAGGATGGGGGGTGGGCTTGCTATCTTGGTTAAAAATAAGTTCGACTGTGAAGTTCTTTCGGAATTTTCATTTATATGCAGCGAAGTTGAATGTTTAGCTTTGTTACCACAAAATTATATTTATTCCGTAGCGTACCAACCCCCTAATGCTGACATAAGTACCTTTATTGAATTTCTAGACCGCCTCTTCAGTTACGTAAGCGACAACAAGTTCAATTTAATTCTTGGGGGCGATATTAACATTGATCTCCTGAAACGATCTCCTGCGCAGGAAGCTCTTTTACTAACTGTAGAATCGAGTGGTAATTGCATACTGTCCCAGACGGCTACACGCGTTGCGATGCAGACAGCCACACTTATTGATGTATTTCTCTCGAACCTAAATACTAGTAGCTTACTTTCAGGTGTATTACACAGTTCTATCAGTGACCATTATCCCATTTATGTGCTCCTGAAATGTGCCGCAAATAAAGAACACAACCTATCAGCGCAGAATACCGTGCAAAATATTACTCCGGACACCATCGCGTCCTTTTTTTCTATTCTTTCAAATCAAAACTGGGATGGCGTCTTTTCTTCTGAGACTGTAGATGCGGCGTATGAGGCATTCATCACCTGTTTTAAACGCCTATACCATAATCATTTCCCCGAGAAAACTGTAAAAAATTCCACTAGAAGTCGTAAGCCGTAGATAAATCGAGATTGCCTTAGAATGATTAAAAAGAAAGACCAGTTATACAATAAATTTATGAGGACCAAGTCCCTTGCTGATCTAGGCAAGTTTAAACAATACCGCAATAAAGTAACGTCTTTTCTCAGAAACGAGAAAAAGAAACTTTCTGTACAATGAGTTTGACAAGGAGTTCTGTGATGGTAGCGCACAAGTTTGGAAAAAAGTTAATAAATTATTAAACCGAGCACAGTCTACGTCAGGAGTTACAGAGCTTTGGTTTGAAGGTGAACGTATTGAGGGTGTTGCACTTGCAGATAAATTTAATACATTTTACAAAGATAATCTGAATACCGGTTTGAGTTCAGATTTTTCTTGCAACACTATACGACGGAATAGCAATGGTATGTTTTTTGAACCTACGGATGACACTGAAGTGTGCAGTAGTTTTACTTCCTTTAAGAACGACAGTTCTTGTGATATAGATGGCATCCAAATCTCACCTGTAAAATTTGTCCTCACTCTAATAGCACCAGTGTAACTTATATTTATAACCTTGCCTTATCAAGCGGGTCCTTTCCAAAGCAGATGCAGAAATCTAAGGTAACAGTATTATATAAAAGCGGTGATAAAAATAGCATGTCAAGTTACCGACCGATTTCCATTTTACCGCTTTTTTCGAAAGGGTTGGAGAAAATTATTGAAAAACGGTTAATGAAATTTCGCAATAGTTTTAAATTGTTATCAACAGCACAACATGGCTTTTTACGAGGTAAATCTATCGAATCAGCTTTATTGTCTCAAAAAGAAGTTATTCTTAATGCTTTTGAAAATAAGGAATGGTGCATCGGCATCTTCATAGATTTCTCAAAGGCTTTCGATCGCCTTAATCATACCTTGCTTTAAAAAATTAGTCCTTTATGGCATACGTGGCACTCCATTTGAACTACTGAAATCATACTTGCGTCATCGTGTACAATGCGTTAAAATAGGGCCCCATATATCTTCATTTCAAACTATTACTGTTGGTGTCCCACAGGGTAGTATTTTAGGACCTCTACTTTTCATTTTATATATAAATAACCTTGTTTTGACTATTAGCCAGCCGAAATTTGTAATTTATGCTGACGATGCAAGTTTATTTTTCACAGGTAGTTCCATACAATCTCAGGTTTCTGTTACTAACAATGCTCTTGATAAACTTAAGGAATGGTCTGAAGCAAACTCTTCACTCATAAACACGAAACAAACTAAAGCGGTTCTATTCAGTACAAGACAGTTTCCCACTCAACCCGATATACACATATACATAGGCGATTCACGTGTCCAGTTTGTAGACACTGTCAAGATTTTAGGGGTAATTTTTAGCAAGACCATGAGCTGGGACACTGAAGTTCAGTTCATTATGAGTAAACTGGCAACGTGCACCGGAATTCTCGCGAAATTTCGGCATTTTCTGCCCGAACGCATAAAATAACTATTTACAATGCGCTGTTTGTATCCCACCTAAATTATTGTTTCTTGGTTTGGGGTACTACCACTAAAACAAATATTAATAAAATATACATGCGTCAAAAGAAAGCTGTACGCTACATTGCAAACGTAGACTACCTTGCTCACACTCAGGAACTGTTTGCACGTTACCAAATTTCGCCGATTAATAGCGTGTACGAATACTACTTAGCATTAAAATATAAGCGTTGTATCCAGAAAAACCAGCTTAGTTTTCTTGAATTACTCTGTCTCAGTCAAAATCTTTCAGAATAATCCTTGCGCAAAAAAGAAATTTGGCACATTCCCTTCTCCCGTACAATGTACGGGCAACAGATGCTCCGACATAGCCTGCCCGCTCTTTTGAATAAATTATTGTCAAGGGGTATAATTCCTGAAACATGTTCACTTGTTGACATGAGAAGTGCATTAATTCACTAATATCTTCTTTTTGAAAGCCGCGTTCATGTATTTTTCTTTTTTTCGTATATTGCTGCGATGTATCCTGTGTAATTTTATCTTGCTGCTATGCATTTCTGTGTTTTTTTTTACTATTATGCTGTGTTTTTTCTGTTTATGCTTTGTTCACAAACTCATGCATATAGGAGATATTTTTGCCCTTATTAAATAGCCAGAGTGTTACTATGACTTCTACACTTTGCGTTTTCGCTGTATGCCTTGTACAGGGGGGCTCGGGCGTCCCTCAAGTGATTGTGTTCATTTTTTGCCCGGGCCTACCCGCATCGTTGATTTTTTGGCGATGTAAATAAACTTCAACTTCAACTTCAATTTCAAGCTACTGTTTAAATGCTATAAAGACTTCACGTCCCAACCGGTTGCACGTGTTAAAGGACGTGGCGCGAAAGAATGCTCTATCCTGCATAACCAAATATACACGAAACACAGGCCTGGACATGAAAAGAGTGAGAAAAAAAGGAAGCTATGTAATTAACATTTAAAGGCTAAAGAATTCAGCAAATAAAAAACAGAAGCAAGCTCAAAGCATGCACAGGAAGCTTATGACTTGGTCGCCTCCACAGAGCCCTGCAAAAACACACCCATCCGCCGCAAAATGCAACGGCCTCGCTGCTTGAGCAGCGTCGCTCTGCGGGCACCCGGAGTGAGACGCGGTTTCCGCCACAGTTGCCAGACTTTGACAGACACACAGACTCGCACTTCAAGTGGTTGTGGTCTTCTGAGTATACTTTGCAGCGAATTGGACTGCAGCAGTTCTTCACCAAATGTGGAAATCTCCGGCAGTTGTAGCATTTGCGAGCCGTACCAAAATATTCTCCTATAGAATGACTCGTAAAGCCCAAGTGCACTCTTTGCGACACTGGTTTTTCTTCTCTGAAATGGAGAATAATGGTTATCAGAGGGCGTGATCCTATCGCTCCGTCTTCTTGGCGATTTATAGCATGCCTGAAGACGGGCAGATGTCACGCCGAAATCTTTCAGGAAATCAACCGATTCTTCTTCCGTATGTTGAGCTTGGAGATGGCGTATCTTGCCAATATTTAAATGACTTGACTCCCAAGCCAGTCACTTTGATCCACAGTAGAGGTCTTGAAGGTACAATATAAGAACGTTGACAGAGAAACTTACATCTTTATTCACGTGAAATGACTGCACCTTTTTCTTTGTCGCGGAAAGAATTTCTGACGCAGCACAGGTTGGACTCATATGCCAGAAGTTGCCGCCTTGCTGTGGAGCTCGAAAAAAATGCAACAACTGGAATTTCCCCAGGTCTCTTCTTTTCATACGCTACCAAAGAGAGCGGCGTATTGTCACAGTCTGTCTTCTTCGCTTAGTTCATAGGTAGATGTCTCAAATTGTGGTTTCTTGGCATAGCTTCCGCACGTCTCGACCATATCCATTGAAGCTGCGCTCGGACGTACTGCAGCGTTGAAAACTAGTGTCGCCCGGCGTGGTGACATTAGTCCGCTATTGTGGCACTTGCCAATGCGGGGCTGATTCTGCGGCACCCATGCGCCTCGGAACGCGCTGCCTGGCTCGTGCCGGGGTTTTTTGCTGCAGGTGGAGATGCGCTGAGGAGCGCAGCAAATTCACCCTACAATTTGCGTGATCGTGCACACATACCACCGAATGTCTGTTCTCTCTGGCAAACAGCAAAAAGTTTCGGAGCAGCACTGATTCTTTGAAGAAAGCATAAAATGACATCTCACCGAAGAAGCAGTGGCTGCTCGGTGGGACTTCTGTCGCGCCAGTCTGCAGTCCTCATTACATCAGCGTACCTACCTTTTATACAAGAGACTATTTGTTTGTGGAAATAATTCATTAGCTGCGTGAATAGTAAAAGTGGTGAAATAGGCTACTGCATCATGAATACTACAACTGTTGATAAAATCTTGTGCTAGGTTGACTCTATAAAGGAACTGACAACCTATTTTCATGGTACCCATTTTTTTATTGCGATGGAAAGCTTTCCGGTCAGAGTGCGCCAATCGTGAAGTGATAAAGTGGAAAACACCGTGAAACATGTTTTATCAGAATTTTTCAATCTGCGATGTAGTCGTTCACTGGAAGCGTGCTGGAAGCATTGATGGGCGACCGTGATAGCGATTATACGCCGGCAGTAGTGGGAGGCAGACAAGTGGGGCCGCATCTGATTTTAGTATGATTTTGTTTATGAAGTAAATGTTCCTGCGATTCATGTTTTTCCAATTGTTGAAGTATTCCTGCCATAACAGCTACGTGCTCTCGTGGTTTTATGACCGACTGCTTGGTTGATTAACCAGTCAAAACGAAGCCAATCGGATTGAACACGAAATGGCACTTGTATACGTGATATACAGTTCAGCGGGCTGCCGTAGCCACGCGTGTGATTTTGACTTCCGAAGCATAAAATAATGCGCGGGTGTCTAATAATATACCAACTGCAATCTTAAACAATAATTATGCAGCACCTAATAACAGTCGAATTACGTACAGTATCTAGTAGACTACATCAAAAGTAGCAATATTTCACCACCAAGCCTCGCTACTTACTGGTTTTTGAATTTCCTTTGACAATTTAAAATTTTAATGCCTACGTAAACCGCGAACAGCGTGCTTCATTCCTTATCACTATAAATCACGGTCATTTCATTTCCATGAACCTGTCGCTCGCAACACATTCTGGCAAGTTGTCAGTTCCTTTAAAACCTTTCCACTCAGCCGACGCTATTTTCCAACTGGGTACGGGCGTTCGACTGTCATGTTGCTGTATGAATTCAGCGTTAAAAGGAAGTGGTCACTTCTAAATGAATTTTCGACGACATTACATTCTACGCAGGGAAGAGGAGTAGCTGTATCAATCACTAAATCTTTGGAAGAATGTGAATTTGGCCGGGTATGATAGCAGGTGGGATCTTATTGAAGAGGCACGCACCAGAGGTTACCAGAGAACTTTCTATAGGCCATCCACTGGCATCACATCGGGAATCTCCCCACAAAGCGCTGTGAGTATTAAAATCACCGGCGAGAATGTATGGTTCTGGGAGCTGGTCAATCAGCATGTACAATTTTGTTTTGCTAAGGTAGTAATGAGGTAAGACGTAAATGGAACCGATTGTTATTAGAGTGAGTGGCTAGGTTAGTTCGAAATTCGGCGTTGTATGCATTTCCAGCGTTTCAAATAAGCACGAAAATGAAGAGAAGAGGAAAGGCGAAAGGGCATATAAAACGCTGGTATTTTTCAGCATCGTATCTGTTCTTTCGTCTTTCCTCTTCTTAATTTTACACATTTCTTAAAAGCGCGGGAAGTGCATCAAAAGTAGGTTGCCCTAATTTATTGAAGAGAATCGCTCGCACAGACACCACCTTGGGAGGCGTCTGGAGAGAAAGATTTTAGCCACCAACAAACTTCAGTACAACTATTGCTACACCTCCGGACAAGGCAACGGCGTCGTCGCGGTATTTCCGGAAGACAGCGCTGTCTGAAGAAGCTTATTTGTGTAGGTTTTAGATATGCTTCCTGAACACACAACAGCTTCAGATCATATTTAGGGAGGAGTGCTACGCTATCGTCAAGGTTATGGAGAAGTCCTCTCATATTACACTGAAGGATGTGTGTCCATTTTGAATGTGTGTTATGTTGCGTGTTTAAGAATGTAAAATGAGAGAACGGAGCATTTTTCTGGCGCCGTGATGCGTGGTGGTTTTTCTTTTTTTTGTTAGCGGTCGAAGGAATCGCGCCGCTGCTCGGGCGCTGGCTGCGCCGTCGTGCTCGATGGGGCGTCCATCAGAGGCGCTGCACACGCGCTCGTGCGAGCGACGCGTGTCCTTGGAAAATCTCGCCTCGAAAGACAAGACCTTGGAGCCCACCAACGTGGAGGTTGACGGGCTCTTCTTGGATGACGGAAAAGCGCTGGCTGCACCCACCGATGGGGCGGATGGCGTCACCGCTGGCTCAATAGGCGTGTGTGGCGCAGCCCCATGACACCCCAATTTGGCAAAGCTCATTTTTAGCAGGTAGGACACCGTCCTTCGTGCCTCTTTGAGTGAAATGTATTGCTGCATTTTTATTGTGACAAATTACATTTCTTTTTTCTTTCCAGGATGGGCAGGACCGCAAGTATGCGATCTGCTCCCCATCAGAGTTGACACAGTGCGGAGTGTTCGTGCACGTTTCCGATGAATGTTCATTTGCACTGCACTTGGCACAAGTCAGCCGGCATTGACAGTTCTCTGAACTGTGGCCGAACGTTTGGCACTTAAAATATCTGAAAGGATTTGGGACGTATGGCCTAACACGAAGATTGATGAACCTGGCCTGGATGGACTCGGGTAGTACTATAGATGCTTGGTCTGAATTTATTTGCCGTTATGCGTCACTTTGCTGTCTTTGACATTGACGGCATTCTGCTCACTCCAAGAGCTCAGCCTCGGTCATCTCCATGAAGTCATCATCTGAGACAACGCTGCGGGTGGTGTTCATGGAGCGATGCGGGAGCCCAATCACAGAAACGTTCCCAAATGACACTTGATTGTGAAGCTTTTCAAGTTTCTGATGGAGGAGTTCCAAGAGATCACCGCTTGCTATCTTCGACGCTTTATATTCTTTTTCCGAGAGCATTAGTTAGAGATTGAAAAACAAGAAAAGAGGAAATTGTTTGTACTTGTTTTTCTCCTTTTTCCGAGTGAATCACGTGGAATCGCGGAATGTTTTCTCTTTGACGTCCAAGAGCTAGAAGACATCTTTGGTGAGCCCGCTTTTCTGAGGGTGATCAGGGAGTGTTGGCAATGAACTAGCATAAGTTTATGTTGGGTTTTACGGAGCTATGCCAGCCACCCGCCAAGGATCCCAACAAAGGGACGCCGTAGATTGTCTAAAACGTAAAACAGGTCCGGCAACAACGCCAGCCGTTCGTTAGTGCTACAAGCAAATATTGTATACCCAAGATTGGCTACCCACACAAGGTCAACCCTCGCTGCCTGCAAAATAAGAAGTAAAAGGAAGAGAGGAGAATACACGAATGATAGGGAGTGAGAGAGAAATGGGGTGGCTGGAGTCGAGGATACGAAAAGGCAACTACCGATTTCCCCCGGGTTGGTCAGTCCCGAGGTACCATCTGCGTGAAGGCCCAAGAGGTGTGTTGTCTCCACCAAGGTGCCTTGAGGGTCCGAACACACAGCATCGGCTCAACCTTCAGGATCCGCTTTTTCCCGTACGCGGCCAAGCCACGCACGGTTAAACGCGGGAGGGCCGAATCCCCCGCGCTCGAGTTCGTGCTGTCACAGCACATGAGACGCATACGCCCCTGTGGGACTGAGCACGAGGTCGCAGGTTTGATTCCCGGCAGCGACGGTCGCATTTTGATGCGGCTGAAATACTTTCGCCTACTTGCACTTTGGTGTGCATTTAAGAACGCCAACTGTCGGAAATTGGTCCTTCTCTACAACGCCCGGAATAGCCCGGTGTTGCCTAAGGAATGAACCCGGACAGCGCCGCGGAGGGCTGACGCATGGGCACGCTTCACCCAGCCTGTTTCTGAGAGGCAGTACTCCAATCAATCAATCAATCAATCAATCAATCAATCAATCAATCAATCAATCATAAAATGAAGGAATGGTTCGTGCAGTATAAGGAAAACTTTATAGAGACATTTGTACCAATAGCCAATATGACTAGTGGCCGTTCTTACACAGCTCAGATTGTAGACTGCGGCTCTGCAAAAGACTGCAAAAGCTCTAGTACTTGTGCGCACACCATCGATATCTGGAGCGATACCCCGACGTCACCATTCAAGGGTTTAAAAGCGGCGCTCGAAGCATCGCTCGTCAGTGGGCAAAGTGACAGCGGCGGCGACACGATATTACAACACTGTTTCTTCATTGTGCAGGTATGTTATTTCGAAAATTCTCGATGCTTTAATGCCAACAGTCGGTTAATTGCTGCTGTTTCTTTTACCACAATACGCGGCTGATTTATGCTGGAATGTATTGTACTGTATCAATTGCCTTTTGTTCACTGGAGACGTGGAGTTGAATCCTGGTTCCCCCAAAGTTGATCCCTCAAAAAAGCTCGGCAATTCATCGAATAGTAATGATTCTAGTAACAGTTCTGACCGCTCTACGCGCTCCACAATGAACACTCAACATTCGGCTACTGCGGCATGTTCGACCGAAAACGTTGACATTGTCACTATGCTTACTGAGGTTCTTGAACGACAAAAGCTGATGGCGGAGGACCTTGCCAAAATTAAGGAATTCCAAGCTTCTGTATACTCACGTTTGGATGCGCTACAAAACCTTGTAGCAGTATTCCAATCGCCTACAACAGGCCAGAAGGTTGGACGGAACGGTTCGGACACGGCTTGGACAGAAAACCGGATGAAAATGAGAATACTTTGCTAGATGTGGTTGCACAGATATTTTCTGACATACTACAAATTACCCTCCCCCTTCCCCCCCCCCATATACACACTGAGCGTTCCCATAGAACTGGCGGAAAGCGCAGAAAACGTACACGCCCAGTTACTTTTAAACTGCTCGATTTTCGGGAAAAGTCTGCGGTGATGAAAAACGTCTCGAAGCTTAAAGGATCGCAATATTACATCACTGAGGATTTTTCAGCCAGCGTTCGTGCAGTCCGGAAAAAAATTTGGGATTTCTCAGAACTTTTTCGGAGACAGGGATCTGTTGTCAAGCTACGCTATGATTACGTTTTTATGGACAAAGTGCGCTACAGTTGGGATGACGTGTCGAATGCCCTTATCAGCGACCCGAAACCCTTCATTAACAGAACCTCTTGGTCCACACCGCCTCATTCGTCGGCTGCAGTTAAACCTTCTCAGTCACTACATTCCACTTCTACTGACTGACTGCCTCCTGATTCCAATTGTAACCTGTCAATTTTAAACCTCAATGCTAGGAGCATAACTAACAAGTTCGCAGAACTTTTTGTCTTTAACTTCTGCACACTCGCCTCATGGGGTTGGTATCACACAGACTTGGCTGCATAATGATATACTAGACTCTGAGTTCACTCCTCCTGGCTACGTTGCGGTTTGCGCATATCGGCGTTACTCTAAAGGTGCCGGCGTTGCACTGCTTTTTCGGTGGGATCTCAAGTTTTCACGATTGTACCACTAGGTTACATAGAATCATTCTGATGTAAACTTTATCAAGACAAAGCACATGTCGTGATAGGCATTGTTTACCGTCCACCAAGTTCCTCTGTCGACCATTTTCTAACTCTTAGTCGCTATATTAACGAGCAGGAGCTGAATACGGGTAAACTAATTTGCATGGTTGATTTTAATGCCCCCGGCATTCATTGGCCTGCATTAACACTTGTGAAAGACACTTCCATAAACAGAGAACTAGTTGCCTTTTCTCTTTTATCCGACCTTGTCCAGATTACCAATAAACCTACACAATGCGGTGCTCTGCTCGATTTGGTTTTCGTTGGTTCTAACATTGTTGCGAAGGGTTATAGAAGTGATGTCATTCAGGGAATTTCGAATCACCAGGCCGTTCTTGTCTCCTTAAATTTCTTGGTAACTAATCAAAATTTTGTTTCCTCTACATTTCCTGATTTTATTCGCGCTAATGATGTTTCAATAATAGACGCTCTGTCTGATGGTTTTGAAGAATTTGCTGCACTAAGTACTACTTGTGGTGTTAACGCATGGGTAACTTATATCGAATGCTAGGTTAAGAAGTATTCAGTGTTTTATTCCTTTCAAAACGAAGAAGAAAAATGGGAAAATTCCCCGGATGACGGGAGATATATTACATCTGACACGTCGTGTTAATAGACTAAGGTGTAAGAGGCGCTCAAACAATCACGCAGCCTTGATGAGTTTCATTAAAGCAAAAGAGGAGCTTAGACTGAAAATTACCTGCGCTAAGGATTTTTTGTTCAGTGTGCAGCTGCAGGGCCTACTAAAAACCAACCCGCGTAAATTTTGGTCATCTGTTTTGCCACGTGATACAACGGCTACTACTAGGGTGATTAACAATGGTTCTACCAATGATCCATTTCATGTATCAAACGCATCTATTGAGTATTTCCAGTCCGTTTTCAGTCGTGACAACAACGTCATGCAACCAGACACCATTCCTCGTAGTGACGTACCCATCAATAGCATTAACATTACCGAAGAAGCTGTGTTGAACTTAATATTGAAACTCGATATTAAGACGTCTGCTGGGCCAGATGGCATTCAGAACTTGTTTTTGGTACAGTACTCATTATGGACCTGTCACTACCTCACTGTCATATTTCGCAAGTCCCTGGCATCCTCTACGGTACCCTCATCCTGGAAAATGGCTCAAGTTCTTCCTTTATTCAAGACCGGTGACAAGCACCTTTTATCTAATTATGGACCAATTTCTGTATCCTCTCATCCGTGTAAAATGTTAGAGCATATTATTTACAAACACATTAGGGAATACCTTGAGTCACATAAATTACTAACTAATGTCCAGCACGGCTTCAGACGTGGGTTTTGCACATTAACACAGCTAAGTGAATTTACACATGACATTTGTATTAACCTCGACACGGGCAACCAAATTGACGCAATCTTCATTGACTTTTCAAAGGCATTTATTACAGTGATTCATTCAAAATTGATGTATAAACTTGACGCCATCCTTAACAATCCCTGCATTCTCAGCTAGATTTCTAGTTTTCTTTCCAATCGATCTCAATTTGTTTCCTTTAACAGAGCTAACTCCAGGGTGACAGAGGCGCCTTCAGGAGTGCCACAGGCTTCCGTGCTGTGTCCGTTGCTTTTTTTTTATCTTTATAAATTATTTGCCTCGTCACATAACCTCAAATATGCGTTTGTATGCTGATGACTGTGTATTATATCATAAAATTTCCTCCTTTGATGACCATTTGCTGCTTCAAAAATCATTTACTAATTTTAGCTCTTGGTGCGATACCTCGCAAATGACAATTACCATCCGTAAAACTATTGTTATGACTTTCACTAATAAAACGACCCCTTCCGCTCTACTTACAAAGTTAATAATGCTCCAATTCAGAGCGTTAGTGAATGTAAATACATTGGTCTTGTTTTCACACCCAGTATGTCTTGGTCGAAGCACATAGATTTAATAACCTCAAAAGCACTGCAAAAGTTAGGCTATCTGCGCCGCACATTGACCACAGCCCCAAGGGATACTAAACTACTGATGTATAAATCACTAATCCGGCCTGTACTAGAATGTGCTTCTCCCGTCTGGAATCCACACGAACAGTGCGACATTAATGAGATTGAGGCCGTCCAAAAGAAAGCGATCCGCTTCATATGCCGTAGGTACGATAGGGATTTTGCACCGTATACTGCGCTTTCACCCTTAGTCTTACAACCACTCTCAGATCGCCGACGCACGGAATCACTGAAGTTTTTGCATTGCATTATTCATTCTTCCTGCCGTATATCTTCAGACAATTACCAAACTGCTGCAAAATCATCTAATACTAGAAGTCACCATCACCTAAACATCGCACCTTATTTTGCCCATGCGGACACTTTTAAATAGTTTATTTCCCCGTGTAATCGAGTACTGGAATTCCTTGCCTGGTCCTACTCGTTCTCTTCCTTTAAACTTATTCTTGGCGGCAATTGAATAGTTTTGGTTTGTATTGGTTTGTAGTATTGCCTGTATTACTTAATATTTTTATTTGTTTGCCTTTCACACCTACTCCTGCAGTAGCCCGATCGGGCTGCAGTATGTACATATAAATATATAAGTAAATTTCATGTCGAATTCTGCAGTATTATTCGCTCAGAATACAATTCAGCACATCCAGCAGCTACATGTGCATAAAATACTAAGGTGGCGGTGGTACAAACTTTATTTAGTGAAGGCAAAAAAGAAAAAAAATTGAATATTAAGATGCCGCCGTTTCGTGGGTGGCCGTACGGCTGCCGGTTGTGGCCACCAGATCATGCATGCCTGGCGGCGACAATTACTAAGAAGCGCACGTGTGTGATTGCATTGCTGACATGTATGTAATGGAGCCGCTCTCTTCGAAGATTGCTTCTTACTACTACCTAACTCGAGCGAACATGCGATGATGTCGGAGAATGCACAGGACGAATAAACTATGCTTAATAAACTATGCTTAATTGAAATGTTCAGAGAGAACTTGAAAGCGGATGAGAAGAGAACCAGCCGCCAGTGGGAGCCGCGGACATGCCTTGTGCGTGTTTGCCACTGAGCTACGCGGCGGCCGTCCTCTGCGCTTCATTTTCTGTTTGCCTTATGTAGTTATAACTAACAAAAAATCTAGAAAGGCGATTCAACGTCCAGCTGAATTTTGTCAATGAGAAGGTATTCATTAGTGAGTTGCCAGTGAGAATGTGGCCGTCACCGTGCAGGGCACTAAACTGCGTCACCCCTCGCATCAAGAGAGCACGAGGAGCATCAGAGTGTCTCAATTTTGCAATCTTGCAACCTTCAGGGTGGGCTTTTGTTCTTTTTTTAGATTCTGCATATAGAATCCGCCCACATTTCTACAATGCACCACCTCACAACCCCAGCAATTCAGGACATCGCCTTTAATTCGCAGCTTTTACACCACGTGTTGAACGGACCTTTGAGATTCGAAATTGCCGCGGTGACACAGAGTGCGCTTAACAAAAACAGAATGCAAAAAATAGCACGCAAACAGCTTTCGCCGACGAGGGCGAATCGGGGATGGATGAATCGCCACGCGTACAAGCCGAGCGACCGAGAACCAGCAGTTTTGCTGCAATTGATAGGCGTGTGTAGTATAGAGGCTCAGTCGCGCTTCGAGAAAGTGGCCTGCCTTAGAATAGTGTTTGTCGTCTGTAGTATGTAGTATAGTATGTAGAGGCCGGTCCACTGTTTGAGGGAACGCGCGAGCACGAGTTTAGTGGCATGCCAGCTATTTCGCGAGGTGGGGAGGGAGGGGCCAACCGCAACCGATCTCTCTCTCTCTCTCTCTCTATATATATATATATATATATATGTATATATATATATATATATATATATATATATATATATATATATATATATATATATATATATATATATACACAACGAATGACTATTACAAGACATACTGCATATTGGAGCAGTTGCCTTGACCCAAAAAGATCACGTACCGCGACACCTGCGGCAGAAAGAATGGTCTACATCCGTGGCCAAAGTTTCTGCGTTCTCTCTCTCTCTCTCTCTCTCTCTCTCTATATATATATATATATATATATATATATATATATATATATATATATATATACAAAGCATGCTCAAGAAAGCAAGAAAGCATGGTCTACATCCGTGGGCAAAGTTTCTGCGTGGTTGCACTAGCGAACACTGCCAAGGTTACTTGTAATAGTGAAATATAAATACGCAAGAAAATGGATGGGGAAACGGCACCGCGGCAGCTCAATTGGTTAGAGCATCACCGGCGTAATGCGAAGACGTGGGATCGTTCCCCACCTGCGGCAAGTTGTTTTTTCATTCACTTTCATTGCCATTAATTTATCGTTTCCATAATTCAATTAGTAAGCATAAGTAATTTTCCCTATGTTGTCCTTGGCATCTTAGTTGGTTGGCTTCTCACACTATTACAATAAGTGAAATTTCCTGGAAATGCTTCAGTCAGTTATATATATATTTACCAGACATAGATCTATTTATCTTTAACACGTCGTGAACCACGCGACCCGAAGCATTATTTATATTCTCATTTATTTCTTGCAACTGCGTGAAATGGCAAGATGATGCAGGAATGAAAGCAGATGAGTGCCTGAAAGATATCCCTGATCCCGCCCAGTAGCATGCAGTACAGCGCACATAAATAATGCGTATTTGCTACAAACAATTTTAATAATTTAACAAGTAATTGTACTTGGTGGTTAAGTCAACAGCGTAAAGGTATCGCTAGTTTAGATAATAGTATGTGTCGAGGTTATGCACAATGAAGTACAATCAACATAAATTACCTGCAGTATTCAGAAGAAGATAACTGAATTGCCACATCCAGGCATTGCCAAAGTGGATGTACAACGAAGCTGTTGAAAACCACAACTACAGCTGCTGAGGAGGGTATGCAATGCTTTATTGCTTTAGAGTAATGATAGTAATGGTGATTTAGAGTAATGGTAATAACGGGAGTAATGGTAATTTCGATAGCATGCCGCCTTTGGCCGTATTGCCGTTTGTCCCTCTGCCGTTCCTCCTATTGAGCTGCTTCTCGGGAGTGCTAACTATGCGTCGCCTACCCATAACAGTACTGCAACAACAATGAAACCAGTGTTATTTTTTGCACCAAAGACCAGTGACGTCACTCCCCACGTCGCATGACGATGTCGCTGGCCGCTTGCGCCGTAGTAATCTCTACCGTGAAACTTATGTGGGGAGCGATACGTACTTGCATTTCTATCAGGAGTACCTAATCATCGATTATGTGGTCCGGATACTTGTTTTCAGGTTGTTCGTTATTTAAACGAATGCCGTTCTGTATGTTGCATGCATGATTCCAAAGAATGTATACACTTTTCACTTCACTTTGCCGAGTGCTTGAAGCCTGCTTCACCTCCTCCGCGGCTGGGCCCGGTATTGCACAACATCGGCGATCGGCCCACATTTTCGCCCATGGATGATGACACGAAAAGTGCCGACGAACTAGAGGCTTACAGCTTCGCTGTAAAAAAGACCGCTGATGTTTGCCACCTTGGAGAATTAGAAACCAATTTCTAGTGAAGGTGTTTCTTTCGAACAGTTGCAATAGGTTTCAATTTCTTGTAATTATGTCGCATACTCTAAAATGTTGCGCGTATATATATGACTGTCACGCTTGAAAACTTGCCCGCATGTGATGATTTGGAACACTTCTTGGTGGGAATTAAAAAAAAAGTAATTCACCAACACGCATGTTGATACACTATTCATCATTCATCATCATCATCATCAGCCTGGTTACGCCCACTGCAGGGCAAAGGCCTCTCCCATACTTCTCCAACAACCCCGGTCATGTACTAATCGTGGCCACGCCGTCCCTGCAAACTTCTTAATCTCATCCGCCCACCTAACTTTCTGCCGCTCCCTGCTACGCTTCCCTTCCCTTGGGATCCAGTCCGTAACCCTTAATGACCATCGGTTATCTTCTCTCCTCGTTACATGTCCTGCCCATGCCCATTTCTTTTTCTTGATTTCAACTAAGATGTCATTAACTCGCGTTTGTTCCCTGACCCAATCTGCCCTTTTCTTATCCCTTAACGTTACATCTATCATTCTTCTTTCCATAGCTCGTTGCGTCGTCCTCAATTTGAGTAGAACTCTTTTCGTAACACTATACACTATACACTATACACTATAACGCTATAACACGGATACGCTATAACGTTTACAATGGCATCCTGCCTCCCTGACACACGCTACCCACTCAATTGCCGCTACATTCGATATCTGTTGAGTTCACAGTTCTTCCAGGGCAACGGGATAAATTCTCTGTTCGATAAACAGATTCATAACGCTCCGTGTCACTTCATGCGTAATTTACTGCAAATGTCATAATTAGTTCCCAGCCTTTGAAGTTTACTTACATATTCGCAATAACGTGCCCCTTATCTTCGCAGAAAATGAACAAAATTTCTCATGCAGTAGACCGAGGATGTTGTCGAAACCAAGTTGGAACGTTTACTGACACCTGAAAATAGGTAGTAAAGACCACGGCTGAGTAATTATTGGCAACACTTTTAGCCGGACCAGGAACGCGAAAATGTTATCGCTCATTGCAGTTACCACGACCCCACTCCCCTTTCCACAATATATAGACCTGTTACAAACTGTATACAGCTATGTCGGGATACTGAGAAACGTAGCTTATAGTGGTCATATCACACGCTCTAGAGTTTCTTGAATTTCGCTTTGTCAAATTAAACTTAATTTACCTAGGTTCAGAGGTCTCATGAAAGCATTTCCAACTTTAACTGTATTTTATTAGGGAAATTGGACTTAGGACCCCAGCTAAAGCTTGCTCTTCCCCACGCTTTCATTCGAGACGATTTATATCCAGGTATTTGTCAACTATATACAATATAATGTCGCGTATACCCTGCTGGGGTATACAAGCTGAATCAGACACAGGCAGTTGCACTTTACAAAAACGCAAGTGGCGACGCGCGATGCCGAGACGAACCTCGTTCTCCTCTTCTTCAGTCTCTTGCTGCGCCACACCATGTGGCATTACCCCCTCTTCCAAAAAAAAAGAAAAGAGAAGGAAAGCATGCATAGCCTTGACCTGAGAGCGCCGAGATGGTTTAGGACGAACACATAGGCTACAGTCACAATCACTGTGCTGTGCGATATAGTCACAAGGCACTGATGGACGAGCAACCACAAAACTAATTGAAGCAGCTGAAACCGTCGAATATTAGGGGCTATAGTGCGGTTTCAACCGCACAACGTGCACAATCTCAGATTGCGGTTGTCGACGTCGGGGAGGCTGACTTCCGTCAGGAAGGACTTCGTAGTTCACGTCACTAATTCGCTGCAACACTCTGTAAGGTCCGAAGTAGCGACTCAAAAGCTTCTCGGATAGTCCTTTTCGGCGCACGGGAGTCCAGACCCAAACTTGATCACCAGGTTGGAACTCGACATGTCGATGGCGGAGATTGTAACGGTGAGCATCGATGCTCTGTTGTTGCTTTATGTGCACTCGGGCAAGCTGATGGGCTTCTTGCTCTCGTTGTACGAAAAGTTTGGCATCTTGGGCGAGGTCGAGATGATCGATGTTGTCGCACGGCAGCATTGCTTCTAACATAGTCTGCACTTCACGGCCGTAAACGAGGTAAAACGGCGTGAAGCGTCTTGTTTCTTGCGTAGCAGTATTATAGGCAAACGTTACGTAAGGGAGTATCTCGTCCCACGTCTTGTGCTGTACGTCTAAGTACATAGACAGCATGTCAGTAATCGTTTTGTTCAGTCGTTCGGTCAAGCCGTTTGTCTGTGGATGATAGGCAGTTGTCCTTCGATGGGTCGTGCAGCTGAGTTTAAAAACGTCTTCAGTGAGCTGTGCTGTAAAGGCTTTGCCTCGGTCTGTGATGACGTGCGATGGGGCGCCATGCGATAGGACGATGCTCTGTATGAAAAACTGGGCAACCTCGGAAGCTGTGCCTCGAGGCAGCGCCTTTGTCTCAGCATATCGCGTTAAATAGTCTGTGGTGACGATTATCCACCTGTTGCCAGAAGATGACAATGCAAACGGGCCCAGAAGATCCATGCCGACCTGGTCGAAAGGTTTGCCAGGTGGGTCAATTGGATTCAGCAATCCCGCAGGCTTCACAGCTGGCGACATTCGGCGCTGGCATTCACGGCAGGCTTGGACGTACCGCTTGACACACTCGGCAAGTCTCGGCCAGTAGTAGGATTTGCGCACTCTGTCAAGCGTTCGCGCAAAGCCCAAATGGCCAGACGGAGGCTCGTCATGAACAAAACTTCGGCACGGAGGTCGGCTGGAACGACTAAAAGGTAGGTCATGTTGGTGGCAGCGGAGTTCTTCTTGTATAAGACGCCATGTCGTAAACAAAAAGATGACAATCCTCGAACGATGGCCGGGGTATTGTTGGGTTTCGTCCTTCCAGATGTTCGAATATAGGCCGTAGTGCGTCGTCTGCGCGCTGCCGTGTGGACACATCAGTAACGCTTACGGCCCCAAGGAAAGCGCCGTCGTCCTCAATGTCGTGGTCGGTAGTGTCGATAGGGGCGCGCGAGAGTGCGTCAGCGTCGTCGTGTATGCGGCCCGACTTGTACACGATGGTCACGTCGTACTCCTGCAAACGTAGACTCCACCGTGCCAATCGTCAAGAAGGGTCCCGGAGATTTGCAAGCCTGCATAACGAGTGGTGGTCAGTTACAGCTTTGAATGGGCGGCCGTAAAGGTAAGGTCGAAATCTGGCCAGCGCCCATATGACGGCAAGACACTCTTTCTCCGTGGTGGTGAAGTTGGTCTCTGCACGCGATAGTGTGCGACTTGCGTAGGCGATCACTCTTTCAATACCTTCCTGCCGTTCTACAAGGACCGCACCAAGACCAACGTTACTGGCGTCTGTGTGAACTTCCGTGTCCGCCTCCTCGTCAAAGTGGGCCAAAACTGGTGCTGACACCAGACGCTGTCGAAGCTCGGTGAAAGCAGTCTCGTGCTCTGAGGACCAGACGAACGATACATCGTCCCTCGTGAGGCGAGTCAGCGGCTCCGCCATCTTTGAAAAATTTTCGATGAAATGCCGGTAGTATGCGCAAAGGCCCAGGAAGCGTCGTACACCCTTCTTGTCAGTCGGTGTTGGAAACGAGGCTACAGCGGCAGTTTTCGCGGGATCGGGGCTAACGCCTTCTGCGCTGACCACGTGTCCGAGAAACATCAGCTCCTTGTAGCCGAAATGACACTTCTGAGGCTTAAGGGTGAGGTTAGCCGATCGTATGGCTTCGAGAACTCGCCGCAGTCGTTTCAAGTGGTCGTCAAATGTCGCCGAAAAAACAACCACATCGTCGAGGTAGACGAGGCACCTTTGCCACTTCAGACCAGCGAGAACGGTGTCCATCACTCGCTGGAAAGTTGCTGGGGCCGAACAGAGACCGAAAGGAAGTACTCTAAATTCGTGAAGGCAATCTGGAGTGACGAAAGCAGTTTTTTCGCGGTCTCGTTCATCGACCTCAGTTTGCCAGTAACCGCTCTTTAGATCGAGAGACGAAAAATACTTAGCTCGCCGCAACCTGTCTAAAGAGTCATCGATACGTGGTAGTGGGTACACGTCCTTCTTGGTAACATCGTTGAGGCATCGATAATCAACACAGAAACTAATTGTTCCGTCTTTTTTCTTGACCAGAACACCATCATCTAGCATCTCCTTGACTTGGGCTTGAATTGCCTCACGTTCTTTCGGCGAGACACGATAAGGCTGTTGTTTGATGGGACGTGCGTCGGCGGATGTCGTTATTCGGTGCTTCGTGATTGGCGTTTGGCCCACCTTAGTAGCCCGAGCGAAGCACGCGCTGAATTCGTTCAAGAGTTCCTGAAGTGCGCTCTTTTAGTCATCCGTAAGCTCGGAGTTTACAGTGATGTCTCGGAGCGAACCATCGTCTGTGTCCACCTCAGAAGCGAAGCACTCGACGATGTCCGTTGATGGTTCGGCGTAGGCGATGGCAGTGCCACGAAAAATGTGCCGATGTTCAAAGATAAAGTTGGTAACGAGGACCGTTGTCTGGCTTTCACGAAGTTCCACAAGGCTTCGCGCTACACAAATACCTTGTGCCAGCAACATAGAAATGTTGCCTTCGACAATGGCTTCACCGTCTTCTAGTTCGTCGGACTTGACCGGAACATAACATTCGCACGCGGCGATATCGTGATGCTCTCGTCCGAAACGCGAAGTGCGGATCTGTGTACAATGGCGTCGGTCTGTGTTGCCCTTTGTGTCGAGAAAGTGACGCAGCGCTCGCGGAGGTCAATATTGGCGCCATATTCCCGGAGAAAGTCCATCCCAAGGATTAAATCGCGGGAACACTCGCGTAGAACCAGACAAGTGGCGAGAAAAGCAGCACCGCGAATTTCTACTCTCGCCGTGCATAGGCCAAGCGGTGCGATGACGTGGCCACCTGCCGTACGAACTGGTGCCCCGTTCCAGGGCGACGTAACTTTTTTCAGAACGCTCGCCAGTTTTCCATTAAGAATAGAGTAATCGGCGCCGGTATCTATAAGCGCACTCACTGTTTTGCCGTCGATCAACACAGGTATGTCCAGTGAAATCTTGTTCCAGGAAACTGGTTCTGGCGTCATCGTGTTTTCGTTATTCTGCGGTCGGCACGGTACGAGGTGTTGAGCGCATCGAGTATCAGCGGCCCCGCCTCGGAAGGTCGCTGACGTCAGTTTTCACGGCGTGGACTTGGTGATCGCCCTTGCGGCGTCCTCGAGGTGGTATCGCAAGCAGGGAAATATCGCCGCGGTGAGGGTGAGTGTGACTGCCGCTGCGATGGGCCCTGTCTGCGCTGCTGTTCGAGGAATTCCGCGATGTCGGGTGGTCTTTGGCCGAACCTAGGTCGAGGTGAATCGATGGAAAAGCCCCGCAGTCCGAGTCGTCGGTAGGGGCACTCCCGATACACATGACCAGCTTCGCCGCAGTGGTAGCACAGCGGTCGTCGATCAGGTGCTCGCCGAACCTCTGATTTCCTCGCGTGTGTTCGGCGGCCGTCGAAGTACGGTAGCGGAGGCGTCAGAGCGGCTTGCGCCGATTGCAACGCGACTGGCGGCGGCGCATAAGTAGGTGCGAAATCTTGGGCGGGGGTCAGTAATGTTTCTGCGTACGTCTTGCGCCGGAACTCGCTCGGCAGAGGTGGTGCTTCACTGCTGGAAAGAGATGCCTGCAGTGCCTGTTGTACTTCGTTGCGTACGACGCTGGCGAGGGCGCTGACTGGAGGTGGCGACGTGCCGGGGTACTTCTGCAGCTCGTCGCGAACCACTGAGCGAATCAGTTCGCAAAGCAAGGCGATGTCGCACCCTAAGCCTACCGGCGTATCCGGAGTGCTGATCACGCTGCCCTGGGGAACCCCGGAGGTCACGCTGCAATGGGCACTGAGCGTGTCGCCAACTCGCACTCTGAGCGTGCGGTCACTGAGGAAGGCCGCGATGTAGTCAAAGAGGCGGCCGGTGACACGCAGCTCACGGAGGGCTTGCATGATGGTGGTGTGAGGGAGACCATTAAATGCGCCTTGCACATCGAGCAGCACGAGATATCCGGCTTCTTGGCGACTTGCTGCGTGCTCGAGCGTAGCCACGACGTCCGCGAGCGAGGCAGCTGCTGAGCGCAGTCGCCGGAAACCACTCTCTTCATCGTGAAGCACGCTCTTTCGGCACTGCTAGACTACTGCAATCGGCGCACTTGAGAGCGCGGCTCTGAGCCCCGCACTCACATTTTTTTCCCCTTGCCACGTTCGTCCCGTCTTTCTCTCCTTCATCTTTTTCTTCCCATTCCCCCTTCCCCGTGCAGTGCTGTTGAGGTGTCCTCCTGTGAGAGACAGTTACGGCGCTGCACTAATCTCTTCCGTTTCCTTTCCTAAAATCACTTCACACACGCACACGTATCCGGAGTGCAGGCGGCAATTACTTGTCGGTTGTACAAGTTCGACCGTTGCTGAAAGGTCTTCTCCATCGCGGTGCCTTCGGTGAGGAACTCCGCAACAGTCTTGGGCGTATCCCGAACAAGACCGCCAACGAGCTGCTCCTTACGCCTCTCATCAGATGACGCACCTTCTTCTCTTCCGACATGCTCAGATCGGCACGCTGAAAGAGACGCGTCATGTCCTCCACGTACATCGTGACGCTCTCGTTGTGCTTTTGGACGCGTGACTGAAGGGCCCGTTCCGCTTTTTCTCGGCGATCGGGGCTGGAGTAAGTCTCCAGCAGCTTGCGCTGGAACTCAGGCCGGGATGACAGGGCACTTTCGCGGTTCATAAACCACGTGCGAGCACCATCCTAGAGGCTGAAGTAGACGTTCCTGAGTTTGGCGTTGTAATCCCACTCGTTAAACGCAGCCACGCGCTCGAACTCCACCAGCCTGTCTTCCACGTCTTCAAATGTGTCGCCATGAAAAGCCGTCGGCACTTGGGGGTTCAGCAGCGTTAGGTAAGTTGGTGTCACCCGTTCCGCAGAAGTCGCAGTGGTCGCAATCATCACTTCTTCCTGCAGGTTTCCAAACTCTGGGCGAGGTCTCGGATTCGTCGGCTTGTGCTGTGAACTGGAGTCAACACCAACTGTGGGGCCAGGTTCTTGCTGCCCAGTGGGGTCTTTTGCATAAGTTGAGCGTACCCCGCAAATCCACCAAATTGTCGCGTATACCCTGCTGGGGTATACAAGCTGAATCATATACAGGCAGTTGCACTTTACAAAAACGCAAGCGGCGACGCGCGATGCCGAGACGAACCTCGTTCTCCTCTTCTTCAGTCTCTTGCTGCCCCACACCATGTGGCAATATGATGCGCAGTCGCACAAAGAGAGCTCACCAATATTGGCTTTTCCGAGTAGCTGTAGTCAAGAACGGAGACAACTATAACAAGTTGTTTCGTAGAAAATGTGTGCCTAAGTCTTTTGCGCATGAATGTAGTGCCTACATTTGAGTAGAACAACTCATCAGACCTACAGAAGCTCTATGGAATGTTTGCAAGCAGTATCCGCTTTTTATGCGCATTTAAGATGTTCACACCTAATGGCATGGTTGCTTTTCTTGTGCTAAATGCAGAGCCTAAGTAATAAGGGAAATCTTCACGTTATCACGAAAATATAGCGCACATTTTTACACGCTGATTTTGCAGGCAAGTTTTTTAAACAATAATTTATTGACACTGACGACATAACTCAATACTGACAGATCAGCCGTCGCCTCCGAATCTTCGAAGCTTCGAGTATTAAACTTAAATTTTTTACCGGTCACACCATTTCCAGAAAAATCGAACTGTACTCCAGGCTTGAGAACAGAAAGCAGTCGAAACATGCTTCAGAAAGCATAGCCAGCACGTACTTAGTCCCTAGCATCAACGAAGCCAGCGAGCTGGAGCATGTGGCGTCCAGGCTGTGACGTCACTCGCGAGTGGACACCACTCCAATTTGTCTAAGAAATTGGAAGGTTAATATTTACAGTAACAAAAATGGCCGTGCCTTGATATTTGAGGCTTGAGCTGGCTGCCTAAGGACACGAACACAGCGGACAAATATCAGCAAGAAGATAAGACATGTGTACTGCAGCGAAAATCGTGAACGCACTCAGCACATCCTAATGGAATGCGAGCGATTGAGCCATTCCGACACATAGGTAAAGTAGACCTTACAGAAGCGCTTCAATTTAAAGTGTACGGAAGCATCAACCGGTCGGCAGTCGTGATAAGCAAGATACGTTTAGTATACTAACTGAAAAAGTAAACAGGGTAAGAATTGGGACGACCCGGTCCGTTACAGGCATACTAAACAGTACAAGGCCTATAAGTTTTGAGAAACAGAAAAAAAGAGATTTAGGAGATGCAGACAAAAATAATAGAATGGAAAGCTTGTATGGTGTACCTGATCAACTCAAGCAGACTAGGTGACTATTTGCCCCCGACAGGTTGCAAGGGAGATTCCAATGAATACTACTACTACTACTAATACTACTACTACTACTACTACTACTACTACTACTACTACTACTACTACGAATAATATTAATAACAATACTAATAATAATCAGGGCTAGTGGTTGGACCACCATGCATTCTAGAGGCGACGTTCCACTGTGTTGCGCATTTGTTTTTTTTTTCTTTCGAACACTTGGCCTAAGCACACACAGTTGGTTAATTTGCACAGCGCTATTTTGTCCCACAGCTCAAAGGCAGTTAGCGAAATCAAATGTTCCGAGTGCTTATCGTTCATTGTGACGAATAGGGGAAGTTGTTCCTAGAAGGTTCATGGTGTACACTCAAGCAGGCGAAAACATGGGACAAATGGGTGGACCAGACAAACGCCAGCTTCAAACGTATTAAACTACGTCTTGTGGGCAATTATGTTAATAAGCAGGGTAGCTATTTGAAAATCATTTCGCAGGAACATTACTGCTGCTTAAATAGGGCTTCATGTTCGCACTTTGCGAATTGTTAAGACTTCAGTAGTGCGCCCGCATGAAAACGCAGTTGTGCTATATTTAGGCACGAGGAAATGAATACACTGAATATAGCAGCCGCATGGGGAAAAACGGAAACAAGAAAAAGGGCGTCATGTGCCTCAGCCATACATCATTAAGATTGTTAAACTGTGAAGTGTCATACGTAGCAGAAACTAATTCCATTAATATCGTTAGTACCTTAGCTTGTCCAGGCCATGTTGCACGCACTGTGGATCGTAGATGTACTTCTTGTGCGTTTTTGACATTGTTTTTGTGCAGCTTTCACCTCCAGGGAACATTGAGGTTTGGTGAGCACTTGTCCTAAATGCTTATCCTCCGTTTCCGTCTCTTATGGGCTTTTGATTCAACCGTGGGTAACCATGTCATCTTGTTCATGCAACTGTTCAAGGGGTGCATGGCTCTAGCGGCCAATATAGAGGTACAGCTAAAACACAATTCACTATAGAGCCATCTGTCTGTCCACCACTGTCATTGTGGGTTTGGTGGTATAGTCCGCCACATAGGCGCGACAACTAATCTGTTCACGTTGAAATTAGGTGGGTGAACGGCAAGCGTATCGTTAGCGAGCAACAAAGCGAATGCGCATACCTGGGGCTAGTGACGCAACTGCTACTATGTGGAGATGCAACTCGAACTATCCAAGAGCAAAGCGAGAAGACAGTTTAAAAAGCATGTACGAGCAACACGCCGGTGGGAAGAATGGAGAGAATGTTGATTCCACTTCTCAGCAGCTTGCCATCTGGTGCGTGCTTGCATGAATATTCTCAGTGGCTCATGCGGCACTTGATTTATGTAAGAGAACAGCCGCAGAAAGTGCGCATATCTGTTTCGATATACCTCAATCCATAGGCTCAGATACTGTCGCGAGTAAGTGAACTGAACGCGACCTTATTAGCTAACTGTTCTATCGAGCGATACGAGGCTGCGCGCTCGATGTATCGTTCTTGTCACCGCTTCGTATATTACTTACAATAGGCCTCATTTAGCGAAAATTGTAAGGATACGTGTATTTCTTGTGAAATTAATTTTGATGTAGCGAGGGTATTGCCAAGAGCATCGTGTATCTATGCAGAAAGAAGTGATAGCGCTGGCCGCTCGGTTCAGCGGGCCCCCATTGCAGCTCACGTCGAAGAGCTTTGTCCACGCGACGACGACGTCCGGCGTGAAGTGTTCGGGGCAGCGCGTCTGCATGGTTTCCAGCATCACGTGCAGCAGGCTCTCGAAATGTTCGGCCTTGACGCCGGGTTTCAGTGCGTGCTTGACTGCATTCTTGCGGATCAGCTCAATCATCACATCCGGTTCATCGAGCGTGTCCACCACTGCCGTGAACTGGTGGCCGACGGCGGAACCGTGCGCCCGGAACCTGTGAGCAAGGTGACCAGGATGAACCACACTTTCGCTTCAACTCAAACGAAAAGTGTTTATATGTTCTCTAACTTACTGGGGAACTACAGGAAAAAACTGTTGCAGGCAGCTTCACTAGATCGCGGCTATTGCTGACACATTTTGCGGTATAAGGCGGAAATATCAAACTAACTACTAGCAGACATGTATGCAAGGAATTACATCCAGTTACATTCTTTATTGAGATAGTAGGGACAAGCCAGGCGCATTTTCACCGTCGTCGTCGGCCCCACCATGCTGTTCTATGTAAAGTCCAAATGCGATAATATCGCGGCTGCGCATCGTATGCTGTAGGTGCGAGCGAAAGCTTGCGAAGGTGAGCCGAGAAGGACTTGACGCGGCGTTGTCTTCTCGCGACCGTAAGGGACGAAGGCGCGAAATGCGCACACGCTGCGAAAAGCGGCCAAGGGTCGCGCATCACCACTCCAGCTCCGGCGGCTGAGCGCGTCCAACCTTGGGTGATATCTGCGCCAAGTTAGAAGGCTAGCGGACCTCAGCTAGTGAACCTCGGGTAGCTGATGGCTTCGCGAGCGTTCTGGTTTCGTGCCCCTACTTCACTATTCAGTTAGAGGCAGCATGAAGGAGAATTTGCTCTCAAATAATCTGAAAATAAAGGGGAAGCGGAAAGCGGCGTTAATGCAACATAGAGAACTTTGGGGTGGCAATAAATGTGAGGTCGTTCAGGGAATCCGAAGAGAAGTAATGGAACCAGCGCTAACGTTCACAAATGCCATTCTATGCTTTAATCCTTTCAGGGTTGGAAGTTAACAAAATGTCGGTTGGCTTTGGGAGCCCACTGCACAACCACAACTGAGGCAGTGCAGGTTGACATGGGCTGGCCCTCGCGTGATGTGAGAGAAGCGCAGAACAAAATTAGCTCTGTAGAAAACGCAGGAACATGGATTATATTTAAATGATCGGCTAAAGTGCACAAGTATCTCTACCTGGAAAATGTGCTCACAGAATAGTGGAACAGGTCAAGAAAGTTGGCGACCAAGTACAGGGTAATTGAATATGTACATAGACAACCAGGAGTCCTCAGAAAAAAAATGAGAGAAACAGGGTCGGTTAATTTGATGCAAACAATGCAAACAAGAAGGTCCATGGAGATTTAGAAGAAAAGGATGAAATTAGAAAGGAAAATACGCACGGTAACACGAAGGGAAGTGTTCTGCTGTTTCAGACTCTGCTGGTTGCCAAGCACAAAAACATTCCAGAGGAAATATTCGCAACGAGATGCGGCATCTATATACTGCAGTAAAAATCCAGAGACCAGTCAGCACAGCCAAATGGAATGCAAAATGATTTACCCAGTGACACCCGCAGGTAAGGTGCTCCTTCCAGAAGCACTTGGGTTTAGTTATTGGAAGCATCAACTGGTCAGCAGTCCAGATAATAAAGAGATGTTTGGAGTATTTGTGAGAAACAAAGCAGGGAAGATCTTTGTACGTTTGGATCCGCTGCGGGCACAAGGTAGACAGAGAAATTTTGAGGAAGCGAAAAAACAATAAAGAGATGTATACGAAGATGCTACATTAAAAATCATTTATAGCATACGTGAGTATCTTAAGGAGACTGGGTGACTGTTTCTGACGATCTCGGTAAAAGGGCATACAAAAAACTTAGAACCTCTTCCCTACCGCGAAAAGGGGTGCACGCGACGCTTGCGCAACTCCAGGGTTGGTTAGTTTTTTTAGTGTTGGAGACAAATTAAAGAGGCGTGGTTGTTGGTGGATGAGAAACAGTGAATTGGCCTGGCGAGCACGAAGCACGTTCACGGGCCAGCTGCCGTTCCTTCAACGCAGCCTGCTGTTCGGCATAACGAACCAAACGCGGCCTCTCGATATGACTGCTGAGACGCAATAAACAGACATGGTTGTTCTGAGCAAAGAGTAATGGTGTCGTTTTTATTTACGATAGTTCAGGTTGCCGTGCCAATATGAAGGATGGTGCTGCTATATAGAATATATGTGTGACATTGGATATTTACAAGGTTGTAGGCTGAGGTGCAGTTGTTTCATATGCAGTCCCAGATGGTTGACGCTTGGTAGAATTGGGGAAGATCCAGGAGAGCTTTTAGAAAGGTTTTGTGGTTAGTGCTGTTCAATATTACAGCTCATCCAACTTCACCGCCTCTGGTTTCCGCTGCTTGTGCACTTGTCGATGCTTGCTCTCTGACGTCGTGCAATGAGTTGTCACGGTTGACCCTCAGCTGCGGCTTCTCTTCTCGCCGCCGGCGTCTAGCTTCGTTTTCACGCTTGCGGACTTCTGGGTTTACCTGTGGAGGCGCGCGGCCTTAGCCTGTGCTGCGGCAGCCCCGACCTCGGTATGCGGACGCCGCTGTCGTTTTGACTCCACGTCAGCGTGTCGAAGCGCTGCATTCATCATCATCATCATCATCAGCCTGGTCACGCCCACTGCAGGGCAAAGGCCTCTCCCATATTTCTCCAACAACCCCAGTCATGTACTAATTGTGGCCATGCTCTCCCTGCAAATTTCTTAATCTCATCCGCCCACCTAACTTTCTGCCGCCCCCTGCTACGCTTCCCTTCCCTTGGAATCCAGTCCGTAACCCTTAATGACCATCGGTTATCTTCCCTCGTCATTACATGTCCTGCCCATGCCCATTTCTTTTTCTTGATTTCAACTAAGATGTCATTAACTCGCGTTTGTTCCCTCACCCAATCTGCTCTTTTCTTATCCCTTAATGTTACACCTATCATTCTTCTTTCCATAGCTCGTTGCGTCGTCCACAATTTGAGTAGAACCCTTTTCGTAAGCCTCCAGGTTTCTGCCCCGTAGGTGAGTACTGGTAAGACACAGCTATTATACACTTATAATAAAGGCAACCTGCTGCTATTATAAAGGCAACCTGCTGTTCATGATCTGAGAATGCCTGCCAAACGCACCCCAGCCCATTCTTATTCTTCTGATTATTTCCGTCTCATGATCCGGATCCGCAGTCACTACCTGCCCTAAGTAGATGTATTCCCTTATGACTTCCAGTGCCTCGCTGCCTATTGTAAATTGCTGTTCTCTTCCGAGACTGTTAAACATTACTTTAGTTTTCTGCAGATTAATTTTTAGACCCACTCTTCTGCTTTGCCTCTCGAGGTCAGTGAGCATGCATTCCAGTTGGTCCCCTGAGTTACTAAGCAAGGCAATATCATCAGCGAATCGCAAGTTACTAAGGTATTCTCCATTAACCTTTATCCCCATTTCTTCCCAATCCAGGTCTCTGAATACCTCCTGTAAACACGCTGTAAATAGCATTGGAGAGATCGTATCTCCCTGCCTGACGCCTTTCTTTATTGGGATTTTGTTGCTTTCTTCATGGAGGACTACGGTGGCTGTGGGTCCGCTATAGATATCTTTCAGTATTTTTACGTACGGCTCGTCTTCACCCTGATTCCGTAATGCCTGCATGACTGCTGAGGTTTCGACAGAATCAAATGCTTTCTCGTAATCAATGAAAGCTATATATAAGGGTTGGTTATATTCCGCACATTTCTCTATAACCTGATTGATAGTGTGAATATGGTCTATTGTTGAGTAGCCTTTACGGAATCCTGCCTGGTCCTTTGGTTGACAGAAGTCTAAGGTGTTACTGATTCTATTTGCGATTACCTTAGTAAATACTTTGTAGGCAACAGACAGCAAGCTTATCGGTCTATAATTTTTCAAGTCTTTGGCGTCCCCTTTCTTATGGATTAGGATTATGTTAGCGTTTTTCCAAGATTCCGGAACGCTCGACGTTATGAGGCATTGCGTATACAGGGTGGCCAGTTTCTCTAGAACAATCTGCCCACCATCCTTCAACAAATCTGCTGTTACCTGATCCTCCCCAGCTGCCTTCCCCCTTTGCATATCTCCCAATGCTTTCTTTACTTCTTCCAGCGTTACCTGTGGGATTTCGAATTCGTCTAGACTATTTTCTCTTCCATTATCGTCGTGGGTGCCACTGTGATTGTATAAATCTCTATGGAACTCCTCAGCCACTTGAACTATCTCATCCATATTAGTAATGATATTGCCGGCTTTGTCTCTTAACGCTTACATCTGATTCTTGCCAATTCCCAGTTTCTTCTTCACTGTTTTTAGGCTTCTTCCGTTCCTGAGAGCATGTTCAATTCTATCCATATTATACTTCCTTATGTCAGCTGTCTTACGCTTGTTGATTAACTTCGAAAGTTCTGCCAGTTCTATTCTAGTTGTAGGGTTAGAGGCTTTCATACATTGGCGTTTCTTGATCAGATCTTTCGTCTCCCGCGATAGTTTCCTGGTATCCTGCCTAACGGAGTTACCACCGACTTCCATTGCACACTCCTTAATGATGCCCACAAGATTGTCGTTCATTGCTTCAACACTACGGTCCTCCTTTTGAGTTAAAGCCGAATACCTGTTCTGTAGCTTGATCTGGAATTCTTCTATTTTCCCTCTTACCGCTAACTCATTGATCGGCTTCTTATGTACCAGTTTCTTCCGTTCCCTTCTCAGGTCTAGGCTAATTCGAGTTCTTACCTTCCTGTGGTCACTGCAGCGCACCTTGCCGAGCACGTCCACATCTTGTATGATGCCAGGGTTAGCGCAGAGTATGAGGTCTATTTCATTTCTAGTCTCGCCGTTCGGGCTCCTCCACGTCCACTTTCGGCTATCCCGCTTGCGGAAGAAGGTATTCATTATCCTCATATTATTCTGTTCCGCAAACCCTACTACTCCCCTGATATTCCTAGTGCCTATGCCATATTCCCCCACGGCCTTGTCTCCAGCCTGCTTCTTGCCTACCTTGGCATTAAAGTCGCCCATTAGTATAGTGTATTTAGTTTTGACTCTACCCATCGCCGATTCCACGTCTTCATAGAAGCTTTCGACTTCCTGATCATCATGACTGGATGTAGGGGCGTAGGCCTGTACAATCTTCATTTTATACATCTTATTAGGTTCCACAACAAGACCTGCCACCGTCTCGTTAATGCTATAGAATTCCTGTATGTTACCAGCTATATTCTTATTAATCAGGAATCCGACGCCTAGTTGTCTTCTCTCCGCTAAGCCCCGGTAGCACAGGACGTGCCCGCTTTTTAGCACTGTATATGCTTCTTTTGGCCTCCTAACTTCACTGAGCCCTATGATATCCCATTTACTGCCCTCTAATTCCTCCAATAGCACTGCTAGACTCGCCTCACTAGATAATGTTCTAGCGTTAAACGTTGCCAGGTTCATATTCCAATGGCGGCCTGTCCGGAGCCAGTGATTCTTAGCAGCCTCTGCTGCGTGGCAGGTCTGACCGCCGCCGTGGTCAGTTGCTTCACAGCTGCTGGGGACTGAGGGCCGGGGTTTGATTGTGCATATAGGAGGTTGTGGCCAAGTACTGCACCAGGGTGGCCAATCCTCCTCTGGTGAGGGAGTGCGTTACCGGTTCTGGTCACCGGGATCAGGCCACACTCCAGGCCTGTTTATGCAATTTTATCAACACCCGGATTTTTTTTTTAATCCGGTGGAAAATTGCCGGCACCGGGATTCGAACCACGGACCTCTTGCACGCGAGGCGGGTGTTCTACCTCTACGCCACCGCTGCACCTGCACCGCTGCATTGGCCTGCCGTTATCTTTCTCCCTCGGCACGCCTAGCCCTAACCTCCGGCTGGGCCCGCCATTGTCGTTCCGCTTCTGCTACGGCTTGTCGAACTCCTTCATCGGCCCGGCGTTCGGGTTTCGCTTGTGCTTCCACTTGGGGAAACTCAGTATTACTTCATCGAGATCGCACACGTTCACAGGCCCACTCCCGTTGTCGTTCTTTGAAGGCTGCCTCCTCTTCGGTGGACCTGACCAAGCACGGCTCACCCTCAGCACAGCTGGCATTGAACTGACGGCGCGTGCGGAGTGGGTGCGGAGTAGAACCAGTGAACAGACATTGTCAATTCAGGTTCAGGAGGAACTTCGGGTAAAAGAATATAAATAGCTTGGTAAATCAATAGACTTATAGAAAGAGAAGGAAAAACAGTAACTGCAGAGGGGAAGAGCAATTCCGCCATCATGAAAGACAGAGCGCTATGGGGCTACAAACGGTACGAGGTGTCCGGGGTATGTGGAAACGTGCGATGTTTCCAGGACTCACATTTGGAAATGCGATTGTTTGCTTGAAATCAGGGGTAGAATCAGGACTCGATGGCAACCAAAGGTCAGTAGGACATCTCGCATTGGGCACTCACGGGAAGACTACAAATGAAGGTGTGCAGGGTGATATGGGCTGGAGAAGCTTTGAAGTGAGAGAAGCTGACAGTGAAATTGATTATGAAAAGCGACTGGGGAATATGGAAGAAATTAAATCGACTTGAAGAGTTTTCAGGTATTTGCACAGGAAAAACATTGTATCACAGTGGAGGAAAAGAACTAAGAAACGCAAAAAGTGTGCAACCTGTGTGGCGAGCAACATGGCAACGAACAACGTCAAGCGGAAAGCAAAAGAGGCTGAGATGACGTCATGGGTGCGGCAATAGAAAAGAAACCTGCCATGAGTAGTTACTTCAGCAGGAAAAACGAAATTAGGAAAGAAACCATTTCTGATAACTCCAAGGAAAGCTTATTGCATTTTGAAACGAGATCAGGATGCCTTAAAATGCGCTTTTAGAAAGAAAGACATAGGAAGGAAGAAGAAGCATGTGCTTACTGCAGTAAAGCTAGCAGAGGGAAAGTAAACATGTCCGCAGTAGATATTAGTATGCTGGAATTGGAAGATTGGTAGAAGAAAAGTAGGCAAACGACAAACAGCGGAGGTGTGCAAAAGCGAATTTCACAAAACGTTTGGGAAATTTTGGTAATGGGAATTCATCGTGGGCTTTTTCTCTTTTTCATACCTTTCTTTCTTTTTCTTTTTTCGTCATTAATATAGGCAGGACATTAGGCAATATAATAACAGGAGCATGGCTCCGAAAGCGAGAGAGCAGCTGTTCCCGCGCGTAACGAGACACGCGCGGCGCCACAAAGCAAAGTGTACAATAAGAGAGGAGGGAACACATTACTAGCTCCAAGAGCACATAAAGTGAAAGAGCAGGCGCAGCCACTACGCCACGAGGCACGTGCTGCGCGACATAGCAGAGCGTGCGTTGAGAGAGGAGGGAACACGTTACTAGCTCCGAGAGCCCAAAGCGAGAGAGTACGCGCAGCACGCACGACACGAGGCACGAGCAGCACGGCAAAGCGGAGCGCGAAGAGAGTAGGGAAGAAAGTAGCAGCTCCAAGAGCCAATAAAATGACAGAGCAGGCGCAGCCTGCACGCCCCGAGGCAAGTGCTTCGCGACGTAGCAAAGCCACAGAACACCTATACAAACTTAGAGAAGGGAAACTGTACCTTCCTCAGTGCTACGGAAATAAGCGTAGCGGTGGCGTCGTGAACTAAAGTATGTGACCACGGGTGGCGCTGTACAACAGGAAACGGAAACGGGGTTTTGCACACGCTTTACCAGGTGTTCTGTGGCTTTACTGGGTTTCTGGCTTCTGCGCCTCGATCGTGCTCCCGCCAGTTTAGTTGCTGTGTAGCAAACGTAGCGCCTATATTAAGTAGGCGCTACGTTTGCCACACAGCAACCAAACTGGCGGGAGCACGATCGAGGCGCAGAATACATGTAGGGCTGAGTCATATCGAGTTAAGGCACACTCTGAACTGACTTTTAAGGGCATCCCGAGCGGTTTTTCGTTTATTACGCCGCCGTTACGCCGAGTTGTGCCGCCGCGCTCCAGCTGTTGCATTTCGTGTAGGGCTACTGACAAAATGCGGTTTCCAGGTGGCACGATGGCCTCGACTGGAATAAACGCACACGACACCAAAGATTGAGTAATCCTGAAAATATTTTATTTGCATTTTACAAGTACAACAAAAAGCACACGTCTACGCATCCACACAAACGCGGTTACATAGTCAAGAACATAGGCAAGAAATGGCTCATTAATAAGGGTAGCACAAACGCACCAGAAAGAAGACCTAAGCTACAAAACGTACGGTCGGCTGCTAAGTATAATAATTTCCCTGTCACCGCGTGTCACTTTTATACAGCATCTTTACAGCACTACCAGGCCGGGTAGTTTGGCGGAAAGAATGCAACAGCTTACGGCCGTCAGCTGCCTCTGTCATAATTATCCTAATCTCCGCATCAACGTCGTGCAAGTCCGCATACAGGCATCTGTATCTGAACCATATATGTGCCAGCTTAATACATGTGTAGTGAAATTATGACAACCACTGCGTCTTATCAAACGTATTGGTTTTGCAAATGCGCATTACAGCTGACGGAACGACATACTGTAAGTGAAGCACAAGAGAACAAAGGCAAAAGGAGGATACAACACTTGAAGAAATGAAGAATTACTAGGCGTACAGCAAACAAGCGATGACGGAGAACACACAATGATCTGGTGTTCTGTGACATCGCTTTGCGTATTTACGGTGTTATGGAGATCAACGGCATAAAAACGTACCTTCAAGCGTACTCCCTCAACCTCCGCCGCTTTCATGATGATAATCAACGCCTAAACAAAATGAGGCACTATTTTTTGCCAAGAGTAGACCTCTTTACAGCAAGTCTATGTAATGACTCGCAGACGAAACCAGCATGCTTTCGAAAATGTTTTACCGCCGTAGTATTCGAACGCCAACGGCCAGGAAACACATCGATGCCAATAGGCTGTCGGCTGTCGGTGGTTAATCAAGTACAAAAACCTTGACGCTATGACTAAAAAGCAGCTTCAACAATGAAATTTTAAAAAAATCAACTGCCTATTTGCCTGAGGTAACAAAACATCTTTAGACACCTCGATCGTTTATGTCAATGGTTTGTGTAAAGTAAAAAATTCACCATGTTTAGCGCCCCTAGCAGAGAAAGCACAAATTAAAGTATTCGACCAAATTACAGTAACTCCACTTGCGCGCTTACGCTGAAACTCGCCTCGATTGATTTTTCGCCCTCTGTGGCCATTTGTTGAACTTGAAAGTGTACAGGGCCTGGCAAAGCGTGCAATGATAGAGGAAGGAACACATTACCCGCTCCAAGAGCACATAAGGCGCAAGAGGACGAGCAGCCCGCACGCCACAAGGCACGCGAACCACGTGCAATGAGAGAGGAGGGAATAGGAGACGAGAAAGGAGGCTGGTTAGGTTGCCTGCGCGCTGCTTTTTACCCACAATCCCACCATAGAACTTATTTTATGGGAAATAAAGACATTTATTCATACCACGACCGGCTTTATTACTCGCGACCTGCTCACTACGCCGCCTCCTATGGCGGCGCGCGTCCGCGTAAATATCACGTGACTGTTCAGGAGGGACGGCGCGCCGCACCAGTGGCGCCACAAGTTACCCTCATTTCGGCAGCGCCCGCCGTACGCTTGTGTTAGCTTCAGTACGCTTGCGTTACCATGTTGCCGGTAGTCCGAGTTAAAACGCATCGTTTAAGCACGCACCGCAAAGACGTGTTAATATTCATCAGATGCGATAATCGCGGTCAGCTTTCTGTATACAGTGGTAGTTAAGAGCGCGAGCTGTCAGCTAACACGACTATGTCTCTGGCTCATGAGCGCGCGAGAAAAGCGCAGAAGCAGGCGTCTCGCGCTCGTTGCGATTCCCCTGCATAGCCACAAAAACCTGTACCCGACTAAAGGCTGATAGCGGTAATATTTTTCTTTCTCAGCGCAGCAGTTTTGCAGCTAAAACAAGCTGAAAGAGCGGTTGTAGTGGTGGGCGCGGCTCTGGTGCTACTCAAACGGCGTTTTTTTTTTTTGCGCGCACAGCTGCACAACCTGAACACGATTGCTTCTGCTCTGTAGCAAGCAGCATCCCAGGGCGAAGCCGCGCTACTTTCTGGCAATTTACGACAAAAAGCGCGCTATGCACACTTACCCGTTTTGAGGAGCATTCACCCGATTGTTAACCATTTCAAGACGCACTCTACATGAAAAATGAATAAAACCAGACTAGAAAAGCTTGTTTGTCAAACACAATAGCCGCTCGTGGCCAGAACTTTATTTCAGGTCAGCCACATTCTTACACTTTTAGGACCGTTCGTGATTTCGGTTTGGCATTAAATAATTTTCGTTTGGCGTGCTCTTCTGTAAGATCAGAGGCAAAATTCGACAAAATGGCCTCATAAACTTGTGGACAATCAGCTTTAGCAGGGCCCTTCTGTGAGGCTCTGTGGTGTCCTTCAAACACACCAACAGCGTATTTTTTGTAAGTGACGGCAGCCCTAGGTCTGCAAACTTCTTAAGCGGCGTTGGCCCCCTAACAAGCCAGGAGCCACACTTGATGCAGCACCTTCCAGGCGGCTGACGAACCCTACGAAAGCCAAGGTAGGGTACCATAGCCCTCCCCTGTTCATGCCTGCTATGATGACAGTAGTAGTAGACTGAGAGGCTGGTGCCCTCAAATTAATATGAGACAGCCCTCACATTTGATGCCCTTCGCTGTGCGCCCGCTCGATTTTCAGAGCGGAACGCAGCAATGCACCATCGCGGGGGATGATTTTTACGGCCTACGAAATGTAAGGGCTCTCAGCAGTAATTGCGTTCTTGGCACGTATGCTGACAGCAATCAGAACAGCCGGAAACACGGTGTTCAGGCGCGCACAAAAACACAACGAAGAAGCCGCCACTGCTACCGCTACGCCAGCCAGCACTTGGCGTGGGGGTAAAACCCCTGAAACTTCGTAAAGTAGTGCCACTCTCCTCCTCCGCCTTCACTCCTCCTCGTTTCTCCTCTCTTTCACGCTCCCTCCTCGACCATGGCGCCGCCTACGATGCTCGAGCGCAGCAGACGACATTTCGCAGAGTGAATGCACGCATAGCAAGGCAGTGCTGTTTAGGCGTTCACGTTGGCTTTCCAGCTCGGCGTAACTTCGTGTACAGCATAGAATTTCTAGTCGGATGCTTATACAAATTCGGTAACGGCAGCTTTTGTTTCATTTTTTGATAACAATTTCTTAAAAAAACTATCTGAAGGAGTGTTAACGCTGTGCGTTGACGACGGCGAATGTATCGCGTTCCCTACAATTAGGTGCGCAACATTTGTCAAGGGCGTGTCGCAAGATCTTGTTGCGAACGGTTGTAAATAACACGTTTACCATCGAATGACAACCTCTTGGCTTCCAGCAAGCCCTCAGCCTAAAGAATCCGCGCCGCCCTTACCATATGAATTCGCGGCGCGTATCAGCTATGACGTACAAAGGCTGACGGAGATCACTGCTCTGGAGGTTGGAAAGTGTATTAGAAACCACAGTGCCGCCAACGTGCGTGCTTGCCAATCTAAGCGGACGCAAAGCCTCAGAGGTGGGCGCTGGTGGTATTATGGTTCTCGTGTCTCAATGCCGACAGAAATACCGCGGCCGATCATCGGGTCGGGACTGTGCGTACACAAGAAAATAAAATGAGTTTTTAGCATTCGTGCGCGATGCGGGAGCGCGATAACAATGCTTGACTCAATCTCAAACAAGACCACTGTGGCCTTCAGTAATTTCTTCAGGTTAATGACTTATCACGAATAACACTTCATCGTGCGCTGGTTCGTCCGTTTACTGAGTGACGTACTTGTTGCGAACCGAGTTGCACTGAGGTGCATGCATTCAGGACGGTTGCACTCCCTTCGAAGTAACATTTGCGAGACATGACTTTATTAGTGAAGTCATGATCGCGCAAAGAATCCCCCCGCATTGACGCGGCCGCAATTGCGGTAAGTGAAATGATGTTTTATCCATAGGTTAAAATGATATGAAACGGCATTCGAGTTGCAAGTTAAGAGTTTATTTTCACATAGATGCATTGCAGATTTGCCTTTGCAGTCACAAGTCCGTGTGCACCATTTATTGTCTCATTGCGTAAATAAACGCACCAGCCTAAGAGTCCTACAGCAAGCGCGTCTCAATTAGGCATAGTGACTAGAAACAAATAGTGGCATAGACGAGCAAGCGAACGACTATATGAGCGCGCGAACTAAACGAGCGTGCGAACGAACGGGCAAACGACTAAGCATGAACGACGACTAAACAAGCCAGGGAACGGGCGGGCGACCGCAGGTTTTCTTTGCGAGTGCTCCACCGCCGCATCTTAAGCTTCGCACACTTTAAAGCTCACGCGAATTAGCAAATATACGTCTCAATTACATATGATGCGGTCGCTCGACGACGAACGCACCGCGTAATTAACACGGTTCCGGGAGAGCACGCACGCTTTTCATCGGTGCCTCTGTATCGCAAATCCACCGGGCGACCGCCAACGAGGAACACGAACAAATGTGGCAAACAAAGCTAGTCTATCTAAAGAAGGCTAGTGTGTAACCACAAAAGGCAGAGAGTTGCTCTCCTTAGGCGTTTTCATGATCGAGACCGAAATTTTATCAAAAGGACTGCGCTGAATCTTAAAAATTTCGTAATCACGTTATCGCACGCAACCTCGCGTGCCCGTGAAATCAAGCCGGTTGGCTTTAAAAACGATTAAGCGCACCAAATATGACTAACACGACGACGCAGTGCGCATATAAGCAAATCAGACGCTGCGTAAAAATCATGTAAAAGCGTGCGTACAAATGACAACATGCACAGTGAACTGTGCAATATCTACTACGTTAATACGCAAGCCTGGCACATACAATACTCTGCGAGAGCCACAACTTACATCACATAGTCGCGCGGAGGATGTTGGTCGGAAGTTCTCCCTCCCGATTCGGTGAAGCCATGTCTTTCTTCTTAACGCGTTGCGCTTACCGGACGCTATCGCGAACATATTCTTGCCTTGGCTAAAACTATATTGGCATCCAAACGCGCAGCAGGTGATGGTAACAGAAAATGATGTGAAGCGACGTCGCACTTGCCACAAAACATCCTTCAAGGCGTTCACACGATCAAAACAACACAGAATAGGAACGGAAGGAATGCCGCCAACAAGCGCCGCTTCTCGAGCAAAGATGGCACTGAAGCGCGGCTGTAAACAAACGAAGCCGGCGCAAGGGGCCACGTGATGCCATTAGGCCAATAGCGACGCGGCGTCGGCTTCGGCCAGAGCGCTGGAGGAGGAGGCGGCATTCTTCAAAGCGTGGCACTACTTTACGAAGTTTATTTTACGTGGGGGTAAGGCCCCTCTATAATTTTCAAGGTAGCGACATCTGCCGCGCGCGCCACCTAGGAAGTTCCTGTAGCAGACGGCGCCCACGCTAAACCGCGGCGCCGCGGCATTCGTGAGGTGAAAAAATATCTGCATACGCGTGGAAATAAAACCTACTGGTGTCTGACTGTGGCGAAAAACGAAAGAAGGACCCGAAATGCTAAATTTAGTCCTTTAATTTCAAATGAGCGCTCCAAGAAAATAGCTCAAGAGAGCGTAATGAGGGCTTGATCGCCTCGATTCCACGTGTTTACATTTCGTTCGTTTGCGCCCAATCACCGCGCAAGCCTTGGTGATTGTTTGCGCTTAATCCCGTATGCTCTGTGAAATTTCTTGCATGTAAGTGTGCTGCGTACACATAGCGGTTGCACTGAACGAAGACGTCGTGTAACAATGAAGGCTGACACTCGCTTGGACCGAAAAACTTTCGACATAACGTCGCTCAAACGTGCGATTCTCAAAGCGCGCGACCCTCACGGCAACTAACATCCTGTGTGTGTGTGGAAACGAGTGCGCCAACAGTCTTCTTGCCGCTGAGTGTGTCTGTCGTGTAACGATTACACGACGACGGCTGTGTCTTGTGGTTCAATGCTACGAGCCAGTGCAACTGTCGTGACATGATGAAGAGGCGGTATGAATCGTATCAGCGTGTCTCCTCGATCGTGTTCGGACTGCCAGCGCGATCTGATCTCGCGGCACATCAATATCAAGGGTAGTGTGTGCGCGTGTGTGAATGCGGTTGACTGTTCTCGTGAACCGTGCGACGTCGCCGCGTAAACTCGAATCATGACGCGCATTGTTGTGTTTATCCCTTTTCGCCTACGTGCACCGCTAAAGCCCCGTAAGAATTAGAGGGCCCTTATACGAAACGCACTCGGATTGGCCCAGCTATTACTGCACTGTGTTTTGCTGGCAATCCGTGTATCGCTTGTGGCGTTTTTCTTATGTTCATTTGCAGTTGTGGGTTTTTTATCAGTAAAATGGCATTGCCGATTACTGAAACATCTTCGAGCGTAAGGGAAACTTGGAAGGAACGAGCTCGCAGCTGTATGTAATGTACTTTGATATACTGCATTACGCTTTATTATTTGACGGCCAGTAGCTGTGGCTATGCAGTATTCGGTTTTAAATACAGAGTAATGCAGGTACTTAGCAATATATTTATTCACATATGCAATGCACAAAATACGAGTAGGATATTGGAAATTACATTTTGGACTTGTAAAGCGCAGTTAACAACGCGCGCACAAACACAGGAAAGTGTATAAGCAGAATTCGCTGCTGAAATTTATTTTATTTTTTATCGCACGTAACGCAATGCAGATATTTGTTAGCGAGTTAATGTGTTTCTGCCCCACTATTTACTTGCATGCTAGGTCATACTGCACTTGCTAAGTCAACGGGCTCGTAATGCAATAAAATCAGTAATCTCCACAAACTTCGGCCGTCAACATTGATGCGCGCGAATGAAAGAATACTGCAGCTCTGCACACGCAGGTGTATACTTTCTCTCGCACCTTCGTATCGCTCCACGTTACTTTCCTCGCATAGTCGTGCAGTCACCGGCGGTTCATTCTTTCCGTCCATTTCTATGCAACCAGAATTACCTTCTGGTTAGGTTTTGTTTGCTGTGCGAGATGCAAAATACCTTCTTGTCGTCCTCCGTCTGATCTCGGCACCCATCCGCACAGCAACAAGGCATTTCGGTCCTTCGCATCTTAGGTCATACCGATCTATTCAGGGGGCTCACAGCGAACTAAAATAAATAATCTCCACAAACATCGGCCCTCAACATTCATGCACTCGAGTGAAATACTATCACCGCTCGACACACGCACGTGTATACTTTCTATCGCACCTTTGTATCGTTAAATGTTACTTGCCTCGCATAGTCGTGCTGTTACCGACGGTTCAAAGTCCGTCCGTGCAATTCTGTGTAACCATAATTTTCGTCTGGTTAGGTTATGGTTGCCGCGCGGGATGCAAAATAACTTCTTGCCATCCTTCGTCCGGTTTCGGCACCCAACCGCACAGCAACAAGGCATTTCGGACCTCCCGGAACGAAATTATTGCAGCGATGTGCAAAGCACAACAGGGGAAACGCGCGCTCTTCGGCCGGCGCGCAGGAACTTTCATGGCGGGAAAGGGGCGGAGCAAGGTCACATGTCACCGATCAGCCTATCGCAGGCGTTGTCGGCTGGATCAAAGCCTGGCGGTACTTTTAAATGCTAAAGGGACTTTACGTGGGGGTAAGTTCTGGCGCCACGGAGAGCAGCGGCGGTCGGGCGAACTAAGAATGAACTAAACAAGCAGTAAAAAATCTGGGGCTACGGAGGCGGCGCCGGTGAACAGGTCGCGAAGTAATAAAGCCGGTCGTGATTCATACACAGTACCAGCTCCACAAGCAACGAAAGCGAGAGAGGAGGAGCAGCCCGTGAGCCACGAGGCACTCGAGTGAGCACAGTGTGCAATGGGAGAGGAGGGAACACGTTGCCATCTCAAGAAAGCATTAAAGCTAGAGCAGGAGCAGCCCGCACACCACGATATATATATAGTGATCTGGAGGAAACAGAAAATGACTCTATTTTCTGCTACCCATGAGGGAGCGCGGCTCAGCATCCGGGGCAGGGGGAGAGGGGGACAAGAGAGAGAAGTAAGGAAGGGAAGAAAGTAGGTTGTGGGGAGGATCAGGCTGTCGCAACCTGTCATGGCAGAACACCGCAAGGAGTAGGTAGCCGGGGGATCGGCTACAAGGCCGCAAGTCCGGCCGCAGCAGCAAACTCGAGGAAGGCCTGCAGTGCTGCGACCGGGGAAAGGCGGGGTAAGAGAAGGTCTTTTAGGGTGTTGGCTGGATGGCCGAGGTGGTGGTATGCATCTGTCATCTCCTGTCGTTGAGAGGCTAGTCCTGCACAGTGCACAGGGTGTGCTCCAGGGTTTCAGGGGAGCCGCATCTCCTGCAGGCAGGTGATGCGATTCTCCCTACGGTGAATTTTCTGGCGGCAGGCCGAACGTTCTTGTCCTGAGGCACAGGAGGAGTACCTGTTCTCTCGTGAGTCTCTTCTCGGGGAGGGAGGGGGTGGCTGGCCGCTAGCCATCCACGCGTCCGGGTGGCCTGTGGTGCCGTGTATAGTCGGATACGGCTACCGCAGTGCTTACAGCAACGGGAACAGTGTGAGCTGATTTGGCTGCAGCATCCGCCTCTTCATTTTCCGCTATCTCTACGTGTGAGGGCAGGCAGTGGAGCGAGAGGGGGACGCCACCCCTCTGAACAGCAGAGTGCTTAGTTAAGGGCAAGGTGACGGTGACTGCAGCTCAATCGGGTTCGAGTAGTCCTTGAAGAGCCGGACGAGAGTCTTTGAAGATAGCTACGGGAACCTGCAGTGGGTCCTCTGCAAGGAAGTCAGCTGCCAGGTGGAGGCCAGCCAGCTCTGATGCTGTGGAGTTCGCAGCAAATGGGAGGTGGCACTGGGGGGGTCGTTCCAGCTGCCGGTACTATGCAGGCCGCGGCCGCCGAGCCATTGGATGGGAGGACAGAACCATCCGTGAAGATTGGGAGATACTCTCCTCGTATTTGCAGCTTAGACAACGCTGCCTGTGCCAGCTCGCACGGTGCAGACCTCTTCTTTTTCCCCTCCAACTAGATATGCACTTCCAATGGCTGTTGGTGGGGTGGGGTGGGGTGGGGTGGTATCGCTGCTGTGGGGGACTGGCCTACTAGCTCATCGTACAGTACGCAGATGCTGCCCATCCAGTAGGAGGGACGTACCCGGAGTGGGGTGTAGGCGGTCTATGTGGAGCAGCCCCTGGCGCAGCATCAGCAGCGAGAGAGGCCAGGCCTGGGCCTCTGCCAGTGTGGAAGCCACCGGTGATTGGCGTGGAAGTCCTAGGAATATTTGCATGGCTGTCCCATGTTCCAGAGCAAGTTGCTTCTTGGGTTTGATGACAGTACTAGTTCCAAGAGGACCTAAAGCGAGAGAGCAGCAGCAGCCCGCGTGCCACGTATCATGCGCATCTCAACTTAGCGCAGCGTTGAACGAGAGAGGTGGGAACACAGTACTAGTTCCAAGAGCAGCGAAAGCGATAGGACAGGAGCACCCCGCGTGCCACGTGGCACGCGCATCTCCACTTAGCGCAGCTTTGAATGAGAGAGGTGGGAACACAGTACAAGTTCCAAGAGCAACCCATCGATAGAGCTGGAACAGCCCGCATGCCACGAGGCACGCGCATCTCAACTTAGCGCAGCGAGGAATGAAAGAGGCGGGAACACAGTACTAGTACCAAGAGCGGCGAAAGCGGTGGAGCAGGAGCAGCCCGCGTGCCAGGAGGCACGCGCATCTCAACTTAGCGCAGCGTCGAATGTGAGAGGCGGGAACACAGTACTAGTTCCAAGAGCAGCGAAAGCGATATAGCAGAAGCAGCCCGCGTGTCACAAGGCACGCGCATCTGAAATTACCGCCGCGTCGAATGAGAGAGGGGGAACATAGTACTAGATCCGACAGTGGCGAAAGCGAGATGGCAGGAGCATTTCGCGTGCCACGGGGCACGGGCATCTGAACTTAGTGCAGCATGTTGAACGAGAGAGCAACCCAAACGATAGAGATGGAAAAGCCCGCACGCCACGAGGCACGCGCATCGCAACTTAGCGAAGCGAGGAATGAAGAGGCGGGAACACAGTACTATAACCAAGAGCAGCGAAAATGATAGAGCTGGAGCAGCCCGCATGCCACGAGGCACGCGCACCTCAACAAAGCGCAGCGTCTAATGAGAGAGGCGGCAACGCGGTACTAGTACCAAGCGCAGCGAAAGCGATAGGGCAGTTCCAGCCCGCGTGCCACTAGGCACGCGCATGTCTACTTAGCGCAGCGTGCCCAATGAGAGAGGCGGGAACAGAGTATTAGTACCAACAGCCGCGAAAGCGAGAAAACAGGAGCATCCCGCGTGCTCGAGGCACGCACATCTCAACTTAGCGCAGCGTGTCGAATGAGAGAGGCGGGAACACAGTACAAGTTCCAAGAGCAGCGAAAAGGATAGAGCCGGAACAGCCCATGACCCCCGTGGCACGCGCGGACAGCGTCAAATGAGAGAGGCGGGAACACGGTACTAGTACCAAGAGCGGCGAAAGCGGTAGAGCAGGAGCAGCCCGCGTGCCAGGGGGCACGTGCATCTCAACTTAGCGCAGCGTGTCGAACGAGAGAGGCGGGAACACAGTACAGGTTGCAAGGGCAGCGAAAGCGAGGGTACAGGCGCAGCCCGCATGCCACGGGGCACGCGCATATGAACTTAGCACAGTGTCGAATGAGAGAGGCGGGAACACAGTACAAGTTCCAAGAGCAGCGAAAAGGATAGAGCCGGAACAGCCCATGACCCCCGTGGCACGCGCATCTCAACTTAGGACAGCGTCAAATGAGAGAGGCGGGAACACGGTACTAGTACCAAGAGCGGCGAAAGCGGTAGAGCAGGAGCAGCCCGCGTGCCAGGAGGCACGCGCATCTCAACTTAGCGCAGCATCGAATGTGAGAGGCGGGAACACAGTACTAGTTCCAAGAGCAGCGAAAGCGAGAGCAGAGGAGCAGCCCGCATGCCACGAGGCACTCGCGTATCAACTTAGCGCAGCCTGTCCAATTGGAGAGGCGGGACCACAGCACTAGTTACATGAGCAGCGAAAGCGACCGAGCAGGAGCAGCCTGCGTGCCACGAGGCACGCGCATCTCAACTTAGCGCAGCGTGTCGAACGAGAGAGGCGGGAACACAGCACTAGTCGCAAGAGCAGCGAATGCGATAGAGCAGGAACTGCTCGCATGCCACGAGGCACGCGCATCTCAACTCAGTGCCACGTCTAATGAGTGAGACGGGAACATAGTACTAGTTCAAAGAGCAGCGAAAGCGATAGAGCAGGAGCTGCCCGCGTGCCTAGTATAGGCTTCTGCGCAGCAGTAGTGACGCAGGAGGCCTGCCTCGATTCCAGTTTGGCGGGATCTGATTCCAGCAACCTGGTGATTAGCTCGGGCACTGGTAGTCGCGTCGACTGTTCAGAGCAGCCAGCATCGATGACTGCGCCGTGCAATGCACAAAAGTGCGATGAGTAGGCCGCCGATGTGAGCGTGCCTGGACCGTCCACAGCAAGCCACTTCAAGCAGATCTGAAGAAAAGCTGAACAAGGACGCCATTGTCAACGAGATTATTCGTGACAATGTAACGCAGTCTCCCGTTGTGACAGGAGAGGGCGTGCCGTTGAAGCACCTGGAATACGGGCAATGTGGTGAGGGGGCAGTTGGAAAGAGAAAGAGCGGTGCCGGCCTTGAGACCACCACGCAAACAAGCAGGAGCCCAGAGGTCAATGCCCCTTGTGAAAGGGGAATCACATGGAAAAGAAAAGAGGGAAGCACGCAGTGGAAGGACAGAGTGAAATGGTGATTATCGACAGCGACTCGAACCTGGCTTTATGCTCAGAAGCGAATCTGTAAAGGGTGAAAGGCGATAAAAGAGTGGCGGTAGGGACATTTCCAGGGCAGGCAATGGGTTCTGTCACTGAGCGATCAAATGCAAAGCTCGCAAAATATTCCCACGTGCGAAACTTTGTCGTAGTAGCAGGTGGGCTAAATGACGTTCTAAACAGGAAAGGGCCAGTGCAAGCCCAACGCTTGGCGAAGGGGGTAGATGACTTGCGCGAGCTGCCCCCACAGATGCAGTTAAGGAGTGCATGGTGCCGGAGGTGCCTGTACGTGACAGCCACGTACAATGATCGACAGTGGCTGGAAATGACGCGATATGGAAAATGACCCCAGATAAAGGTTTCGAGGGTGTAGACGTCAACAGGGACGTGAGAAGGTGTGGTAGTTTTGCACTAGACAAGATCCACTTCAAAAACAGGCTTAGACGAGAAGTGGGCTAGCGACTTGCTGTTCGCGCTCTTGCTGCTTTAGGGGAACAACGGGCGCGCAAAAGGCCGGAGTGGGTAGTGATGAAGAAGGTCCCCTAGGGGAACCTCATAAGAGCATCGCCGTCTATAACAGAAAAAGGAGGAAAGCAAGAAAGAGAGCTCGCCATCCAATAGGCTAGGTCAACATGCAGGACAGCAGAAAAAGGAAAGTGGGCAGAGTTTGCGGATCAGTTAAATAGAGAACAAATAAGGGCATCTGCGGTTACAGAAACATACCTTAGAGACTCAGAAGAGCCGCCAGTGGTTGAGAAATTTGTTTGCGATGGGTGCAACAGAACTGAGTCGGAAAGAAAAGGAGGGGGAGTCGGTCGGAGACCTCTTCCATAAGGCAGCCAAATGGAAAAGAGTAAATTCAAAATGTCAAGAGCATCTTTGGTTATCAGGTACAATGAGTGAAGAAAGTTTCGCTGGGCGTAACGTATTTCTAGACCAGAAATAATTACACAAAGAAGTATCAAGAGCTAGTGGAATGCATAAGTGCAGATGTTAAGGGTTTCAGAAATGATGCTGAAATGCTCGTATTAGGTTACATGAACGCCCACATACAGGATCTACATGGTCATACCGACAACAACGGGAGGTCAATGCTAGATCTTTGTGAGCACCATAACCATGTTATCGTGAATACAGGGCCTAAGTGTGAATGGCAGATCACGTGGGAAGTGGGAAACCGGCAATCGACCATTGATTACTGCCTGATGACAGAAGGAATTCATGATAAATTCAAAGAAATGGCCATTGACCAGAAAGGGTATAGCAGCATAGGGAGTGACCATAAACGCCTGATTTTGAAAATGGGACATGTAGTTGGGAAAGCGAGCAAGGAGTGCAAAATAGCCAGCCCAAATTTGAACGCTGAACAAAAACGAAATATAGTCGCAAGAGGTGAGGAAGAACTTGGCAAATGGTCAAGTAAAAAGTGAGAATATAGTGAGCTTCTAAGTGTAATAACGGCAGAGATACGGAAAGAGAAGTTGCATGTTCCTTGGAGAGTAAAAAGGAAACCGAAAGGTTGGTGGAACAGCGAGTTACGGGAAGCTATCGCCCAACGACAGAAAGCATCCCGAGATCCAAGCCAGGCAACGAAGGCGCAGTTGCCGCGGGATGAAATGGCCGGTAAATGTAAATTATACAGGGAGCAAAAAAAATACAGGGTTCAAGTGCTGGTGCACGCAATGATAAAAGGGAAAAGTGAACACTGGTTGCTCGAAATACGTGAGAAAAAGAAGGCCGCACCTAGAATACCTTGCAAACACCTTAAATTATTAGGCTGGAAGTCAACAACAGTACACTGCACCCTAGACGTAGATGGAAGCACAGTAACAAAGTGCTAGGGGAAGCCACAATAAAGTACATCCGAAATATAACGGCCGAATCATTCCATTGCAGTGAGGAGGTTCTAGTTGAGGAAAAAAGAGGCATGAAAGGGGAGGGCCAGATGGAAAATGAGCTGGCGCTGACAGATTTCAACTGGAAGAATACTAAAATTTTGACGCGCACAGCCATAGGGTTCGACGAAGTTCCCGTTAGGCTGATGAAAGTGCACTTTCGCCTTCCCACCAACGATGACTGTGACCGACGTCACCATCATCATTACGATCCTATATGTATGTCCGGTAGAGTATAAAAGCCTCTCCCATCGATCCTACAGTTATCAATTTGCTTTGTGAGCCTACTTTCATCCCTAATTTTCCCATTCACCTCAAATCAGACAAAACGCGCGCCACGCTCAATTGTTTCTTTTCCCCTTTTCACTATTTCCGTTACTCAGGTAGACCACCCGTCATCTGCATTTAATGAACTTTGACCAAAAGTAAGCAAGATCTGTTGTAAGCAGTAGAAAAAAGTCTTAAGGTTAGACGAATATCAGACATTTGGCGACAAGATCGAATGTATTTAATTTATAAAGGTAAGGGGGAGAAAGACAGAATCCACTCGTATAGACCGTTGACCATTGCATCGGTAATATACAGGTTAGCAATGCATGCAATCCAATACAAATTGCAAGCATGGGCTGAAAATAATGGCCTTTTCGGAGAACTTCAGAATGGCTTCAGAATAGGTAGGTGGTTGTAGTTTAGCTTACGTGTTCTTACTCAGTGTATTGAAATACCCGAGAGGAGAAAGCAGATCATTTTATGGGGCCTTCTTAAACATTACACGAGCGTATGACAACGTAGACCGCAACATATCGTGCGATGTTGTGGAAGGGGAGCGCTTAGGCGACGATTGTCTACAGCCTTTGAGAGAGATTTACCTAGAAAATACCATTTGCATTGAATGGGAAAGAATGAGGAGCGGGGAGAAGTCTCATGTTGATACATGTATATTGCGCGTTTCTTGTGGCCGATGCATGTGGGGGCCCCGACGAAGACGACGAACACACTCTGGCTCGGCTGAACTGGCCAGCGCTGCAGTTACTTATTGTATTGTAAATGTACTTTGTAAACAGTCTCCAGTCTTGACCCTTTATGTGCGTAACATGTTTTTTTTTTGGGGGGGGGGGGGGTCCCGCTCCCTGTCCTCGCCATGGAGCTCCGCAGCAGCCGCACCGTCCTGCTTTCCGCCATGGCTCACGGTAACGACACCTCCTCTCCTTCTAATCCTACGACCCTGACAACAACGCACGTTACCATTACAAATCCCCGCGATCCTGGCATATTCTCCGGCCAAGATTATGTCGACGTTGAGGACTAGCTCAACCTTTATGAGCGTGTTAGCCAAAACAACTCCCCGTGTCTGGTTCCGGACGCCCGAGGACGACATTTCTAGCTGGGACGCTTTGAAGGAGAAGCTCGTCGACCTCTTTGGAAATCGCATCGGTCGGCAGCTGGCTGCTGGAAAAGAGCTCGCTACCTGAGTTCAGTATTCTACTGAATCGTATGCCTCGTACATACAAGACGTGCTCGCTCTTCGCCGGAAAGTCGACGAGGCCGAGGTTGACAAAGTCGGCCACATACTCAAAGGGATCGCGGACGATGCCTTCAACCTGTTGGTCTTCAGCAATGTGTCCACCATCGACGTCAGTGTCGAGGAATACCACCGCTTTGAGCTCACCAAAAGCCGCCGCGTCATTCCACAGTTCTCCCGGCTCCCTAACACGGCTGCGACGTCGTCTTGCGTTGACCTTACCGCATCACCACCCTTAAGTGAGCACGTCACACGAATTGTTCGCCGCGAGCTTCAGGCTACAAGTCTTGTGCCGTTCCATTGACGCTCAGTTGAACCCACCATTGACCAACCAGCCCCAGTGATCTCTCATTGAGGCAGTCGTACGGCAAGAATTTGCAAACTTAGGTTTTCCGGGTGCCTGCTTCGTCTCCCGACCTGACGGCCGACCGGTGCCGACTGCTTCGTCTCACGGCGATCTGTATTCCCCTCCTGGATACCACAACCCTACCGAGTGGAGAACTCCGGACGACAAGCCCATTTGCCTTCGTTGCCTCCGCATTGGCCACATCGCTCGCCACATCCGAACCTTCTGGACGTCACCGTATTCGAGCTCCTCTTCCCAGTCTCTTCGCCTATATGCCGACCCGCACCACTAGTCGCCTCGCCGTATGCCTCCTACCTCTGACGCATCCATCGATGACAGTCATTCTGCTCGCTCGCCGTCTTAGTTCCATTGGTCCCCGTCGGCCCAACCACGTCGATATTCGTCACCGACCAATTATGGACCCTCCCGGAGGGAAAAGTAGGACATGCAACTCCTTGAGGTAGTGCTGCATTATCTTCGTCGTGTCGAAATCCTCCAGTGATGCTCCAAACAAACCAGAACTTACTTGATGTTCACTTCAACGGTGTTCCTTTGACGGCGTTAATAGATACTGGAGTCCAGGTGTCCATAATGAGTTGTAACCTCCGTTGTCGACTGAGGAATGTTCTCACGCCTCCTACTGCACGAGCTGTGCGCGTGCCCGATGGCAGCACTGTTGACGTCACTGGAATGTGTACTTCCCCTATAAGTATCGCCGGTCGCCACGGCCCTCTTCATTTTACAAACCTCACCAATTGTCCTCAAGACCTAATTCTCGGACTCGACTTTCTTACGGCGCATTCAGCTTTGATCGACTGTTCTGCCTGTACCCTTTGCCTAGAGCTTCCTCTACTCGCGCATATTGGTGCCGCACTGCCGGCCAACTTCAGTACGACCGCCTTCGTCCGCCTGCCACGTAAAGCATTGAGTTTCGTTGATTTTCAATCATTTTTTCCTGTGCCTGATGGTGATTACGTCGCCACACCTGTTCGTTATGTCCTTTTGATAGACAACATCGCTGTGCCCCACTCTGTCGTCACCGTCGCCGATATCCGGACATGCCTACCTGTCATTAGTTTTGGCCTGACAAAGGAAGTTCTACCCAAAGGCATCTCGGTTGCAACGCTCCGTGTATCGGAGATCACAACGTCATGACGTTTTCCGTAGACGTCTACTCAGATTCTTCACCATGTAAACAGGATGCTATTTGCCCTGACGCAATATTTCGTCCTATAATTGCTGCGGACTTATTGTCTGAACAAGCAGCAGCTCTGTGTCCTCTTTTGGTTTACTACCACGACATATTTCATCGCAGCAATCGCCAATTGGGCCAGACTTCAAATGTCAAGCACCACATAAATACTCGTGATGCCAGTCCTATTCATCGCTGGCGATATCTAGTTTGATTCAGAGTGTAAGGTTGTTCAAGATGAAGTGAACAAGATGCTTGCCAAAGGCATTTTTGAGCCTTCGTCGAGTCATTGGGCGTCGACCGTGGTGCTTGTTAAAAACAAAGATGGCACTGGCGTTCTTGCGGAGATTATCCTCATGTAAACTCATTGCCATGGAAGACGTCTACCCTTTGCCTCGCATTGACGACGCCCTCCATTGTCTCCACGGCGCCAACTACTTTTCATCAATACACCTGCGGTCTGGTTATTGGCACATTTCTGTGGGTGAAAAAGACCAAAAGACCGCGGATGTCCCTCCTGATGGTCTATATCAATTCAAAGATATGACATTCGGTCTATGCAACGCCCCAGCAACGTTCCAACGTATAATGAGCTCTTTGCTTGAAGAATTCAAATGGTCAGCATGCCCCTGCTACCTAGACGACGTTCTCGTATTTTAGCGTACATTTAAGACACCTTGAGCGCTTATGCGCGTCACGAAGTGTCACTTCAGTCGTCGGCGAATTACAGTGCTGGGCCACCTAGACGACGCTTCCGATATTCAACCAGACCCGGAGAAAGTTAGTGCTGTCACTTCTTTTCCTGTATCTCCGTCTGTCAAAGACGTGCAAAATTTTGTAGGATTCTGGTCCTACTTCCGAAGCTTTGTTAAAGACTTCGCAGCGATTGCCCGACCTCTTACTGATCTTATGAAGAAGGACATGCCGTTTACATGGGGCCCCGCTCAAACTGCCGCGTTTACCCACCTCGCCAACATTCTTACCACGCCACCTATACTGGCCCACTTTGACCCGTACTCTCCTACAGAGGTGCGTACCGATGCCGGTGGTCACGGTATCGGAGCCGTCTTTGCCCAGCGCCAACAAGGTCAAGATCGCGTTATCGCATACGCTAGCCGCTTCCTCACAGCAGCGGAGCGCAACAATTTGACTACAGATCGTGAATGCTTGGCTCTTGTCTGGGCAGTTTCCGAATTCTGCCCATACTTGTATGGCACGCATTTCTCTGTAATCACGGACCACCACGCACTCGGCTGGCTTTCCTGCCTCAAGGATCCTACCGGCCAGCTTGGTCGCTGGGCTTTGCGGCTGCAAGATTATTTCTATACAGTAGTGCTCAAGGCAGGCCGATTGCATCAAGACGCAGACTGTTTATCACGCTTTCCAGTGGAAGAATCACCGGGCGTCCCTGACCCCGATACCGACGCTTGCGTTTCCGTTTTTCAGCTGCTACACGTTGCCGACGAGCTACGCTATGATGCCACTTTGCGCGCCATCATTGATGGCATGGAATATTCCCATTCTGATTCGTCTCTTCGCCTGTTTGTTCTCTAGGATGGTGTATTATATCGCCACAATGTACGCGCCGACGGTCCTGCCCTACTCTTCTTAATTCCTAACCACCTCCGGTCAGCTGTTCTCCCATAACTTCACGGTTTAGCAACAGCAGGTGACGTTGGCGTCTCCCGCGGCTCCGTCAGGATCCGCCGACGCTTTTTTTGGCCAGGCCTTGCCCGCTAAGTCCGAAAATGCATTGCGGCGTGCAAAATATGCCAATGCCGCAAAACACCATCGACGCTCCTGGCCGGGTGCCTTAAACCACTCGACATCCCTACGGAGCTGTTCTTTCACGTTGGATTGGACTTGGCCCCATCCCGCGATCCACATCTGGCAACAAGTGGGTCGCTGTGGCAATAGATTACGCCACGTGCTACGCCTTCACCAGAGCGCTTCCAACAAGCTGCACCACAGATGTTGCCGATTTTCTTTTACGCAACCTGATTCTGCAGCACGGTGCTCCACGCCAACTGCTCACAGACCGTGGTCGGACATTTCTTTCTCAAATCATAGCCGACATCCTGTAGTCCTGCTCCACCAAGCACAAGCTGACTACGGCTTACCATCAACAGACTAATAGTCTCATGGAGCGTCTGAATCGCACCCTAAGACACATGCTTGCAAAGTATGTCTAGTTCGACCATACTGATTGGGACCTTGCCCTTCTTTATGTAAGTTTTGCATATAATTCTTCGCGTCGTGACACTGCTCGTTATTCCCTGTTCTTTCTAGTGTTCAGCCGAGAGCCCACATTGCCACTGGACACATCCCTTCCATCTGCCGCAGCATAGTCTAGCGAGTATGCACTTGACGCCATCACCAGGGCAGCCCAAGCATGTGAAATTGCCCGCGCTCCCCTCTTGACCTCTCCAGACAAGCAATGGCGCTTGTACGATCGCCAACACAGAGACGTGCACTTTCCTCCTGGATCTCTGGTACTCCTGTGGTCCCCGACTCGTCACCATGGCCTGTCAGAAAAACTCCTGTCTCGGTACACAGGCCCATATGGAGCGCTGCGTGCCGTGACTTCTGGTACCTACGTAATCGCCCCAGTCACTACCAGTGCCTCATCTGCCCCAAATTCCACTGACGTTGTGCATGTCGCAGGCCCCAAGCCATATTACTCTCTTGTTATCGCCGATATTTAGACGCCCAGAGACGGTGTTTCTGCCGCCGGGCGTAATGATACGTGCATATTGCGTGTTTCTTGCGGCCGATGCACATGAGCGCCCCGACGAAGACGACGAACGCTCTCTGGCTCTCGAGCTGTCGGCCGAACTGGCTAGCGCTGCAGTTACCTTTTGTAGATATAGTTTCTAAATGGTCTCCAGTCTTAATCTTTTGTTCGCGTAACAATATCAACAAAGGACTGATGCAGGGGTGCTGTAAATGCCCACTGCTATCTACAATGCACATGGTGAGGATGGAGAGGTGCTGGGGGAAAGTAATATTGTGTTTAATCTATCACAAAAATAGGCGGGTACATTTGTAGAGCAGCAGCTTCCACGTTTATTTTATGCGGAGGACATTATGTTGCTAGCTAAGAAGCGAAGTGATGTGCAATGCCTGGCAATTTTTTGTGTAGAGAAAGGCTAGAATTTAGGCATGAAATTTTGCGTTAAAAATCAGCTGTTATGATATTCGATGAAAACAGTGGGCAGCCAGTTTCAATACAAGCCTAGGAAATACCTCGAATAAAAGATATACATCACTTGGTATATGGATAAACGAAGGCAACCAGTAATACGGAAACACAGGAAAAACAGCAGTTAAGGGCAAGAGAAATGCGGCCATTATAAAACACAGACCGATATGGGGATACAAGAGATACGAGCTGCTCCGGGGTATGTGAAAAGGTGTAATGGTTCCAGGACTTGCGTTTGTAAATGGGATTTCTTGCTTGAAATCACGTGTACAATAAGGACTCGATGCCAACTAAAGATCAGTGGGACGCGTCTCATTGGGCGCTCACAGGAAGACTACAAATGAAGTTGTGCCGGGTGATATGGGCTGGAGAAGTTTTAAAATGAGCAAAGGTCCCATTGAAACTAATTATAAAAAACGACTTAGGGATAATAAAGAAAGTAAATAGGGTTGGAGAGCGTTCAGGTATTTGTATAGTAAAACATCGATTCACAGTGGGAACATCAGCGAGAAAACCTAATAGCAAGTATGCGACTTGCATGGTGAGCAAAACAGCAACGTAGAACATCAAGCGAGAAGTCAGAGAGGCGGAGATAATCTCATGGCTGGCGGTAATGAAAAAAAAAAACCTGCTGTAACTACTTAAATTGAAATAGCCAAATAAGGAAAGAAATAATTTTTTATAACTCAAAAGGAAGCTGTTTACTTTTCGCAGCGAGATCAGAGTGCCTCAGAACACGAACTTATACAAGCGATATACAACAAGGAACACGAAGTTTGTTCTTGCTGCGGCGAAGCTAAAGATCATGGAGCATGTTTTAGTATAATGTCTTATATAAATGGAGTATTAGAATAGTTATATTAGAATATTAGAATATTAGAAAATTAGAATATTTCATTAAATTTGAATTTTTCTAACGTATGTAGGACATTGGACAATAAAATAAGAAGAGCGTGGTGGTGGAACCTCCTTCCCCCGTCCCCCGCATTCCATTGGGACGCACATTGCATCCACCTTCCATCTAAGTTCAGCAAAGAGAAATAGGGAATTATGACGTTTACATAAGGGAAGAGAGGTTATGTGGTGTGAATGCAACAACAAGTCATACCAATAGCCAAGATGTTTAAGTACCTCGACGTATCCATAAACGAAAGAATGTCGTACAGAAGCGCCCTCCACGATAATCTGGAAATATAGCGATAGCGTAATGCAGTAAAAACGAAACATAAAACACTTTGGGTCCACAATGAATAGGAGGAGGTGCGTGAAATAGGGAAAGGAGTAATGGCGCCAGCGCTAAAAAACACTCGAAAATGTCATTATGTGCTTCAAATCGGACATCATGCAGAGGTTGGAAGATAAGCAAAGACCGGCTGGCCGGTTGGCTTATGGAGCTTACGGTAAAACCACAAATGAGAAAGTGCATGGGGACATTGGTTGAAGTCAGAGAAGCGCAGAGCAAAATTACTTTTCAAAAAAGGCTCAGGAACATCGATCAAAACAAGTGGGCAGCCAGAGTGCACAAGCATCTGTACCTGAAAAGCATGGACCCACAACGAATGAAGAAGTCGAGAAAGTTGGCAGCCAAATACATGGTAATTGCAAGTGTAAACAGAAAACCAGGAGCTATTAGAGAGAGGGTGAGGAAAACAGAGACAGCGAATTGTATGCAAATGATGGAAACAATGCAGACTACAATGATTTGTAAGAATGGAAAGATATAAAGTAGAAGGGAAAATCTGTACAATTATACGAAGGACAGTACCTTGCTATTTTAGGTCCGAGCTGGGTGCCTAAGCACAGTAACATGAATGAGCAAATATTTGCAACAAGATGAGGCGCACGTGTATGATGCAGCAATAACCCGGTGACCGCTCAGCACATCTAAATGGAGTGCGAAGGTATTCACCCAATGAGAACCGTAGTTAACCTGTACCTTCCAGAAGCGCTTGGATTTAAAGTGGACGGAAGCGTCATCTGGTGAGCAGTCGGGATAAGCAACCGACTTTAAAATATTTGTAGAAAAAAGAAAGCAGGGAAGAGATTGATACAATTCGGTACGTCACAGGCATACTCGATGGTACAAGATATATTAGGTGCGATAACATCGCGGCCGCTGACCGCGTGCTGCAGGTGCGTGAGAAAGCTTGCGAGAGTGAGCCAAGAAGGGTGTGAATTGACGAGGCCGTGTCTTCTGGCGATCGTAAGGGCTGAAGGCGGGCAATGTTCGCGCTACGAAAAGCAGGAAAGGGTGCAGGTAAGCGCGCATAACTTTCGCTTCAGCTCTGGTGGCTGAGCGCGTGCTACCTGGGCGTTACCTGCGGTGAGTTGGAAGGCTAGCGTACCTCGGGTGGCCGTTGGCTTCGCGTGGGCCGTGCTCTCGCGCTCCTACTTCACTTTGCAATAGGAGCCAGAACGAAGAGGAATTCGCTCTGGAATAATCTGAAAATGAAGGGGGAAGCGGGAAGATGGCGACAATGAAATATAGAGCCCTTTGGGGTCACAATAAATATGAGGACATGCTTGGAATCTGAAAAGGAGTAATGGTACCAGCGCTAACGATCGCGAATGCCACTCTATGCTTAAAATTAAATATCTTGTCGGGTTTGGAAGTTGGCCAAAGATTGGTAGGCCAGTTGGCTTTGGGAACCCATGGTAAAACTGCAAATGACGCAGCGCAGGGGGCAAAGGTTTGACCTTGTTTGAAATCAAAGAAGACCAGAGCAAAATAAGTTTTCAAGAAAGACGCAGGAACGTGGATCAATATAAATGCGTGGCTAAAGTGGAATTTTATGTGTACATGAAAAATGTGCTCACAAAATAGTAGAAGCGGCCAAGACATTTGGCAACCAAGTGCAGAGTAAAGGAGAATGTAAGTAGACAACCGGAAACCCTTAGAAAGAAAGTGAGAGATACGGAGACGGTTAACTGAATGTAAAGGATGGAAACGAAAAAGACTGTGGAGATTTACAGTAATGAGAAGAAAGAAATTAGAAGGCAAAATCATTAGAATAACACGAAGGGAATTTCCTTGCTATTTGAGGCTCTAGCTAGCTTCCTAAGGACAAACACATACCAGGAATATACACACCAGAATAGGCATGTGCATGTGGCAGAAAAAACCCAGAGATCACTGAGCAAATCCCAGTGGAATGCAAAGAGATTCCCCCAGTGACAGTCGTAGGTAACGTGCACCTTCCAAAAGGACTTGGAGTTAAAGCAGACAGAAGCATCAACCGGTCAGCAGTCGAGGTAAGCAAGAGATGCTTTGAGTATTGGTTGGAAAAAAGAAGTAGGGAAGAGATTGATACAACCGTATCCTTTGCGAGCATAGGTAGCGGTACACGGTAGATAGAGAAGTTTTGAGGAAGAGCAAAATATTAAGGTAATGTACATAAATATGCTAGAATAAAAAGCATGTATAGCTCCCCCCAGTAAACCCAGCAGGCTAGGTGACTATTTGTCACCACCCCATTTGAAATGGGTAGCCAATAAATCATAAAAAGAAGCATAAAATGCCAAGATATTGACCGAGCGAGAACAGTAGGTAGTGTTCATTTTGGAGAAGCGTTAGAATTAAAAAAAGATGGAAGAAGCAATTGAGCATAAGCCGAGATACGTAGGAGACGACTAGAGTATTGGTGGGAAAAACTAGCAGGGAAGCGGCTTATAGAACTGGAGTTACATTAAGTGTAGATAATGGTACAGTCTAGTGATGGAGGTTTTAAATACAAAAGATCGAGATCAGATAGGCAAAGGGCTAGGTGGCGATGGATGTAGTAAACCGTAATTAAATCAAGCAGGCTATAAGGCTATTTGACCCTACCCCGTTTCAAAGGAATGCCAATAAAATGCACTACAATTACCAGCAGCAGAGTGTTCTTGTATGTGCTTTCAATATGTGTAGCTGCTGAAAAAAGGAGCTGTGCAGCAGCCCGTGTAATGCGTAGGCCAGATAACCAGCGTACGAGTAAAGTTACAGAGTGGAGGACAATGCGAAGGGAAGCGCAGTTGTGGACGGCACAGGATTAGCTTGGAGATGGGATTAGGAAATTTGCAGGCGCCAGGTGGAATCAACTAGCACAAAACAGGAGCAATGCGAGAAACCTTCATCCTGCAGTAGGCGTAAAATAGACTGATGTTGATGATAATAAGTACGCGTACGCTTTCCCAGTTCGCACCCACCGAAATGAGGACGCAGCGCAACAGCCACGGCCGTGAGCTGCCATCGCAGCTCAATGGCGGACACTTGTGCGCCCTCGTCTGCTGCGACCTTGGAAACTGCAGCATTTAGCCGGTGAGTCGAGCCACGGGGAGGGGGCAAGGAGGATAGCGACCAGGGTCAAATCGAGCCCGGCGCTAAGGAATGCGCCTTCTGTGGGGTAAAGTTCTGTTAAGATGCACGGTGTTTATTCTGTGTTTTATGCACGCTGTTCACCAGGTGGCATCCGGTCAGTGCTGTTGCATATGTTGCGCGGTAAAATGGTAGTCTTACCTCATAATGCAAAATAGAAGTGAGGCGTGCAGACAGGACACAAGAGTAGAGAAGTGGACAACACGAACGCCGACTATCAACTGAAGGGGGCACTGAGGCGAAAAATGAAAGAAGACACAAAACTCATCTGCGCATGCTCAGGAATGGTAACACCACGTGTCAATCGGGTACACGTGCTGGTCTACGTGAGAGATAACTGTTAAGGCACTTAATCTCTTCCTTACGTAAAGTAATCGAAGGCTGACTCACGCACGCACTTCCACCATTATAGATATGCCATGCCTCTACCATAAGACGCGTATCTTCATTCTTATGCCTGTACAGTATCGCGCATTCATCTAACTCTGGCTTGCAGTTACAATCTCGGCAATGTAGCGAAAGATTAGAAGGCGATCCACCAGTTAACGACCTTTTATGCTCCATTAGCCTCTGATTGATACACCGTCCCGTTTGCCCTACGTAGAACTGGCCACAGCTAAGGGGAACTTGATAAACCACACCCATACGACATTCAGTAAAACTGTTGTTCTTATTGTGCTTCACTGGAGAAATATCTGTTCGTTTTTTGCCTTTAACCCGCTCCTTTTTATTCTGTACGGCAGCGCATATCTTACCTAGCTTATTGGGAGCAGTGAAAGCAACATTAACATCATATCTACTAGCAACTTTTTTAAGCCTGTGCGACACCGAATGAATATACGGAATAGCCACTACTCTTTTTTTGCGATTACTGCTCTCTGTAATTACGTCCGTCCCTCTCGAAACCGACTTCTTTAGGCGCTCAGCTACAGTGGCCACCGCTACACTAGGATAACCTGCTTCTAATAGGCGCCGGATCTGCGCATTAAAACTGGCGCTCATTTCGTGCAAGCAAGATCTTGTGAGGGAAGACTTAAGGCACGACATGGCGATTCCGTTTATTACTAATTTAGAATGCTTGGATTGAAAGTTTAGCAACGGCTTCGAAGATCTTGGGGAGTACTGCCAACAAACATGATTTTGTTCGAAGATCAAGGAAATGTCAAGAAACTGAATTACGCGTCGCTGAAGTAATTCCTTGGTAAACTTTAATCCTCCCCCATAAAGTTTAAATTGCTCACTTACCGAGGTAGCAGCAGAGTCTAATTCTTCCCTATTGCAGAAAATCAGGTAATCATCAACGTAACGAAATATCTTGATAACGCTATCACCTAAGGCTTTCTCTAAGCAGTTGTCAACCCTACTCAGGCTAATGGAGCATAAAAGGTCGTTAACTGGTGGATCGCCTTCTAATCTTTCGCTACATTGCCGAGATTGTAACTGCAAGCCAGAGTTATACCCGTGTCACACGGGCACATTTGGAAGGCCTTCCAGTCGACGGCCGTTGAAACGCCAGAACTCTATCGACTCAAAGGAGTTGTCGCGCTGCTACACGGCACTTTTGAAAGGCCGTTGAGTGGTTCCGGCGTTTCTCGCCAAATTGTGTGGCGCTGCGTATCTCTATTTTCGTTTTCATGTCACAAAAAGTTAAACAGAATTAAAACCACTTAAAAAGCAGTATAATTTATTTTATGTTTCTTTATACAATAAAACAATTGTTTATACATTGTCTTACATGTATGTTTAGTTTTTAAGTTGTTGAGTAGCGAAACTGCGGCAACGTTTGCGTCGCTGCACGTCGCTGTTGTCGAGAGTGTGTGTAGTTCGCGCATATCAAGTGGCAAAAATACTTTACTGAATAATTGATAACATTCATATATAGTATTTTTAGAGCATTTTGGTTTGATTTGTTCTTTCTAACCGTGAGTTGGAGCACACTGTGAACGAGAGGGCATGTTCGCGCTGTTTCCGTTTCCGTTGCTCAAAGGCCATCGAGATTTCGATAGAGTTGTAAGGTGCTCCGTTGACTCGATAGACTATTGACTCGGCGGCCGTCGAAATCGCCCGTGTAGCAGCTCGAACTTGACCTTTGAGTCAACTGACTATCGGTTGGAAGGCCTTCCAAACGCCCGTGTGACATGGGTATTAGATGAATGCGCGATACTGTACAGGCATAAGAATGAAGATACGCGTCTTATGGTAGAGGCATGGCATATCTATAATGGTGGAAGTGCGTACGTGAGTCAGCCTTCGATTACTTTACATAAGGAAGAGATTAAGTGCCTTAACAGCTATCTCTCACGTAGACCAGCACGTGTACCCGATTGACACGTGGTGTTACCATTCCTGAGCATGCACAGATGAGTTTTGTGTCTTCTTTCATTTTTCGCCTCAGTGCTCCCTTCACTTGATAGTCGGCGTTCGTGTTGTCCACTTCTCTACTCTTGTGTCCTGTCTGCACGCCTCACTTCTATTTTGCATTATGAATCCTTACCAACTAGCTCAGCTTTCTGTCGTTCTAGTCTTACCTAATTGGTGAAATTGCACACGTGGAAACTCAGGCTACTGTGATCTTCTTACCATCTTACCGACACTGCCGATACCAGTGCGTGCTTTATACGTACGGCCTTAGGGGCAACACGACACAACGCTAGCCATTCATTGCTCACCTGTGGTTGCAGACAAGGTCCTTGAGCGGCAGGTCTCCGAAGGGCTCGAACAGTTGCAGGTAAGAGGGGTACCGTTGAAAGAACTCGACGAAAATCAGCACCCCGTAGTCGGGCTTGGCGCGACAAAACGCTTGCCAGGTGTCGCGCACATGTTTCCGTTCGCGGTACGTGAGGCCGGTACGCCCCGAGGAGGTCGCGACCCGGCGCAGGCTGTTGCCCATGTTCTTCTTTGTCCTCGCCTCGTGCGGATGCAGTGGGGCAGGGTGAACGCTGGGCGTGCGATCTCCTTTTCTGCAACGCCATTGGAAGTAAAAAAACAAGGACATGTGATGAGAATTGCACGAACACCAACGCGCAAACAGCGAAAGCAGTAAACACGACACTTCGCACTTTTGAGCCGTTCGATGCGTATTGTTGCCATGTTACGCGTACAATTTCGATGTACATGTACGCGCAGAGCTGAGTTGCTAGTGGTACATACCTAATCCAGGGGACAGGCCAAAAACCCGATAGCCTAAAATGTAATAAAATACAAGAACTGTAATTTTATTCAAAGAAAACATGAGAACAGGTAGATTATAATCAAGAAATGTGTTGTGCATAGTAACGTTTTCATGAAAATAAAGCATTCGATATAAAACAAAAGTAATGCTTCTCTAATTCATTTTACTGGCAATTTAATGAAAAACTGAAGTGAGAATTTAAATTCAAAATTTCATTCACCCGCAAGAAAATCCAGCTTGACAGTGTAAACGTTTCCATTGCTCTTCCCAAGAGTAGAGGCACCTAGGAAACATAATTTTAAACTGAAGTTTAACCAAAAGAAACCCATTTTATTTACTGCACTTGCCACCAGTGGAAGGTGGCACCCCCTGCGGGTTTCTGAGATAACTGAAAGTGTATCATGCAACCAAGAGTCATAAAAAAAAAGTGACCGGAACTGAGACATTGAATTGGAGGCAACGAATGGATCAAAAATAATGCAACTGAAATTTACAAGAAAAGGAGCAAAGAAATAAGAAGGGATTTTCAGCGCGAAACCACAAAGGCGACGCCTTGCTACCTCATGCTCGAGCTGTTTGCCTAAGGGCAAAAAGGCACCGGGGCAAATACTGTCATCAAGATGAGGTATGTGTAGGCTGCATCAAAATACGGAAGCCACTCTGCAGATACCAATGGAATGAGAAGTACGGGTCTCACCTAGTGAGACCCGTACGAAATGTAGGCTTTCCAGAAGTGCTGAAAGTGGATGGAAGCATCCACCGGTAATCAGTCCAAATAAGCAAGATGTGTACGAGTACTGGTGGAAAAAAGCAGAGGAGCGATTTATACGTTTGGATCCATTACAGGCATCGGTAAGGGTTTGATCTAGATAGACAACGTTTAGGAAAGAGAAAGAAAAGAATAAACCGATGTATACAAAAATGCTTGAATGGAAAGCATGTATTTGATTAACTCAAAAAGGCTAGGTGACTATATATCCCCGCCGTGCTTCAAAGGGGATGCCAGTAAGCCATCACCATTTCCATTGATTGTACTTGAACATTGAGTTTGTTGCTGCTTCAAGAATTGTGGATTGCACTTAGGGAAATTTCAAGCATTGGGAAAGATAATGATCATGGATATGGGACCTCGCACGTGGCTGACGAAAAATGCGGAAGGCTGCTTTCGATTTGTGGAAAGCGGCTTACACATAACCTTTTGTACTAAAATCACTAGAGTGACCTATGCCGCTAGTGTCTATGGCAGCTGCAAGCACAGGAATGATGGTCAGTAGATGAATTTGCCTCAAATAAGCCCGTCTAGCTTCAAGCGCCTTTGAACTTTAGTGAATTGGGCATCCTAAAATAGTCTTATAGGTGCAGCAGATCGCAAGGACTATGCATGGACGCACAGTCTCATTACCTTGTGTATTTACCAAATTATTCAGGTTGCTTCGTCATTCGAGCTAATCGAGGCATATAAGTCGTAGATAATAAAGCCGCAAGACAGTCTTGAGCCGTAATCACGAATATCGCACTATTCCATCTAATAATTCATTCACATGTTACACAATAAGCACTAATAGGCCCGTGTGGGAGTGAACGCCTCGTCGCCTAGCACATTCCTGAATGGGAGTTTAATATTCTCCATGCATATGCAGTTTGAGTTAACTATATCTCTGACAGGAGTCGTAATGGTGTGCAAAGAGGAGTAAATATTACTTCATTTCTCTCAGAAGTTTGCAAAGTGTTCCAACTGAACTGAATATTCAGTTCCGGAAGGCGTATTTAGGTGTTCTAAGTCGATTTATGCACTCCAAGTGGAGTTAATATTGCTCGATTTCTGAAAAATAGTTTTTCGAGATCCTGCCACATAATTTATAGATTTTTCCTGTGATGAAGTGAAGGTGCAGCGTTTCTGCCATGGATTTACGACACTCATTATTTACCGATAAAGTACTCCAGGTTCATTTTTCTGTGCTGGTAGCAACTTTTACCGTAACCTGTTTTGTTTCCCACCTTTCTAGCTGTATTTGATTAGATTTTGAATTTATTTATTATACTTCTCTGAAGATTGTTATAGAATTGAAGTATAGAAAGAGCATTTATCTACCCACCTAGTTACTGTCCTTTCTCGGCTAGACAACTCTGTTCAATAGCATTAGCCGAAACGTGAACTCAGTACAAATAAAAAGCTTGCATTTGAGATTTCACGTTCGCAAGAACATGTGACGATGATAAGATTCAAGTTCGCACGACGCTTTTTTCATAGCACCATTAGCGAATGAAGTATTGGACAAGAGTACATTGTCGCCTTTGTATTGCTTCTTAGCATTTGAATGAAATTTATGATTTATTTAGGAAAATAAATCTTATGGTAGTTCGGATAGCTGTCTGAAGTGTATTTTATTATCTGTAGGTATAACATCACATCGGTGACAAAGCGTAGAGTAAAACTGCACTCGAGGAACCTTAAGCGTAGTAAGAGCATGTTACATGAAATGACACATATCATCTAGCAATACCATAAAGCTTATATCATTCATCAACAAGACGAAAAGTCCACCATATCGCCCATTCAGTAAACAAACGCGCACGAAAACAACACAGTGCAGATGATAAAAGGAAGCACGGACTAAGCTGAATGAAAGAACAATACGTAGCCAACTACAACAACAATTTTATATTACTCGAGTAACCCATGTAAAGTGTCGTTCTCCTTTACTTGGGGGCAACCACATGTAAAACAACAAATGTAACACACTTACGACGGTATTTCTTTAAAATATATACCTTTAGCATAGCAAACGACCTACAAACTTCTGCAAAGGGTTTTCACTCTGTATGAGGCACTGTAAAAAGTGCATCGATCATTTGGTATTCCAAAATTGGATGTGGCTGCAGCCTTCCTAAATCAGTGATGACAAAAGTTCCGTGATTGCTGCAAGTGAACACGCTCAATCGACAGGTACAGATAGTTTAGCTGCCTAACGGACGTCCAAGTTGTGCATCGCAACATTGACTACACACCACTTTTAGGGTGTCTTAATGGTCTGCTCTTCGCCGGCAAAGGGAGAACATGGAGGCACGTTAGCGACAGTGGACACGCTGCGTTCCGGTGGGATCAGTGTGCACCAAACCTGCCAAACACGTGTCGGATTGACGATAGGCGATCGTTCTACTCGCACCCGCAACTTGCTTGCTATACCCGTGCCTCGCGTCGAATCAGGCGCTCGTGTGTGCCGTATGTCAAAACCCGACAAGCGAGGGCTTGCAAACGCCTGCTGCAACAAAACTACATGCACACGGACACGCACATAGACGTTTTCATGTGTAAGCTTCCAAGAAGAAAGCACCGAAGCCCCTAGCCATAGTAAAACGCGCGCGCTCACACATGCGCGCATACATTCTAGCAACGTGTGACGCACTCCTTCCTCCCGCACATGCACGTACGCAGTGACACGCTATTTTTTCGTCATAAGATCTGCCCCTTTTCGAAGTATTCCCATGGTATTCTCAATTTGAATCGACTTGGTAAAGAAAGCGGTAGTGCCACGTTAAAGACACCTCCTCCCTTCACGCAACATGTAACCCGACGGCCAAAACGTTCAAGCTCACTAGGTTCCCGCAGCCTCGCCCTCCATTTCCGAACAATATTTTTCCTGCATGATAGGACCAAGTCGTCCATAAGAGCCCATGTAAGCGCCACAACTCTGAATGCAGGCGCCACCAGTGCACGAATAGTTGTTTCACCACCTTTCAACTTAGCCAACTGATGCGACGTTGTCTCCGCTGGGCAAGGCTCGTCTACCTGCATGAATGGTATTGCAACTGTCCGGCCAAGGGGAGGTGTCCATGAATGCTATGCCTAAAATCGCGTCTTCATTCCGTCGTTGACGAGGCGGTCAGAATATCCGTCGTGTACGGCGTGCTGAGGAAGATATCAAGATGTCATTGCTCTCATTGTGACGTCAGAGGCTTGTAGAAATGGCTGCTTATTCTCCAAAGTAGTACCCGGGAGTTGAAGTGCACGAAAGGACCAACAATTGCAGAGCCGAAAAGACCGCGACTGTTTCTACTTTATGCGACTGCCGCACTAGCCTTTATATTGCTTGATTTACATACGAGATTTCTGGTGAGAAAAGGAACTCTGTCTACGACAGATTTTAGTACGTCTACGAGTGTTGGGAATAAATTCCCGTTTTCTGTATTGAATACGTTCCCGCGGACGAAATAAAATAAAAAGAAGTTTTCACCATTAATTAAGGAAACCCACCATTTGCACAACCAAGAGCGCAGGCAGGAATGAGCTGATTCCTTGCAAAAACGCTTTGCAAGCTCTGAGGACGTGGCATATGTAGACGCGGCCGGGTATCGCCATCGAGACGACATTTGAGCGGCTGTACTATATGAACAAATGCGAACCATCGCAGCAAACTGAATCATTGTAACCTCGCCGCAGATCGGGGAGGAAGTCGAAGTCGCCTTGGCGTACGCCTCCACCACAGGCGGCGACTGAAAGACACCCATACAAAATTTCGCGCAAAAGTGCAATTCACCCGAAGCTCTCAGAACTCCAGCCTCGGCACCCGAAACCCGACGCAATTGGACGCAACTCGTTTGGGCACCGTCGCACTGCAGTCTTCAGGGAAACGAAGACGCTCACAGTGCGGCCCGAGAAGTGGCCATCCGCGGCCGCACGACAACATCCTGCAATGAGCACTTGGAATCCCTCTGCCGTTCAGGCAGGGACCGGGTGATATGCTACAAGAAAATTTCCCTATTCCACCAAAAGGGCAGGGGCATTACCCTGCACGCTCACAAGAGCTTACGTGAAAAGCAATCAGTAACTTGGGGCTTCTTACAGACGCACACTTTCCCGAACCCTGTGGCGTACAGCCACCTCTGTCCCGGGCTATGTACAGCAGGTTGTAAATTATGCGCAGGTAGAGCCGACCTTCACCACGTCATGTGCGCGTGTCCCCTATTAAGGACTGAAAAATGCACCAGCAACCTCCCCTTCCCATGGTCTGCAGAGTACATCTGGCGCCGGAGCGGCTCCGAATCTGCCACTGGTAGATACGGGAGGCACTCACAATCTCCTAATTGAATAGACTTGCTCCGCAAGCAGCGGAGAAACTACTACCGGAAGTGTTCCAAATCTGCCATTTAAATTCACCTTAAGCACAAAGCTCAACCTTGATATTGCTGCCAGTGGCTGAACCTTCACTTTTCTATAAATCAATCGATACCTTGTCTACTTGCCGGATTCGAGCTGAGGACCTCTAGCACACAAGACGGCTACATTGTCCCTTATGCCACGGACGCTATTCCCCCACAACGGCGTGCCTCGCAATCAGATCGCAGCTTTGCCATGGAAAATCACGGAAATCATTTCAAATAATTAACAATTCATCATATGTTAAAATGTGGGCTGATCACAAAGACAAGACAGCCTAAAATGTGCGTTGGCTCTGAAGATAGTGCACGAAAAGCATTAAAATATAGGACGCCCCTCATGTCACGTGAGAAATGACACGCTAGAGTGCCGTGAGAAATGACTCCAGTCCTATCTCGCTCTCAACTGGCCCAGGAAACCTTTGCGTTTTATCGTCTTCAACTAATGGCGGAATTGCCTTGTAACTTCTCGTTTTTGTTGAATCGGGCGCAGGAAAGGTTGGCATACAGGGGGATGCCCGCTACTGCGTCTGTCAGACAAACAATACTTGGGAAAAATTGGCTCTCTAATGCAAACAAACGAGAAAAAAAGGCGGAGAAAGTGTGTAACAAAGACAAGTTGGCTATTAGACAGAAAAAGAGATACAATATAGTCGTCAAACGACAGTATAGGTTCGAAACCACTAACATTGATTTTACATCAAGCTCAAATTTGCGCGCTGTTAGTGACAACATAGAATTTCCATAGCAAATATGGAAATTTTATTGTAGAATATAAAACATTAACTTCTAAGTCACGTTTATTTCGACGCTGTACAGTCTACCATACACTATTGCAAAAGCTTATACCACACGTTGTAGCGAAGAACAGTTTACGGGTCCTTCGCAAAAGAACAAAGAAAAAAGTGTTGTTGGGAGGTCGGTTTAGCAGAGGCAAGGAATAAACATCTTGGCACGTTGAGGGCGCAGAGTCGACTGGCTCTATTCAAAACTAAAAACAGGTTTACCGAGTGGCAGCGGTCGAGCACCAGTCGGGCAGCCACTTCAATTCAGCAGAAACAGCAGGGGGAAATGACCCCCGCGACGAGGCAAGGTGACGGGCGGGCAGTAGAAGGGCTCTGCACCCCCCTATCCTTACAATGCCGGAGACTCAGGTGTGAATGGCGGAAGAAATGAAGAGTGAAAATTCGAGATAGGCTGGCTTCACGCTGTCGCACGAAATTGCCAATTCTTTGCCGCGAACGTCAATCTTCAAAGTTTTATCTCAATGCGAAACCCCACGAAAATGGCGCTCATAGGAAGCAGTCAACGATGACTTGATAGAATCGCGCCGAAGAAAGACGAGCGTACTTGCGTCGGCTGTCGGGAAAATTAAGCACGGGTTGCCCGCGGGCGATACGTGGGGTAGTAGGCCGAAGCTTAACGAGCCGCTAATGTAGCCTTCTTCCGGAATAATATGCGGATAATGAATAACTTCTTCGCAAGCGGGATATCCGAAAGTGGACGTGGAGGAGACCGAATGGCGAGATTAGAAATAAAATAGACTTCATTCTCTGCGCTAAGCTTGGCATCATACAAGATGTGGACGTGCTCGGCAAGTTGCACTACAGTGACCATAGAATGGTAAGAACTCGAATTAGCCTAGACTTCAGGAGGAAACGGAGGGACTGATACATAAGAAGCTGATCAATGAGTTATCGGTAAAAGGCAAAATAGAGGAATTCCGGATCAAGCTACAGAACAGGTATTCAGCTTTTACTTAGCAAGAGTACCTTAGTGTTGAAGCAATGAACGATAATCTTATGGGCATCATTAATGAATGTGCAATAGAAGTCGGTGGTAACTCCGCTAGACAGGATACCAGTAATCTATCGCAGGAGACGAAAGATCTGATCAACAAACGCCAATGTATGAAAGCCTCTAACCCTACAGCTAGAATAGAAATGGCAGAACTTTCGAAGTTTATCAACAAGCGTAAGACAGCTGACAGAAGGAACTATAATATGGACAGAATCTAACATGCTCTCAGGAACGGAGGAAGCCTAAAAGCAGTGAAGAAGAAAATAGGACTTGACAAGAATCAGATGTATGCGTTAAGAGACAAAGCCGGCGATATCGTTAATAATATGGATGAGCTAGTTCAAGTGGGTGAGGAGTTCTATAGAGATTTATACAGTACCGGTGGCACCCACAACGTTAATAGAAGTGAGAATAGTCGAGAGGAAATTGAAATATGACAAGTACCGCCAGGAGAAGTAAAGAAAGCGTTGGCAGCTATTCAAAGGGGGAAGGCAGCTTGGGAGGATCGTCATCATCATCATCATCATCATCAGCCTCGTTACGCCCACTGCAGGGCAAATGCCTCTCCCATACTTCTCAGCAACCCCGGTCATGTACTAATTGTGACCATGTCGTCCCTGCAAACGTTTTTATCCCATCCGCCCACCTAACTTTCTGCCGCCCCCTACTACGCTTCCCTTCCCTTGGAATCCACTACGTAAACCTTAATGACCATCGGTTATCTTCCCTCCTCATTACATGTCCTGCCCATTCCTTTTTCTTGATTTCAACTAACATGTCATTAACTCGCGTTTGTTCCTTCACCCAATCTGCTCTTTTCTTATCCCTTAATTAACGTTACGCCCATCATTCTTCTTTCCATAGCTTGTTGCGTCGTCCACAATTTAAGTAGAACCTTTCTCGTAAGCCTCCAGGTTTCTGCCCCATAGGTGAGTACTGGTAAGACACAGCAATTACACACTTTTCTCTTGAGGGATAATGGCAACCTGCTGTTGATGATCTGAGAATGCCTGCCAAACGCACCCCATCCCATTCTTATTGTTCTGATTATTTCAGTCTCATGATCGGGATCCGCCGTCACTACCTACCCTACGTAGATGTATTCCCTTACCACTTCCAGTGCCTCGCCACCTATGGTAAACTGCTGTTCTCTTCCGAGGCTGTTAAACATTACTTTAGGTTTCTGCAAATTAATTTTTAGACACACCCTTCTGCTTTACCTCTCCAGGTCGGTGAGCATGCATTGCAATTGGTCCCCTGAGTTACTAAGCAAGGCAATATCATCAGCGAATTCCATGTTACTAAGGTATTCTCCATAAACTCTTATCCCCAATTCTTCTCAATCCAGGTCTCTAAATACCTCCTGTAATCACGCTGTGAATAGAATTGGAGAGATCGTATCTCCCTGCCTGACGCCTTTCTTTATTGGGATTTTGTTGCTTTCTTTATGGAGGACTACGGTGGCTGTGGAGTCACTATAGATATCTTTCAGTATTTTTACATACGGCTCGTCTACACCCTGATTTCGTAATGCCTCCATGACTGCTGAGGTTTCGACATAATCAAACGCTTTCTCGTTATCAATGAAAGCTATATATAAGGGTTGCTTACATTCCGCAGATTTCTCTATCACCTTATTGATAGTGTGAATACGGTCTATTGTTGAGTAGCCTTTACGGAATCCTGCCTGGTCCTTTGCTTGACAGAAGTCTAAGGTGTTCCTGATCCTATTTGCGATTGCTGGGGAGGATCAGGTAAGAGCAGATCTGTTGAAGGATCATGGGCAGATTGTTCTAGAAAAACTGGCCACCCGTACGCAATGCCTCGTGACCTCGAGCGTACCGGAATCTTGAAAGAACGCTAACACAAGCCTAATTCATAAGAAAGGGGACGCCAAAGACTTGAAAAAATTATCGACCGATCAGCTTACTGTCAGTTGTCTACAAAGTATTTACTAAGGTAATCGCAAATACGGAATCACGTTGTAGACGAGCCATATGTAAAAATACTGAAAGATATCTATTGCGGCTCCACAGCCACTGTAGTCCTCCATAAAGAAAGCAACAAAATCCCAATAAAGAAAGGTGTCAGGCAGGGAAATACGGTCTTTCCAATGCTAGCGTGTTTCCAGGAGGTACTTAGAGACTTGGATTTGAGAAGAATTGGAAATAAGAGTTTATGGAGAATACCTTAGTAACTTGGAATTCACTGATGATATTGCCTTGCTTAGTAACTCAGAGGACCAATTGCAATGCATGCTCACCGACTTGGAGAGGTAAAGCAGAAGGGTGGGTCTAAAAATTAATCTGCAGAAACCTAAAGTAATGTTTAACAGCCTCGGAAGAGAACAGCAGTTTACGATAGGTGGCGAGGCACTGGAAGTGGTAAGGGAATACATCTACGTAGGGCAGGTAGTGACGGCGGATCCCGATCATGAGGCTGAAATAATAAGAAGAATAAGAGTGGGCTGGGGTGCGTTTGGCAGGCATTCTCAGATCATGAACAGCAGATTGCCATTATCCCTCAAGAGAAAAAAGCGTGTAATTGCTGTTTCTTACCAGTACTCACCTACGGGGCAGAAACCTGGAGGCTTACGAGAAAGGTTCTACTTAAATTGTGGACGATGCAACAAGCTATGGAAAGAAGAATGATGGGCGTAACGTTAAGGGTTAAGAAAAGAGCAGATTGGGTGAAGGAACAAACGCGAGGTAATGACATCTTAGTTGAAATCAAGAAAAAGAAATGGGCATGGGCAGGACATGTAATGAGGAGGGAAGATAACCGATGGTCATTAAGGGTTACGTAGTGGATTCCAAGGGAAGGGAAGCATAGCAGGGGGCGGCAGAAAGTTACGTGGGCGGATGAGATTAAGAAGTTTGCAGGGACAATATTGCCACTATTAGCACATGACGGGGGCAGTTGAAGTATAGAAGAGGCCATTGCCCTGCAGTGGGTGTAACGAGACTGTTGCTGGTGCTGGTGCTGCTGATGGTGATGGTGATGGATGTAGCCTGTCTAAGTGCTACGCATCAGCTGGCGGAGCGCCTTGCTGGGTGCCGAAAAGCTGGCCTGGAACGCGTATTACTGACCCAGAAAGTATTTCGGCTGTGCTGACTCCAAGGTAAGCCTTGCTATTCGCATCCCCTGTAGGAGTAGACGCACTAGGAGTAGACGTTCTACCCAGTGCTGTCTGTCGAGCGTGGTGGTCAATGATGCTTTCAGTTGTCGGTGGGGACCCTCGGCCATGCCTTTGATTTGTGGGTGGTAAGCCGTCCTGCTATGAAGACGCGTGCCGAGCAGTCTCGCTAGGGCATAAAAAAACGAGATTTGGAATTTGCGTCATCAGTCAGTAGTTATGCGCAAAGGGCAACAGTCTCGCGACTCCCACGTAGCAACAAATGCTTCCGCCACAATTTCGGCTGTGTTGTGCTGTAGAGGAGTCGCCTCTGGCCATCTTGAGCACCGGTCGACACATGGCAGGAGGTACCTGAAATGTGACAGTGTCGAGTATTGGTGGTGAGCTAGTCGCACTCTCCGAACCGGAGGGGATGGGGTGACAACAAACCGACCCCGCGTGCGTTTAGTGATGGTTCGACTGCTGACCGGCGATAAGGTCCACGCCTGATCGACCGTGAACCAGAGGCATGAGACGGGAGGTGACGTAAAACACACACATTCAATTTAATAAGATAAAATCATGCGCGAGACATTCTCGAAAAATGAACATACAAATTACCAGCAGTGGGGCCCAGTTCGCGAAGGCGTGCGGGTCACACAACGCACGCCCTGACGCCACTCGCACGACACTAAGCCCACCACGTGGGCGCTAATAACACTCGCGAAATAACAAAAAATACGCGACAAAAATGAAAAATACACGTGACAAAAAACGCGGCAAACACTACACTAACAGAACATACAATAATTAACACGCGATGGATAAATAAATGAAAGATGAAACGCGATAAAAAAATACAGTCCGGCGGAATGTTTTGAGAGCGGGCTGGAACACGAGGCTTAACTGTGGCGTGCTTGCCGAGATCCCGGTCTAAAGAGCGTCGGGCTGCTGGTTCCTCGCTGCCGAAGATCCTGACGTACTTGTACCGTCTGTCGGTTGAACGGCGAAGACTTCGGCCTGGAGGTTTCAGCCTGCCGACCACATCTTCAGCTGTCTCCCGGTGCACGACCAACCTGCTCCGTCTTCCAAGCCACTCTGCCACTCGCCGAGCCGCCTCGTCCCTCCGCCGCGCTCAGGCGACACACGCGACCAAACAGGTCGTGCAAGCTCGGGAGAATGGGGAGCGCTCTCTCCCCGTCGCCGTGCAAGCGGCGCTGTAGCTGGCGCGACACTGGCGGCCATCCCGAGAGGGACGCGGGCATGCACTCTGTGACAGACAGGGAGGAAGAGGCCTCAGCAAGTCTAAATGCACGTGATCGAAACGGCTCTCTGATTGTCGAAAGGGCTGCACCGCTAAATGCGTGTGCCGGGTCAGATTCACGGCTTGACAGGCTTGGTAGCTTCTTTCCCAGCTTCGAACATCTTCGCTGATCTCTTGGCAGACGAAAGGGTCTATGATAATTTCCTGTGTCGCTCTGATGCCGGGAAGGCTTAGCGCTTGCAGTCAATCCAATATTGGCTGCGGAAACTGGTGGAGCACTAACGGGCGAGGAGCTGCGTGCGTTATGTCGCACGTGAGCAATGTTGTTTATGGTAGCGACACTTCCGCAAGCTGGAGGGACCAGCCTTCTTCCCGCTGTTGGTGCTCCTCGGGGTCGTTTTGCTGGGTGGAGACTACAGCAGGCAAGAAATTTGGGCGTGTTGGTGGGATACGTACAAATTGGGATACATAGCACAAGAATGGCACAAGGACGAAGCAGGAACACGGGACAAGCGCTAACTTTCAACAATTGATTTATTGCAGCTGGTGAGCATATATGTACTCACTGGGACGCCGCTGCAACAGACACAATGAAGGGAAGGAGGAAAAGCAGTCATGTCACTACTACGCCGAAAAATTCGTGCTCATTCTTTGATAAAAACAGATGGGGTGCTAACACAATCGTCACCTGGTCTAGCTATCTCAGCTGCTTCGATAATTTCCCTCGTTATCTTATTCCTGTGGCGATAGACAACAGCAGTTTGTTTTAAGAGAGGGAAGCATGGTGCCTTCGCGTCACATTTTCTTCAATGGGTAGCCAGATGCCCATCTATAGCGATGCTCTCCACTTTATTACTATGCTTCGCCAGACGCACGTTTAAACATCTGTCCATCTGGCCCACGTAGTACTTCCAAAACAAAATTGGAATCTTTTACACCACGTTGAGAGTGCATGAAACAAAAGGATCGTTGTGCGTGGTCCTTTGCCCAAGTCCGCAGCAATGAAACCCTTTGAACGCCCTTGCTCTCTATCAGAACCGCTGTGAGATAGATGTTGGAGAGGAACTTTGTGCAAAAGTCGCCAGCGACATGGTTTTAGTCCCTGACATGGCTTCTGCGACATTCCGGTCCATGAGATACAAATATCGACGCTCCATTCTACGTGAAAGAGTTTCTGGTGACGAGCGACCACGTAGACCGGTGAAGTCTCGGGCTCTCGCGGGAAAGGAAAAACCGGCACTCGATCTCTCAGCATAGCATTCATTTTTTTTAATCCTCTTTTTGGGAAAGCCACCAGGGGGCCGAGTGGAGCGGACGCGCTTCGCATGGGCTGCTGCTTTTATCGCGAGTTATTGCAGTTAACCTTAACCAAACTTCACGATTTTGTGTCATTGAACTCGACAAGGCAATCGGCATCGAAAGTCGCCAGAATTACCGCGGTGAGTGGATTTGTTTACCTTGAGACACCGAGAAACGAGCACCTCGGCATATTCGAACACCGTTCTCCGAACGCCGCACGCGCCCCAGGAGCGGGCCCGCGTGGCCTCGCGCGCACCGAGAATGGCAGGGGAAACGAACGGCAGTGCTCACGAAATGGACATAGAGAACAATAGCCAAGACTCCACAGCGGTTCAGAGCAACATGGAATTCGATGAGAACAGCGGCAAGACGCTGAGTCAAGCTGGCCCATGGTTCCAAGCAATCAAGGCAAGAAAAAACAAGAAGGCGCCGAACGAGGACCGCATACAAGAGGGAGGAAAGCAAGGAAACCCCCAGAACCAGCAAGGAGGACTGAACGCGAGGAGCAACCCGAGAGTGGAAGCAAGCATGCAAGCCAACAGCAACCACCAACGGCAGCAAGAGCAGGGAAGCCGAACCAACGGCAAGCCACCGCCGCGATGCGTGACGCCGCCGCTGCCAGAGAATGATTACAAGGTGGTATACCGACCAAGAACCGGCATGAAACTGTCCAGCTGGCCAGACGAGAAGATCACCGAAGGACTTGCAAGGGCAAGTGGTTCCCCTTTCAAAGAATTTTGCGCGAACGTAACCATCCAAACGCACTGGAAGCAGAACCTGATAATTGCCAGCACCGCAGACGAGGACTACGCACTGAAGCTCGGTTCCATCAGCAGCATCGAACTTGGGGCGGCCACATGCGAGATCACGCCGTACATCAAACCGCTCCCAGGAACAGTACGTGGAGTCGTGCACGGTATCACTGCGAGTACGACGGAGAAACGGCTTGCGGAGGTACTGGCAGCCAACAACTGTGGCATCCTGCATGCGAGGATGCTCGGCAAATCCACCTCAGCAGTTATCACCTTCGAAGGTCCGCACATCCCTTTCTATGTGAAGGTGGCCGGCTCGTACACACGTTGCCGCCCATACCGCAGATCGGTACAGTATTGCAAGGCCTGCGGAGAAATCGGCCACCGGCAGGATGTATGCCCCGACCCAGACAAACATATCTGCAACCGGTGCGGGGTGCAGAACCCACAAGCAGATCATGATTGCTAGTTGCAGTGCAAACTATGTGGACTACCTCACGAGACGGCAAACAAGGCGTGCGAGAAAAGGGTCAAGCCATGACCCCCACCCCTGTACGTGAGGGAGAGAAGTAAATCAAGAGGCCGACAACCACCTATAACAAGGGAGACAAGTTCAAGCGCCTCGCAATATGGAACAAGTAAGCCACAGCAAGAACAGCAGAAGATCAGCTGGGCGGAAGTGATAGCCAGTTCCAAGTCGACAACCGACCCATTTCCCTCACTGCTGACACAAGAACGAAATTCGAGATACGAGGAAACCATCTCCTCCCTCAGAAGGCAAAACGCCGACCTGATGAAGCGGAATGAAGTGCTCATGAAGCGTCTAGAAGAGCAAGAGGTACGTCAGGAGGAACGGGACAGAAGAGCTCAGGCCAGGGAACAAGCCCTGGAAAGGACGCTCCAACATGTCATTGACCAATTGCAAAAACAGCAGAAACCGACCAAAACACCAATGCCTCCGAGGGAACATACTCCCCCGATAGAGGACCTAGAATCGGGAATAGAGTACAAGATGAACAAGGCCCGAACCGAAGACAAGGCCGAACTCAGAAATGAGTTCCGAGCCGAACTGGCTCAGGCCGTCGACACCATAAGCAAATCTGTGGCAGCCACCGTCCAAGCAGCCGTACAAACGCTCCGCCAGGAGATCACCCAGATGGGCAACGAGCTCAGCCAACGCATCTCCATCCTAGAAAGGGAAAAAGAGCAGGCAAGGAAAAAGCCAAAATACCCCATCAGAGAAGCCCAGATGAACGAGACTCTGGGAAGCCAAGATGGCGAATAAGATGGCAAAGAAGAAAGAAGCGACCGAAACCCTCAAAATTTGGCAGTGGAATTGCAGAGGAATACATCGGAAAAGGCAAAATTTACTTCACCTATGCACCCTACACCAACCTGACGTCATCGCGTTGCAGGAAACAGAAACAAATAATATTACGATGCGCGGCTACAAAACGCACATTGCCCAAGGAAGGACCCGGACCGCCGTCTTCATCAAGAAGCACTACACGACGCAGCAGCACCAAATCAACCATAGAATCGAACACACTCTGACTGAGCTGGTTCCTCCCAAGAAAACCCTGCAGAGCCTCTACATCCTGAATGTATACAGTCCTCCGCGCGATACACTAAAGGACTTGGACAAGTTCCTGAGAGAAGTGAAGAAAGTCACTAACGGTCAAAAACTTCTCGTGGTGGGTGACTTTAACGCTCCACACGTGGCTTGGGGCTACCGATCAACCAGCAAGAAGGGTATGGACGTGCACAACGCGGCACAACACCACCAGCTGACGTTGTGGACCGATCCTCTAATACCAACTAGAATCGGCAACAGCGTCTCCAGAGACACCACCCCAGACCTGACCTTCTCCACTGGCTTAAGGCAAGTCGAGTGGTCGAGACTGGACGAGACTCTGGGCAGCGACCATCATATCATCCAGACTAAAATCATGCACCACAAAACTCCCGTGAGATTAGGTCAGGCCAAAATTACGGACTGGCCTGCTTTTCGGAAAGATGAACACCCCACAAGCCTAGAGGACATCGAGGAGTGGACCAAGAACGTGATGGACTTGGTTACCAAGTACACAAAAACCATCCAACTCACTGCGGACAATCCCGAAGTCGACCCACACCTACTTCACCTCTGGGAGGCCAGACGAGGACTTTTGAAGAGATGGAAGAAGCAGAAGAGAAACCGCAAACTCAAGATCCGCATTGCCGCAGTCTCGCGGCAGGTGGAGGAGTATGCTGAAAAACTCGGACGTCAGAACTGGAATCAAGTGTGCGACCAGTTACAGGGAACTCTCAGCAACCGAAAGACCTGGGCCATTCTAAAGACCCTTCTGGCGAAGACGGAATCAAATACTGCCACGAGGTAACACATACAAAGACTTATACACAACTTTCAGGGAACCGAAGAAGAAGCGCTCGAAGCCATCACCGGGAAATACATCGGAGACGAGTAACAACGGAAGACGCAGCCAGTCATTCACCCGGAGTACGAGGGGGAACCCAATCCGGATTTAGACCAACCTTTCACCAAGTCGGAGATCGTGGCAGCCTTAAGAAATCTCACAAGAAACACGATGCCCGGCAGGGATAAAATTAACAAGACCCTCCGTAACCTGGACGACGGGGCGACGGAGAGTTTACTAAAGTATATCAGTGAAAGCTGGGAGACCGGCAGTATACCGGCTTCCTGGAAGCACGCGGACGTAACGATGATCCCGAAACCCGGCAAGCCCATCAATCTACAGAACCTGCGTCCGATCTCTCTCACGTCGTACGCGGGAAAACTCTTCGAGCACATGGTCCACAATCGTCTCTCGCCCTACCTGGAAGAAGGTGGGCACCTGCCGAACACTATGTTCGGTTTCCGGCCTAACCTCTCCACCCAGGACATTCTACTTCAGCTTAAAGAAGAAGTCATCGACGGCCTCAGCACATTCCACAAGAGTGCCGTCCTGGCACTCGACGTGAAGGGAGCCTTCGACAACGTCTCACACGAAGCAGTGCTAAACAGCCTACAATATACCAACTGCGGACGGCAGACATACAACTACGTCCGGGACTTCCTGACGGGTAGAACGGCGACCATAGGCCTGGGGCATCTCAGGACCGAGAAGCTCCAAATACCGCAGAAAGGAACCCCCGAGGGGTCGATGATCTCCCCGTTGCTGTTCAATATAGCGATGAGGGGATTGCCGAACCTCTTGGAGAACATCAGGGGTATTCGTCACGCAATGTATGCAGACGACCTGACCATGTGGACGTGCACGGGATCGGCAGGCGAACAACAAGACGCCCTGCAGGAAGCTATCGACAGGACGGAGCAGTGTCTACACCGCTGCGGTCTTTCATGCGCGCCGGAAAAGTCGGAGCTCCTGATCCTCAAAAAGAGGACAAGAGGGCGGCCTCCGCAGGAGACACCTGACCCAACGTTGACACTAAATGGAGTCAACATACCCAAGGTGGACACACTCCGTATTCTGGGCCTCACTCTCCAGAAGGACGGTGCCGGTCTCGCCGCCATTAAAAAACTGCAAGCGACAGTTACCCAAGTCGCGCACTTAGTGCGAAGAGTGACAAACAAAAAGCACGGCCTGAAAGAGCAGGACACAATCAGAATAATACAAGCCCTGATAATCAGTAGAGTCACTTACGGCACCCCGTACCTGGGTCTCAAGAACAGCGAGAGAGACAAATTGAACACCCTGATACGAAAGACCTACAAGCTGGCACTGGGGCTTCCACCGACGACGTCGACGGAGAAGCTACTCAGCCTGGGCATCCACAATACTTGGGAGGAACTAGTAGAGGCCCACAAGACGAGCCAGATAGAGCGACTCAAGCTCACCAGCACGGGTAGGGACACGTTAATAAGACTGGGCTACCCAGTTGAATATAAATCCACAAAACTGCGGGCTCCTCTACCTCTGAGGGAGAAGATCACGGTGGCCAACATCCCGAGAAACATGCACCCTGAACACCACAGAGAAAGGAGGCGAGCGAGAGTGAAAGCTCTACGTAAGGCCTACGAAGGACCAAAACAAGGAGAAGTCCGATACACCGACGCCGCAAAGTACAGGAACAGAGCGGCCCACATTATCAGCGTGATCAACGGCCAAGGACAAGAGGTAGCAGCGGCCTCGGTAAGCACTCCAGACATCGACTGCGCGGAAGAAACGGCGATAGCCCTGGCGGCCACTACGGGACAGCGAGAGGCAGATGTACTCACAATTATCACCGACTCACAAACAGCATGTAGAAATTATCAAAAGGGCCGCATTTCCAAACAAGCCCTCAGCATCCTCGAAAAACGAGACAATTTTCCAGAAGTGTACATTGTTTGGGCCCCGGGACACGAGTCCCTGGCGGGTAATGTAGCGGCTAATGCCGCTGCCCGAGATCACACTCTCCGGGCTATCCCACCAGGTTCACGAGCACCGGTAGACCAACAAGATAGCGTCCCGAAAAGATACGCCGATATCCTGAGCCACTACAGACTGGGTAGAAGGATCTATCCACCCCCGCATCCCCAGCTGACAAGAGAAGAGGCGGTGATCTTTCGAAGACTACAGACCGGCACATTCCCGCATGGCACCCTGCTACACGCCATGTATCCCACGAGCTATACTCACAAATGCGCCTTCTGCTCCACGCCCAATACCCTCTACCACATGGTATGGGAATGTCAAAAAAACCCATCGACACCACCCATCACCGGACCAACCGTCGAGCAGTGGGAGGCACAGCTGACAAGCTCGACCCCTGAAGACCAGCATCGCCTGGTGAGCAGGGCCAAGCTATCAGCTCAGGCCCACGGCATCCTGGACTAGGGACGCCGCCCATCTCGGACGATTTTACCGTCGGCTCATTTCGACTAATAAAGTTTATTCCTCCTCCTCCTCTTTTTGGAACGCTAGCTAGTGCCGGAGCGTGCCAGCCGCTCATGCCTCGTGTAGACGCGAGCATCTACATAATTCTCATGCGACGCCAATGCTGCTGCCGCTACAGAGGGCTACCCCCCCCCCCCTAGCTGAGGAGGAAAATTCGACGAATGATGGAAAATCCACGTGACGCGGCGTGTATTGGCATTGGCCTTGGGTGTCACGTACTGAGGTGGCGTCGAAGGATGCAGCGCGCTTGCGTCGCATATTGGTGAGGCCGATGGCGCGGGTGCTTCACTACAGGGGGGTTTGAGACGTTCCAGGTCCATGATGTCTGAGCGGCCGTTGGCATTCACTACAGAAGTCGTAGGACGACGCTCGAGAACACAATATGGCCTGGAGTAGCGTGGCTGCAAAGGCTTCCGCACGGCACAGTTACGCACGAAAACGTGGGCAGCAGAGAAAAGTGCGGGACAAACGTACGGAGACCTTGCTTCTTGCGAACGTGTAGGCACGGGACGTATCTAGCTGAAGAAACCTTGCAGTTCGGCAACGTAGTCGGCAGGTGATGGCATAGGCGTTTTGGCGGTGGTGACAAAGAAATCGCATGGAAGGCGTAGGTGAGTGCCGTAGACGAGCTGGGCACAGGAGCAACCTAGGTCGCTCTCGAGTGCGGCTCTGATGCCAACAAAGACAAGAGGCCAATGCAGGACCTACTTCTCGGGCGATTCATGCGCCATAAGGGAGGCCTTGAGATGCCGGTGAAAACGTTCAGCTAGTCGATTGGAGTGCGGGTGGTAAGCACTCGTGCGAAAATGTGTCGTTTCGAGTAGTTTGAGTAGTTCGTTGAAGAGTGCTGAGTCAAACTGCCGACCACGATCCTTGCTTATGGTGGATGGATAGCCGAACCTTGCGATCCATATAGACGCGAAAGCTGCTGCAACAGTGGGCGCTGAGATGTCAGATGTTGGTGTAGCATCTGGCCACCGTGTATAGCGGTCGATGCATGTCAGTATGTAGCAGCAACTTTTCGAAGGGGGGAGAGGGCCGACGAGGTCCAGGTGTACGGTGTCAAGACGAGCATTCGGCGGAACAAAAGACTTGGCAGACGGAATGAGGTGACGCTGGATCGCAGAGCGATGACACAATAAACATCAGCGAACCCAATTGCGAATTTGCGCATTAGCCGAGGCCAAAAGAAACGACTCGAAAGACGATACTGTGTCGCGCGTATGTCAGGATGCAGCAGGTTGTGCACGATGTTGTCGCAGACGATAGACGTACCATGTGGGGTCACAACGACGTCCTCCAATTTCCGGCACGTTGACGAATTCCGGAGAGTACGAAGTACGAGAGTGCGAGTAAGTCGACCTCAATGATGAAAGGTTTCGAGGTCAATGTTGAAACGGCATTGACGCGACTCAGAACGTCAGCTCGAACGTTGTCGGTGCCCTTGATGTGGCGGAACGTTGTTGTAAACTCGGAGATGTAGAAAGGTGTCGAATGTCGCGGGGCGAGTAACAGGATGCCGACCGATTGGTTGCGTGCACAAGGGGCTTGTGGTCAGTCAAGACAGTGAATGCACGGACTTCTAGGAAATGGCTAAAATGTATGATAGACAGTTAAACGGCGAGTAATTCGTGTCTGAACACTCTGTAGCGGGACTGCACAGGCTTCAGTTTCTTGGAGATAAATGCGAGTGGATTCCACGCATTGTCGATGAATTGCTACAGGACGAAAGCAACGGCGGTGTTTGACGCGTCGGTCATGATGGCAGTGGGCGCGTCTCGCTTTGGGTCTCTAAGCAGCTTGCGGTCGGCGAGGGCAGAGTTGACTCTTGTGAAAGCGTCGGTGGCCTCTTCGGTCCACTGAAGCAATTGTTTACGTTTTTTTACCAGCAGGGTATCTAGTGGAGCCATAAGTCATGCGCAATCGGGAATGAATCAGTAAATCGGTAAAAACTCAAAAATCCGAGAAATACGCGAAGCTTGGTGAGTGTGGTCGGTTGCGGAAGGTTTTCGGCGACGCGAATCTCGGACGGCAGTGGTCGAATGCCGTTAGCATCGACGATATGACCGAGGAACTCGAGTTCTGGGGTGCTATGCAGGATGCGCCGAGTTTCTCGTTCACCCGAGTTTTACCCGAGTTTGCTCGACGGCAGTCAGTGAACGGAGATAGCGCGGAACGCACCGAAGGTGCAGGCAAGAAATATGTAAACAAAAAGCCGCGTATGACAACATGAGCGCACCCTGCGTGGCACGCTGCTTCCACGTTTCAAGCGCAGAAGGCTGCACAACGAAACGCGCCAGCGCCGCGTATTGTTATCAACGAATTATCACAACTTAGCGATACCGTGACTGCCCCGCTGTCTGTCTGCACACTTGCCGTGAGCCACTTGCCACGCCTTTCCCGGGCGCGTAAAGGGCGTGCCTCCTTGTTCGAGCACTATCTTTCTTTCCTCCATCGAATGCGAACAGGGTACATGCGGCGCATTATTGCACCTACACTTTCACTCAAACGAATACGTTAAAATACAACAAATAAAATAAAGAACATTTTTATTTCTTTAAGTATCTCTTTTTAGTTTTCAACGCCAGTAATTTGTGATGAGAAACGGAGATCGAGCAAATTATTAAATTTTGCACTTCTTGCCGCGAGTTGCGACAGTGAGGCGAAAGCTTAGAAGCGGTACATGGAAACTGGTCGCACGCACGAGGGCATTCAAATGGTGATAAGTCGCCTAGGGGCGCTGCAGTGCCATTCTCAATAAAGTCGGTCATGATCCATGAAGGGTCATGGCCACTCTTTCTTTATTAGGGGAATAGAAACGCAGCACCGCGGTACGGCTGTTCATCGCAGGCGCTTCACTAAGCAATTAAGGCCCCCGCTTTACCGACTAAAAACGACACAACGGCTGTCGTTGCAACATGGCGATGTGTTATTTTAGAGTGCGTATTGACGCAGTTCAGTGAAAACGTACCAGTTTATCTTTGTGCACGAAGCCTCTGCGATACATTGCGAAAAGTACGCGCTTCCCCAGCGACACAATTAATCGCTTGTCATCGCTTGCCCAGTGAAGGTGCCTCTGAGTGCATGTACGCAGTATACGAGTGACACGTGTATTTATATTTATTGGGCGACCAGGTTTCACCGCCTAACAAATCTTATCGCACAGCGCGGCACGCGCTTGCATGTTTCCGAAGTTTCTGGAAAGTTATCGATGCTTCTATCCGCAGTCTGTTGTTGCCGAGCCTTGTGTTATCTGATTTATTCGCCTGACGCGAATGATGTAGAACTTTATGGAAGGCACCCGGGTCCCAACGATTAGTCTGGAACATTCGACGATTGTGTATAAAAGCCGACGCGCTTGAACCGCTGATCAGATTTTCGACGATCGCCGACCGTGTTCGCCGCTATCGTTGTGCTATAAGTGTAGCCTGTTTTGTGGGCACAGGTTCGCCCAATAAAAGTTAGTTTTGTCTATCACAGTATTGCTACTGTGTTCTTAACGTCACCACCACGTGACACGAGTGTGTTGTGTAGTCGAAGGTGCTTGTGGCTTACGTCTGCTGGAGCCGGCAGCGATCCAGATGGATATCGTAACGACATCGCAGCACTCGCATTTTGGCAGGTGAGGGCTCTTGTGAGCAGTTATGAAATCAGATTTCGAACGGAGAGAGGTGTTGGAACTGTTGAGTGCGCAGAGCTTGTGATGAAGAAATGCCATTGCACTGGATCTAGAAAAGCGAGCGATTCTCGGACGCTGATCGTGTTTACGACGCTGTGGCTCCGTTTCATCACCGATGACAGAGCAGCCATCTCAAATGACTGCTGCAATACGCACTCCTCAACATCGTCGTCCCCCTCGGCGCATCGACGCCTTGCATGCAGCTACAGTGACGTGTCGATAATTATTTACTGTGCGCTACGCGCCACAATGCAGGCACTGAAACCTTGTTGTGCGGCCATCTCAGCCCGAGAAGATGTGTGCATAAGCCAGTGACAGTGAACGCTTTGTTTTTGATAGTGGTCCTCAGTACATCACCGATGACAGTGTGTTGTGCGTGTTTTATGTCGGCGGTCAAGATTGTTGATGCCGCGCAGCTCGACACCACGTCGCTGTTGCCGGAAGATAAGTTGGGCGTGGCTTCACTGTAGTGGGTGCGCGCACAAGAGTTACATGCCTCGCGTGGGGCGTTACCTCTGGTTTTGATTGACAGGCGAAGTCGTGCTAAACTCGTACATCGCGAAACCCCCTCCGAGTTCAACTCGGGAACATGGCGGCGGCAGCAGCAGCCTGTTTCATTGCATCCAGCGGCAGCAAGCGTCAGTATGACCGTCCGGACCCGTTCACCTACATGACCGACGGGGGGTTTCAGCGTCATTTTCGCCTTTCGAAGACATCAGTGCGCTGGCTGTGTGATGAAGGCGAAGACTCTCGTCTGCGGAGACAGCGTGGCGGGCTTCATTCGCTCACCGTCGTAGAGCAAGTCATCTGTGCCCTCCGTTTCTACGGGACTGGGAGTTTTCAGGGAAGCGTCGGCGCCGAGCGTTACATTGGACTCCATCAAACTACTGTTAGCAACTGTGTCAGAGATGTGTCTGACGCGCTTATCGATGCGGCAGTGCGTAAGCGGTGGCTAGCTTTCCAGAATACTGCGGCTGAGCGGGCATATATAAAAGAATGCTTCCTACTTCGTGGGAACATTAAGAACGTAGTTGGGTGTGTCGATGGAACGTACGTAGGAATTATGGCGCCTTCAATGTCAGCGTTACTGTGATTAACATTAAAGCAATGTTTAGACACGCCATATTAGCAAATTCGTCACTTCTGTGTGGCCGACTGAAATTTTGTGTTAGAGACATCTCACATGCGGCTGCTTATGATACTGACTTTTTCGCTGGTTGATTACTTTTTGCCGATTGTTCTACTTGTCTGTCAGGGTGCCTTCCAAATGGCTCACTTTCCCGGGAAAGAAGTTAAATATAAATAGATAAATTGATATCACAAATTGTGTGAAGTAACCTATGAATCCTAATACCATAAAAAACTTGGGGTTCTTCATTGGTGAAGTTACTTAGTATGCACAATGCTGAATTCTGGTCATGCGTAATCTATCGGCCGCACTATGAAACAGCGAGGCATTGCACAATTTGTTGCAGCGCGAGATGTGGATGTTTCGCCAAGCCGGTTGTGCCTATGCATTTGTGGTTAAATGAAAATGCTTTGAGAATCTTAGTGTGTTGGCTTGCATGGAGAAAATACTTCGGATTGTTTGCTCTGTTCACTGTCGGTGCATGTGCCAGAGTTTCAGTGTATCTTCTTTTTTTTTGGGGGGGGGGGGGGAGGGCGGCGTTATTATGGATGTATAAATTGTATATTTTCGTCTCATAATGGGGCTCTAATTCTTAAGCAGTGGAACAATGCACATCCAATGCTCTGCAGAACTCTCTGTACGTGAAGATGTCATGAACCACCAAGGCAAAATTACATATCGGAAGAAATGTGGTGCAGATGCCAATAAAAAGTGGGTCTTTAACCCACCATGATAAAAATAAAAATTGCAGAGCAAATAGACCATTTGTACAGCTTTAGAGCAATGATTACACAAAACGCGATATGCTCAAACGAGTAAACCCTTGCCGCATTGCCAGAGTAGGCTGAGCCACATGCAGCATATATTGGCATTGAACATGACTCGTAACCGTTATTTTTATTGTATGCCCTCGCTGTCACACCTTTCCCTCCGGCACACCCTTTACCGAAACGTGGCACTGTCTTTCCATTGGTGTCATGATAATGATAACGGCAGCAGCAAGGCTGGTTAATGCTTGCCCCTTTGATTCCTGTGAGTTTAGTAGTAAAGAGTATGGCACGTGCATACATACACCTGTGCTGCAAAATTTAACATTTGTGATTTTTTGGAGAGCTAATTTGTGTTGGGAAATTTCAAAGATGTGCACCATTGTGGCCTAATAACTAGAGCATTGGTGAGGTTGAAGACGGTGTATTGGTATAGAAGCTTGAAGTTTAATTGCACAACAATTCGACGGGACACAAAGAAGAGAAATACACACAGCAGAATGCTTTGCTGTATGTGTTACGCTATTTTGTGTGCCGTTGAATTGTTGTGCGATCCAACTTCAAGTAGAGCATTGGGCTTCTTTGGTGCAGGACCGAGGAAGTGTGAGCTATTCGACAACATGCCAGTGCCTTGCCGCACAATTATGGAAGTCGGAATGTTTGCAAACGAAGCTTTGCTTTCAAATCCACCTGCTCATGTAATGCAAGCACTGATTGAAAGAACCATCATACAAAAATAATGGTGAAATCAATGGCCTGTGAAAAGTGTAACTTGTATATAGACACTGTTGACATAATAGGTGCCATACCGGCCTGAAAATTGTAGTGGACAGAGCAGTTTGTTTCCTATGTGAAGCACAACCTCCCATTACATGCTGTGCAGATAACCGAGCTCAGTTTGTTTTGATATGCTACACAACATTCACTGTAATCTGTTTTTGATTCAAAGAAGTGCCAAACACCACCTCTTTTTCAAGGACGTCATGGAAATATTTGGCGAGACCTTTTTACAGCCCCTCATAATGGAAGTGTGGCCAGCCAGCTTTGATTGGATGCCTTTATAGATTTCTGCTCGTGATCATTGTGTGCAATCAAGTTGCAGAAGTCTATGCAACTGATGCAAGGCATTACGTCTTTCTATAGTCGGATACAACTTTAGGAGACGCGAGAATCTGCACTTGAAGGCAGGTGAACACAAGCCTGCACCAATGGGCACGCACTCTAGACTGACATCGTGCCGCCGGACAGATAGTCCCTCTCCAACCTGCTCGTTGGAGAGGGACTATTTCTTTAGACGTGGAGGCAATCGGCTGCTGCACTTTGGTCATCTGGGCGGGGCCTCTCCTGTCTTCTGAAGGTTTAGCAGACTGTAAAGGATGCTGCTTTTCATAAAACGCAAAAGGACAAAGTGTACAATTATTTGGCCTATGAAATGGATACATCATAATTGTGCTGTGCAAGCGCTTAAGATGTGTGAAATATAGTACATGCAATTATAAGACAATATGTTAAAGAATATGTGGTATCGAACATGCATGTAATGGCACATTTGAATCGAGGAGTGCTGCAGTCATATGCACAGTCCATAGGTGATAGCATTATTAAGCTCCTGCTGTTTCCTGTCTTCATAGTGAATTACACACACCGTTCATCTTGTGGCTAATCTAAACGCACTGTATTCTTGCACATAGAAAGAACAAACACCACAATGACGTGTATGCTGCATTAGTGTATTTTTTATTTACATGGTCCAAGAGTGGCACAGGTTGGCTTATGTTTATGCCTATTTTGAAGTGACACCAAGTGCATGTTACAAGTCTCTTAATATGCACAGTGCAATGTTTACTGCAATAATTTTATTCATGTTCTTGAATAATAAAAAAAATGTTGAACTGAAAGGTCCTTTATAAGGTGCCTTCTGTGGGCTCGACAGGAGAGCAGTGAGGTCACCGATACTACTGTTGCAGAGCAGCCCTCTGGACCTCTGCCACACTCTCAAGAGCACGTGCCTGGCGCTCGCCTACTGCCACCAGGCGGTTGAGTGCCTCCAGCAGCAGAATGTTTTGCTGCAAAAAAGTGTATTGCAATGAATCAGCCGCATACAAACCATTATTTACAAAGAAAAATGCTCGTTGCACTATTAGTACTAAGTGCCCTTAACTGTGGAAGCCTCTAGTGTAGTATGCATAATAAAACAATGCGTTGGGACAACGTTGTTTTATTTTTCATAACTGGGGTTTTCTTTTTCAGAGCCAATTGTCATGTTGATTAGTGTGCCAGCAGCTGTGCTGGCCCCGCACCTTCACGAGCCTCTACTGTCAGCACCACACACCTATTTTTGTTCGCTGCAAAACAAAAGCCTCACCCTACAATCATGTCTTATACGAGCTGATTGCATTCTACGCCTACAAACATCATATTTTTGTCCCATTATGCAATTTTCTACCATTCTTGGCTGTAGTTCTCTCTCCTTGACATCCATTCTGTCACGCTTATGTAATCACCTGTTGTGAATGGGCAACAAGTGTTCGAAAATGTGCATGGCCTGCCTGCCGATTCCTTTTTTTCAGTTGCCACGGTTTACTACGCCACTGTCTTCGTGCCTTAATGCTGTCTCCAGCAATTTTTGTTACTTCGCTTTCTGCACAGTTCTTGACATATCAAGTATCTTTGTTGACCTCCAGGTTTATGTCCCCATATTGCATAACCGGTAGAATGCAGTGATTCTAGACTTTTTTCAAGGATATCGGTAATTTGGCGATCACGATTCGGTAATGCCTTCCCTGTGCTGTTCAACCCATGAAATTTTTGTATAGGTTTCCTGCTTTATATCAGTACCTGCTCTTGATATTTCACCTGGATAAAGATACTCTTCCATAAATTTTGCGAGCTTAATGTCACTCATGAATTTCTGTTATCTCACCAAGTTAGTGAAGGTCACCTTCATCTTTTCCATATTTTCGCCGGCCCACTTGAATGTAAAAGCACGAACACTCATTGGTTCTCACTGCCTTCTTTAAACTGCTGGGCATTCAGTTCGTTGCTACGAAAGTGACTTAATCCGTGCACTCTTATTATGCTAAATATGAAACAGTAGAAACATACTTATCTGCAGCTTGTCGATGTCTCCTTCTCTGTGTTGTTAGCGAGATCCATCGTCGGTACCACCTCCTTGTCGCATCGTAGTTATATAGGCTGTCTTCCTTTTGCACACACTATGTAATATTCGTGACGCTCGCAGTCACGCAGAGTGGATGAACTCAGCGCACTCGCAGAAGCAGCACCGGACAAGTTGTTTCTTCAGCACTGCGCCGCGAATAGTAGGTGCGCGTTGCGATCTGTAAAATCGCCGAAGCTATTGGCAGTCTTTCGGGGTGTACGGAAAGATTGCTCACGGAGGAACAGAAATATCCAAGAAATAGTGGTCATCGTCGAGCCTGATCATTACGTCGCGCACTGCAAGCTCGTTGTACGAGTTCGTTTACACTGGGCGCCTCCGATGCTTAGCCGCCATGCTCGCCCGGTGAATCGATGTGATGACGCCACCACAGCGTTCCCTCGTGGTATAATGCGAAGCGTACTAAATTACAAATTAGTCTAATGCACATTCAGTGTACATGATGTAAGCTTTACAATGCTTCTAAACCACTTCAAACTAACTAATAACATCGTACTAAATGCGTTTGTTTTATAACTCGCTTGTGCATGTAATGGACTCGGTGGAACGACAAACAAGTGAAAGAAGGCACGACCATGCACCGACGGTATGATCACGTGAGCCCCAGTTTGTCGACTGCCCAGAAGGCAACGCCCAAGGAATGATAGCCAGCCAGAGTGAATCTAGATAAACCAATGAAACTACAAGCTTGTCGAAAGATAAACTGTGCCTCGGTACCATTCGTGCTTTCATCCTGGGGTGTCCAGAGCTCGTGAAGATCCCGAGTTTCGCCAAACTCGGCGCATCCTGCATAGCACCCCAGGGCATGAAAATCGTTGGTCCCCATTTGCCTGGCACGCCACGCATATGGCGAGTTTTCAGAGAGACACAAGCTATCACAACGAAACGCAAAACCACACGATTAGACAAACACGTCACAACGACTCGCGCAACCGACCGGCGACCGGCAGTTGCGAACATACAGTTTCTCACTATAACACCTAGAGGGTAATCTGGCGCTACCGTCTATGGGAGTTTCTTAAGGGGGCACCGTGCCATCATGGGAATGACGGTATATGTGTCTGAGAGGCTCGTGTTGGCTGGTGTTGTAAGAGACTTCGTCTTAAACGTGGATAAGGCTACGGAAATAACGCGTTCTGAAAGTAAAATCTTCATAAAATGTTTCCATTCACGCATATTACATCTTTACTCACCCACGATGCATGACCAAGTGAAGAAAAGCAAGAACAGACGACCAACTGTTTCAAAGCGAGCGCGAACCTTGTCGTCTGTCCTCCAACTTTAGCGGCCCGCTGATACTTTTTACGTAACATGTAGTCGTACACACAATAAGTTCTCATAGTTAAACAAAACATTTTTTCGCGTAATAATAAAGCTAAAACAACTCTTCACCTGCTGTTTTGGCAGAAAATGAATCATTGTGACAGATAGAACGGTACTTGCCAAGCGCGTCATCAAGGCGTCCTGTCTCTACGAGAACGATGCCAATCCGAATCCACAATATACCGGCATTCCCATATAGTTTCTCACTACATTACCTAGAGGGAAATCTGGCGCTGCTGCGCTGTGGCATGCATGGGAATGCCGGTATATTGTGGATTCGGATTGGCATCGTTCTCGTAGAGACAGGACACCTTGAAGACGCGCTTGGCAAGTACCATTCCGTCTGTCACAATGATTCATTTTCTGCTAGAACAGCATGTGAAAAGCTGTTTTAGCTCTATTATTACGCGAAAACATGTTTTGTTTAACTATGAGAACTTGTTATATTGTGTACGACTACATGTTACGTAAAAAGGATCAGCGGGCCGCTAAAGTTGGAGGACAGACGACAAGGTTCGCGCTCGCTATTGCAACAGCTGGTCGTCTGATCTTGCTTTTCTTCGCTTGGTCATGCATCGTGGGTGAGTAAAGATGTAGTATGAGTGAATAGAAACATTTTATGAAGATTTTACTTTGAGAACGCGTTATTTGCGCAGCCATATCCACGTATTAGACGAAGCCTCTTACAACACCAGCCAACACGAGCCTTGCAGACACATATACCGTCATTCCCATGACGGCACGGTGCCCCCTCAAGAAACTCCCATAGACGGTGGCGCCAGATCACCCTCTAGGTGCTATAGTGAGAAACTCTATGGGCATTCCCATGCATACCACAGCGCAGCAGCGCCAGATTTCCCTCTAGGTAATGTAGTGAGAAACTCTATGGTTGCGAAATAGAGAGCAGTGTAGACGAGTGAATGCTATGAGCGTCTCCTTTGAAACAGGGTGGTGGGCTGCGCCACCAACCAATCGCATGGGGCGAGCGTCATTTGTAGACCTGTGCGGTTGTGTGGCCCCTCTGATGCCTTAATATTAACCAGTACGCAATCATCTTGTGCCGTATTGCACCCAACTACGTATAGTTGCGAAGCAAAAAAACAACAACATTGAAGCGTCTATATTGCACGCTATACTTCAATGTAGAAAAAAATTTTATGGCATATTTTTGATCTTGAACAACTTCTGCCGTATTCAGCCACCAAAAGTATGGCCTCCGAGATCCGCACTTTTAGTCAGCTGTATTGAAGTTTTTTCATGACGTTATGAGCTCCTGCCCATGCTACGTGCGTTGTCACTTCGTTTTAAATAACTTTCTGCTGTCGTCAACATCAACTGTAGCCTCAGGAATTGTTCACACGGTATCAGATGTACGCTTGTGCAGCGTGCGATGTTTCCGTGCGTGTTGTAACTGTTTCAGTAGGAAAGCATCAAATCCACCAGGGTTTATCACTCGTGTAGCGCAGGTTACACCGGTGTCGTCCGCATTTGCTTTCGTGCCGGTGTGTTCAATGTGCGCGGGTTGCGCGCCTGTCGCCCGTGCCTTCTGTGTTTATCGTGCGACTCACGAACATTACTCAGAAAAAAACACATATCTCTGCAGCGTACATGTGTCCTACGTGGTGTGTGCTAGAAATGTGTGGTGGTTTACGATGTTTTTGCAGCCAAGTGGCTGCAGTGCGTTCCAATGAATAAACGCGATTACGTAGTGTTTCCTCGTTATCTTTGTGATTTACCTGCATCTGCGATAGAGCCCACGAGGCGTTTGCATGACCTTGCATTGTGATTGTGGCATTTTGTGTTTTGTTTGCCTTCTTCAATGAGTGGCCTTTTATAGACGTTCTTGCTTGATAATAAAAAAAAAGAAATATCTGTAATGGGGCTGAAATAATCCGGCTTTTTATTCCTTAAAAATTGGCGTGAGTGGTAATTTTACAAGATAATAGCAATCCAGCTCTGGACATCGAGCTGTAAAGCAAAATATCTAAACTTGTTACAGTATGTGAATCTTGCTATGATGTGTCAATATCTCTAGCATGTTCTCAGTGCTGAGGGCTGTGCACTACGTTAAAGGCAAATGTAATTGTCTACTCATCTGAAGTAGTATATATGATTTCTTCATATCATTTGTTCCAACTACAAAAATTTTATGGGTACACTGTTCACTTCTAGAGTTAAAAAGACACCATGAGATATTACTCAAGAGTATGCGTTACAATCTTTCGACATGAATTCAGGAATATTATATGTTGTGCCGTGCACAGTTACTTTGTACGTACAAAGTATTTATATGAATACACAAAATCTGATTCCTCCATCTCCTGTTGTTTGTAAGTCATGAAGCAAATAAAGAATTTCAGCCTGCACTGATTTCTTGCAATATACTTCATATTCAAATGTTTTCTAAAAATCTGCGACAAGAATGATCTATCTTAGTTTTGCGTCTACTGCTGACATTGATATAGCAATTTCTGTAGAAAGATGTGCACCATGAGCAAAATACGGATGCAAAATTAATAGCTGATTATGAATCAGTTTTTCGAAAGCTGCAATACCATTTATACTTTGCACAATAAGTGCAACGTAAAGGCAATGAAGGTAACTGTAGACTTGTGTTTCGTCATTTGACGGGTAGAAACAATTTCTGGTACCCTATCTGAGCTGACGCAGCAACCTAACCCATACTTCACAGAAAAATGGAAAGTTTCTTCACAAGTGACTGATTCACACAGGCTTGGGAATGGGACTAGCATATTTAATGAAATCATTCTGAAACATAATTAATCAGCATTCTAAAGATGAATGGATAGTGGTAACATGGCCAGTGGCTCACAAGTGGTTGTGTTATACTCCTGTCACACTGGAAATTTTATTGTCATTCGAATCGAATAGCATTAGCATTGAATGACATTATTCGGTTGTTACGCAGCAATATTTAATGCCATTAGAATCGAAGTACTTCTGCAATCAAATGAATCTGAAAAAAATCAGTCGGCTTTGCACTCGTGGTGAATGACTAAAATGACATTGAGCATTCATAATATCAGAAGCAGTGATGAAAAGAGGTAATTAATTTTGTGTTATTTAAGGCATCTGCTATTTCTACTAGAGGAAAGCTGTACGGCAGGCTTTCACAAAATGTTTTTTACTCTCCACCTCAGTGGCGTCTGGCGGCTGTCGCTTTACTAGTCAGTCATACTGCAAGCAGTCGGGCGCCTGTATGGATCTATTTGACAGCCTCGCCTCTTCCTCTGATTGCTTTGTTCACAATGCAAAGCACACGTCAACTAACTGCTTGGGCTACTGCAACCGAGCGTCGTCCAGCACTGCCATGTCAGTCGTATTGTTCGTCTTCAATTTATTGGCTATGGCTACTAAGCTGGTGAAGCCTTGTTTTTGCTTGTAGTGGCTAGAAATTCTGGAATTGGAAGTTTTATATGCATGTTATTCTGGTGAAGTGACACGCTATACTTATGTTAAAATAAATTGACTTTCTACATAGACATTCTACGTATACCTTGCTCTTGTTCTCTCACCAATTTTTTTTTTGCAATGATTGCCATTGATATCATGACCGAATGACATCAATTTTTGTTGTGTACCACCACCACAGGTCGAATGGCATTTATTGCACTGAATGCAATTTGCATCCAATGACATTAAAATGTCCAGTGTGACAGGTATTAGATATGGTATAGCAGCTTACACTTTGAAGGAGTTTCGGTAGGTTAGCATGTTCCATAAGCTAGGCTGAATCGATACGTACTGGCCCACCTGTCACACGTGTAAAGCTGATGCTATTAAAGCTTAGTCTTAATTTTCTGTGTTTAGTTAGATTAGGGCTGTTTGTCTTGGCGTAAGCTTATAGAGATTTCATTCAGCATAGCACATATAACTTTGGTAACATGAGACACTAGGTTACACTATTCATCATCTCTGGTTACAGTTACGTGATTATGCGTGTTGTGCTTAAATATGTTGGCAGTTTATTTATGTCATCGCCAGAAAATGTCGGCTGACGGCAATTTTTCTTGGTTCATTGGTTCTGCAACTGCATGTGCTTAAAGACCACCTCGACCTATATAAGTAGCCAGCTCCAAAGGGCCCGGCGTTTTAAAAGTGGCCAGCCCGTCCCTGAGGCACGACGTTAATTAATTTAGTCACAACTCGAGATCCACGATACAAGTTGACTCGTATATAGGCGGGCAGCACAGCGATCGTGAGTCGCGGTGGTTTGCGTGGCTTGCTTATGTGTTTGCTCATCGCTGCCAACTATGTCAAGACAGCCAGCGGCATTTTCATCACACACAACAAAAATTGTAGAGACGTTATTGTCCTGACGAATATAGGTTCTAAGCCTAGTGGCTCCCAGCGATATCAGCGGCTGCAAGGGGAGCCTAAATAGACAGCACTCCGCGGCGGCGACACTCGCGTTGATAACATCGCGTCGACATAACATCGGCACTCGCGTTCAGTAAGATCGTTTTGTGTAAAACGAAGGAGTGCTGAGCATAGACGTTTGTTTGCAGCTCCTTGGCTTCGAAGTATTCTGGTCGTGTTTGCAGGGGCTTGTTCCTATATATCACACGAATCGCCGCGGAAACCACTCCGACGCGTTGCAAGGCGGATCGCGCGCAAAGCAGGTGTTTCCCGAACGCGAGGGAGAGCGCCGCCGCTCAAGTCTGTTGCTTCCAGTGGCTTCCAGTGTGAAACCAGCACGTTTTTTGACACTGGATCACCCATGGGGACTCTGGCGCTCACTGGGACTGACTGGGACACCAGTGAGAAGGCCGAGTCCCACTGGACGAGACGCTGGTTTTACTGCCATGACTCTCGGGCGCACTGGTTTGTGCTGTACAGGCGCTGGTTCTCGCTGCAGTTCACTGGTTCGCACTGGAAACTGCGCTGGGTGTGTCTGTGCCGCGCTGGTTCCAGTGCGCGAGGGCGATCGCTGCTGAATATTAAGTGCTTAATACAATTTCATCGCTTGATACTAGTCTCTGGTCCTAAATAACGTTATATCTTGGGGTCATAACACCCCATTTCGTGTCGCAGCTTGGTGCAAAGACGCGTAAGCTGCCCTGTTTATACATGCACATTTACACTGAAGATCACTCTCGTTTTTTGCATTTTCCCTTTTGACTGGGCGGATAGCTAAATTATTGAACGAAATCACGCAGACGCAGAGTACGCCGCGTTTTTTAGTAGTTTGCGCGTAACATATGACTGGGATTTGTCGCCGTTGTCACAGTGTTGTGGAGTGGACATGAAATCCAGAAGTTGTTGAGACGCGCTCGAACGGATCCCGAGTTCGAAGCCTGCCGCTGGTTGATATTATCGCACCGACAACGAAGTTGAGGCGATTCGCGCGCTTCCACTTTCCCTATTGAACTAAAAGAAGGTTCTGGGGCTCAAATACAGGCATTTTAGTTTTCGCCAGCTACCCGCGACGAGATCGGTCCCCACCGAAGCTCAGGCGTATCCGCCGAGTCCGTCTGCACGCTATCGGCGCGTCTGGGCTCAGGAATCAACAAGTCTAAACAAGGATAAATCACTCCATATTTCAACTTTCGCATCGGTGTTCCTAAATAAACGGTTTTTTCTTTCGTGTCTCTGGTGCCAGTAAAAGAAGCGATGCGCGCCGATGTGACGCGTCATAAACACAAGCATACGTGCTGTCGCCGAAGGCTGCCAGCACTAGCCTGCGCTTCTCTGACGAAGATATATGACTAAACGGACGTGTCAATTGAATAGCATCACTGAACTTAGAAAACGTTGCATATCCCATGCCTGAAGAACAAGAAACGGCTATCGAAATCAGTAGTAACAGCCCATACAACTTCCCGGTTCGGCGGGTAATTTAGGACTTTTTTCGTAGTTAATGTGCCTTCGCAAGTGAAAATCGATGGTGTGACACTTCCAAGCATACTACTCAATAAGAACAGCAACTTTATTTCTCTGGTACAGGAGTGAGTTTTAATTGCTGGGCGATAACGCATTTACTATCTGTACGAGACCTCCCTCTGCCAAACTAAAATATAGTAAATTATTAATGAGTTACCACCTGTTGACATGGCGTAGTAGTAAAACACCGCGCTTGGGATCTGAAGTTCTAACGATCGATTCCTAGTCCGACCTTTCTTTTTTTTTATTATTACGTTCCTTATTGCTTTCTATAATATAAGAATATATATACGTTTCCGGGAACCGCGTATTTAACGCGCTAGAGCTCTTTTTCGCACCAGTACGCCGTGTCTGACTAGCGCCCCAGCATGCAGCGCGCGACACGGGCCCATAATCCGGCGTTGTATTTGACACTGGGTACTGGGTTTTGCAATAATTGATTGCCAGGGAAGCGGCAGCGACGGCTGCAGACGACGCAACGAGGAGGCAGCGTGATACATTTCGTCGTCTGCTTCGATTAGTAATCGTCGCTGTGACGGAGAAGACGCACTTTCTGCTGCAATTTGCTCAAGTTTGTGAACTGCTACCGACAGTTGTATACCACGAATTGTTTTGCGCTCGATGTACAAACGCCACGATCTCGTAGATTGAGCGGCTGTACACAGCCAAAACATGCCTTGCAAAGGCGCACGACAACTTGTCGCATTGGCGTTTTCTCGGACACCGAAAATATTATCGCGGATTTTCAAGCGTACAACCAAGGGAAGACGTCCAGCGCGTTTGAGCATCGAGTGCAAATAACCTTGACACATTCACACAAAACACTAATCGGTCGTTGCAGCTACTCGGTACACTGATCATACGTTCTCTCGGCAAATGATCACATGAAATAGCCAGCGAAGGTACTGGAGCTTCACAAGCTTCACACGGACGCGCGCTGACACACGCACGCACGTCGCTATTAAGTCCGTGGGGAGTTTCCAACCACGTGACCTGAAACTCCGTGCGGAGTATAATCGTGTCATGTCGTTTTTATACTCCGTTCCTAACCTATCGGAGTATAATGAAGACATATGCCGTCTTCACTCCGCTATGACGGAGTAAATGCTTGGGGCATGGGAGGTATTGGGGCTGATAAGCCGATAAAACTCCCATCTCGGCAAATTTTTGCCTACAGTGTACGACGCAGTCTTAGCTTCGAATGTACGCCCGCATGTATTGATTTGGTTTGTGGTGATTAACGTTTTTAACGTTCCGAAGCGACTAAAGCTAAGAGGTCGTAGTGGATGGCTCCAGATAACTTTATCTAGCTCGCCTGGGCATGTTTAACGTGCACTTTGATCGTAGAATCGTACGTGGGCCGGTAAATTCCTCGTTGGCGTTTCATAATACCCGCGCGCTAGCGCTGCTTTAGAAGTTGGCGCCTCAGCGCGATTGTATTTCTTCAATAAATTTTACTTACTAATTGTAACAACCTGTCATTATTTCGTATTATTGATTGCGCCTCTAGGGCACCAAAGCGGCAACGGGAACACCAAAGCTAGAACCAGGGCTGGATGGGGCTCGCCGAAGCCTGTGCATGCCAAGGGGGTATAAGATCGCGGACAGCCAATTTTGTATGCGAACACTCCCTGCGAGGCCTGCATTAGTGTAATGTTACGTGCTCTTCAGACGCCTCCGTTAGCCATTACATGTGCCCTCCTGGAGCAGTACTTGTAAAAAAAAAAAAACAATATATCGTCACGATTACCAAAGCACCCCGCAATAAAAAAAAACGGCCCTGTTGCCAGGCATTGCTAACCGCACACAGCCGGAATCTCTCACGCGCCGACCGAACAAAAGTGTCCTGCAGGTACGTGAATGAACCTACGAAACCACGTACACATTCTTTCACGCTGTCAACACTTGAAAGTTTGGTAATTACGCTCGTGTTTGAGTACACTGCGTGCTTGCGTCGTGTTTCAGCAACACGAATTCTCAATGTCGCGCGCTTTACGCCTTAAATACTCATTGAATAATGGTCCTTTTCTCTATTTCTTCCGCAATTCCAAGAAGAAATTCTAAAGCCCTGTTACCGACTGACGAAGAAAGATCTCGATTGAAAAAACTGCTCCGCAGGGCTCGAACGAACGTTTCTGCGGATTTCCTCCCGTAGCGTGTTAGCCGTCGTCTGCTACGGCAGGCCCACCACCAGTGGCGCCACCGTCGAGACCGCGCCGAGCGAAGGAGGAGGGAAGCGAATGGCGCTACTTTGGGAGATTGAGGGGTTTTAAAGGGCCCCTGAAACGGTTCGGACAAATTTTGTAGACGCGTAGGGTACAGCTTAAGTAGAACATTCGCACCACAATTTAAGTGAAGCGTTACGTATTAATGGAGCTACAAGCGATTAGAAGTTACCCTTCTCCCCAGCCATGCTTTTCCTCCTCAACTCGTTCGCCGAGCGAGCGGGGCTAAGCTCCGCCTTCACTGGCCCTGCGTCACGATGCGACGTCACATCGTCCACTTCCGGTTGTTTTGGAGCCCGCCCCCGCCCGCGCGAAACCTCTCCGCTAGCCGCTTGGCTGTCGACCCCAAGCGAGAGCTATCGAAGCAGCGTGCGTTGCCAACGTTCTGTCGTAGCGCCGAACGTGTCTGGTATTCCGTTAACCACAGGCAAGCTGGTCATGTCGGCGAATGACTAGAGGCATAAACTCAAGCTGATGAAGGAACTTTGGCGTGGACGTACGTGAGTGGCCTGATCGGTCTGCACTGGTCCAGACACTTGTTGGCGAAGCGCTTAACCAGCCAAACAAAGCGCTAATATTGCTCTAACCAAGTTTAAAACATTTTAAACATTTATAAAAACAACGTGTTGATGATTACACTCCTGCGAAAAATACACACCAGCAGCAAAGAAGAATACGCTTCGTTGCTGCTACTGTGTATGGTTGAGCTCTATGCCACCAGGTGGCTGCACCGTGCAGACCATTCACATTTGCATTCACAGTCAAGCGGCCAGACTACTCTGTCTGTTGGCGCTTATGTTTGCCCTAATAGAGCCTTTTAGCTCAACGTGTTTAGGTTTCGCTCCACTCGCGGTCTCCACCGTTGCGCCAGCGGAGCGGCTCGCGAAAAAAGAACTTTAGCCCAGCGAATCACTCACCCGCTCGAGCGGGGCGCTCTGCATGCCCAGCTAGTGGTCCGAATAGGAGTTACTGAGAAGTGAATTTGAATTACGCTTGATCTTATTATGCAAGAAATGTTGAATAAAGATATATTACATGTTCTCAGTACATTATTTGTTAATAATATACTGAGTACTAATGTACGGGTCAGCGCCGCAGTCGCCGTCGTCGATGCAGAACTGCCGGCGTTCATGTTCGCGGCTGCCATCTTGCATTTCCCATACACGCCCACGCGCGCTTACGCACGCTCGCGTGCTGCGTATACCCTCCGCTCAGGAGTACTTTCCAGCGGGCGTAAACGCTGCGCCGTAAAACCGCTGGCCGCCTCAGCGTTGTGCGCATGCGCAGTCGTGTCTCCGCTCGCCCACTCTGCTCCGCTGGCCGTAAACCCACTGGGGTAAAACTCTCTAATATGGGACTCACGAAACGGTAGTGCGTTAGTAATCTTCCGGTGTAAAGTGACGGCCACAAACGCGCAAATCCTGGCACCGATCGGATAGCGGCAGTACGATGCGCAGCAGCCAGTTCACTCGTACGCTGCCCTGCAGAGGGACATGATGTCGTAGCTTGACATATTGCCAGTCGCTACGTTTGCAGTCCACAAGGCAACGAAGTCGAATCATAGTGCTCGCGAAAAGACTGAGACGGACTCTGACCGCGGAGCTCTCGTCAAAATGGAGTACGTTGTAACACAAGCAGACGACACTTGCTGTGTGCCGGAAGTGCTTAAGTGTACTGAAAAATTGTTCTTGTGCATTCTCTTTATGCTACTTTCTTTTTATAAAAACAAATGAACTAACAATCCAACTATTACGAAGATCATTTGTTTACCATAAAGTTGGAAAAATTATCGATCACCCGCCCTGGTCAGCCAATCGGATAGCTCGCCCCACTGACGTCATATGGGTGATTTCGTTCATATGGGTAGGGGCGGCTTAAAATTCCGCCGAGCAGTGCGCTGCAATTGGCAGCGATGTGCATTTTTAAAACCTTATAACAAATTATATGCTTTACGCAGAGCACTTAGATGTGTCAATTAATGATCAGAAGGACCTGCTCTAACGACTCAGTACGTTTGTATAAAATCGTCAAAAGCGTTTCAGGGTCCTTTTAAGCGGAGCGGGTCAGTCTAATAAAAACAACAAGGAAATAAAAACATGTGGAAGAGGAGGCGCCGCGCGGCTGCTATTCTTGTTGCCATGGCAACATAAACAATCGTGTGCGCTGCCATTTTGCCTCTGCGTCACCCATTGGTTAGGGCCATAACTGAAGGGGACCTTGGCGCTAGCGTCGAAAGAGCGTCTGCTCGAAAACGGCCAATGGCAGCCATGCGGAGTTTCCCTCCCTGGTTTCGCCTCGCTGAAATAAAGTGATGCTTTGTCTGGTTCCAGACTGGAGCAGTTAGGCTCTTCCTTGCGGCGCTGCGCGCCCCGGCTGTTTAGGCCTCAAGCCGTAGGTCCTCTGTCCGGCCACCTGTCGAAGCTACTACAAACTGGCAATGAGGTAAACCGTGTACTTTATTTCCTATGTCCCATTGCCGTTCTACTTCTGCTGCTCTGCTGCTTCCGGCATGCAAGACGCCGCAACTACGTCTCCTTCTCCCTCAACCGCAACTCCCCCGCCTTTGATCTCGCTGCCCAGCGTGGCGTTCGCACCCCCCATGCCGCCTTTCCTTGCATTACCCGGTACTCCTTCGGTACCGTGGCTAACGTGGAAACGTTACTTTTCCGCGTTTCTCGAGGCAACTGGAGGCTAGGCACTACGAGACGAGAGGAAGAAGGCCATTTTACTCAGCAACTTAGGCTTCGAGGGGCAGCGTCTCTACTCCGTCCTCGCGTCGCAAATGGACCTGACATCTACTACGTTCGAAGGCATTCCTTGCATCATCGACCAGCATTACGAAGAAAGCACCAATCCCCTGGTGCACCGCATTATCTTCAGGGACAGAAAGCAACAACCCGGGGAAACCTTTAAGGAATTCGTCACCGCTTTACAGAGGCTAGCGCCTGCTTGTGCCTTCGGCGCTTGGCACGACGAGTCCCTTCGCAACGGAATCCTGCAGGGCGTCGCATCAGCGTAAACACGAGAAAGGTTGCTCTACGTAGGATCGTCCTTCACGCTCAAGGAACCCGAGGAAATTGGAGGAAGCGTGGAGCAAGTTGACAAGGAACTTCAACTCTTCAACAGCTCGTCTATTCAGCGCGTCTCGACGCAATGCCAAGATTGTGTCGATAGCCATCACCTTCCTCGCCCGGGCGCGCAAGATGGCGGTCCCCTCGACACGGCGGGTTCAAGATGACGCTGAACGGCATGGCGGACAATCGCATCCACGGGAGGCCTGCCCCAACTCCGCGAAGCCCAGTCAAGACATCGCAGTCCATTGCCGCCGAAGTAGTTCACCTCACCACATCGCATCCCATCGAGCCTGTCCGGCAAAGCACGTTGCCTGCCGGGCGTGCGGAAAAGTGGGACATTACGCTTCGGTTTGCGGTGCGAGAAGCCGAACGCAGCGACCATCTCCTGCTCGAACGCGCCTTGTTTCCGTTATCGCTGATACAAAATCAGCCACTACAGTCCCGTTTGTGCTTAAAATTCAGAAACCGAATTTCCATCCGGCAACAATTCACGCCGAAGACCTCATTGCGAAGTTGCTCGTGGATGCAGCAGCTACGGTGTCGCTGATGATCACCTTCCTGTACGAAGAAAATTTCGGAAATTTTCCCTTAGCTCCTTCGAGTCTTCGACTCAAGAATTATTAGCAGCGAGAAATTCTGCATTCAGGACATTTCTCCGTCCTCGTGAAAAAGCGAGACAAGGCTGCAGTAGTGACATTTCACGTCACGAAGCAAGGCACTTCTCTTCTGGGCTTAGACGCCATTCAAGCTCCGGGCATTGCTATTCAAGGGTCTTCGCAACATGTCAACAAGTGTCAGGAGTTCCACCTGATCCAAGCGTTCAGCTTTCATCTCTTCCACACAACGCTCCAACAGAAGTTCGCCCATCTGCTCTGAAGACAACTGGGTCTTGTAAAGGGCTTCATCCACGACCGAGCTTTAGTACAACCAGTCGCGGCGAAACTTCGTCCTCTACCTCTGGTTCCCCGTGACCAAGTCTCCGCCGAGCTGCAACGGTTGGAATCAGCTGATATCATCGAACGAGTGTCAGCGTCCGAGCGTATTTCTCCGCTCGTCGTCGTTCTGAAGAAGGACAATTTCATTCGACTTTGCGTCGATCTTCGAGACCCCAACGAGGCTATCGTCATCAACGCCCTTCCGCTACCGAAAGCTGACGAACTGTTGCATCGACTCACTGATGCTACTGTCTGTAGTAAGTTGGACTTGCAGTCCGAGGATGATCAGGTTTTATTGTCCGAGAAAAGCCATGAGCCTACTATTTTTATTACGCGCGACGGTCTCTTTCACTTCAAGCGTGTGTGTTTCGGTTTGGTATCTGTGCGATCCACTTTCCATTAGATCATATTGTCACGTGGTGGTGACGTTGAAGAACACAGTAGCAGTACTGTGAAAGACAACTAGCTTTTATTGGGCGAACCTGTGCCCACAAGAACAGGCTACACTTATAGCACAACGATAGCGGCGAACATGGTAGGCGATCTTCGAAAATCTGATCAGCGGGACAAACGCGTCGGCTTTTATACATCAGTCGTCGGATGTTCCAGAGCAATTGCTGCGACCCGTGTGCATTCCACAAAGTTCTACACGACTCGCGTAGCGCACACATGCAATCAGATTACACAAGGTTCCGTCACAGACAGCAGATGGAAGCATCGATAACATTCCAGAAACTTCCGATAGATGCAGGCGTGGCCTCCGCTGTGCGATAACATTTGTTAGGCGGTGAAACGTGTCGTCCGATAAACACAAACAAGTACACGTGTCAATACCCCCCTCTTAAAAAGCATCGACCCGATGCTGCAAACAAACGAAAGTAATAAAGAAGCACTTGTAGTAAAGAAAACAACAAAACAAGGAAAATTAGTCAGCGTCCATAAAAGGGTTTAGGACGCACCACGTAGACCACTTCAGATCGTGCGCGGCGCCGCTGCGAATGCGAAATGCCGCCTGGCACGACCTCATAGTCCAGTGCGCCAATACGTCGGATGACCTTGTAGGGTCCGAAATAGAGTCGCAATAGTTTATCACTCAGTCCTCGTCGGCGTATCCTGGTCCATACCCAAACACGGTCGCCGGGCTGGTACTCGGCGAAGCGTCGTCGCAGGTTGCTGTGTCGGCTGTCGGTATGTTCGTAGGCGGGCGAGCTGTCAGGTTTCTTCGGCGGGCTGAAGATAGGTAGCGACGTCAAGATTCTCCTCGTCAGTGACGTGGGGCAGCATGGCGTCCAGCGTCGTCGTCGGATTCCTGCCGTAAACCAGCTTAAACGGCGTGATCTGTGTTGTTTCTTGCACCGCCGTGTTGTAAGCGAATGTTACGTACGGCAGGACGGCATCCCACGTCTTGTGTTCGACGTCGACGTACATTGCTAGCATGTCGGCGAGGGTCTTGTTCAGGCGCTCCGTGAGACCATTCGTCTGCGGATGGTAGGCAGTTGTCCTCCTGTGGCTTGTCTGGCTGTATTGCAGAATGGCTTGGGTGAGCTCTGCTGTCAAAGCCGTTCTTCTGTCGGTGATGAGGACTTCTGGGGCACCATGTCGCAGAAGGATGTTCTCGACGAAGAATTTCGCCACTTCGGCTGCGCTGCCATTTCGTAGAGCTTTAGTTTGAGCGAAGCGGGTGAGATAGTCCATCGCCACGATGATCCACTTATTCCCGGGTGTTGACGTTGGAAACGGCCCTTATAAATCCAGCCCAATGTGCTGGAATGGCCGGCGAGGAGGTTCGATCGGCTTTAGTAATCTTGCTGGCCTTGTCGGTTGTGTCTTGCGTCGCTGACAGTCTCGGCATGTCTTGACATAACGGACGACGTCGGTGGTCAGACGCGGCCAGAAATACCTTTCCTGTATCCTCCACAGCGTCCGGGAGAATCCGTAGTGCCCAGCGGTTGGATCGTCGTGTTGGGCGTGCAGTGCTTCTGGAGGCAACGCTGACGGAACAACAAGAAGGTAGCTGGCTTGGGCTGGTGAGAATTTCTTCTTCACGAGCAGGTTGTGTTGTAGCGTGGACGAAGACAACCCGCGCTTAAATGCCCTAGGGACCACGTCGGTGTTCCCTTCCTAATACTCGACGAGGCCTTTTAGCTCCAAGTCTGCTCGTTGCTGTTGAGTGAAGCCTTCCACGCTTATTATTCCAAGGAAGGCGTCCTCGTCGTCTTGCGGCGGGGATCGATGGGGGCGCGTGATGAGCACTCGCCGTCAGTGTTTTCTTCCGGACTTGTATATTACGGTGACGTCATATTCTTGCAGTCTGAAGCTCCACCGCGCCAGCCGTCCTGAAGGGTCCTTTATGTTAGCCAGCCAACACAACGCGTGATGGTAGCTGACGATTTTGAATGGCTGCCATAGAGGTAAGGGCGGAATTTAGCTGTAGCCCAAATGATGGCGAGGCATTCCTTTTCCGTCGTAGAATAATTGCCTTCCGCTTTTGACAGCGACCGGCTAGCAGAAGATATCACCCGTTCAAGTCCATGTTTCCTCTGGGCTAGGACAGCACCGAGGCCTAGGCTACTGGCATCAATGTGGATTTCGGTATCGGCGTCCTCGTCGAAGTGTGCAAGTACCGGCGGCGACTGTATGCGTCTTTTGAGTTCTTGAAATGCGTCGGCCTGCTGCGTTTCCCACTTGAACTCGAGACGACATTTGGTCAGATGTGTCACCGGCTCCACGATGCTTGAAAAGTCCTTGACAAAGCGCTTATAGTAGCCAGACATGACAAGGAATCTGCGCCCGGCCTTCTTGTCGATTGGCTGCGGGAACTTTGCGATGACAGCTGTCTTCTGCGGGTCGGGGTGTACTCCAGGTTTGCTGATGATGTGGCCTAGGAATAGAAGCTCATCATAAGCCAAGCAGCACTTTTCCGGCTTCAGAGTGAGCCCTGATGACTTGATGGCGCCTAGTATTGTCGCAAGCCGCCTAAGGTGATCGTCGAAATTTCCGGCGAAGACGACGACGTCATCCAAGTAAATAATACAGGTCTGCCACTTCAATCCTATACACACCGTGTCCATGACGTGCTGGAACGTTGCAGGCACCGCGCACAGCCCGAATGGCATTACGTTGAACTCGGGTAGGCCATTTGGCGTGATAAAGGTGGTACTTTCGCGATCTCTCTCGTCGACCTCTATTTGCCAGTAGCCTGACTTGGTCCATCAACGAGAAGTATTTAACGTTGCAGATCCGATCCAATACGTCGTCTATCCGTGGAAGGGGGTACACTTCCTTCTTCGTGATCTTGTTCAGTCTCGACGATAATTGACGCAGAAGCGTAGCATTCCGTCCTCTTTCTTCATCAGCTCTACAGGAGATGCCGACGGGCTTTTCGCAGTATTTCGTCGACTTGTTGCCTAATAGCTTCACATTGTCGCGTGGAAACTCGGTAAGGGCTCTTGCGGAGTGGTCGAGCGCACTCTTCGGTTATTATGCAATGCTATGCAACTGGTGCTTGCCGAATCCTCGATGACGTCGATCAGCAGTCTTTGTATCGTCGGAGAATACTTCCTGATCTGTTGCTGCTTACGCATGTGAAGGCTTGGATTTACGTCGACGTCTGGTTCGCGGACTATGCTCATCTGGGTAGATATGGCAGAATTCGAGAAGACAAAGGCATTGCTGGTTTCCACAATTTCCTCAATATACGCGATTGTCGTGCCCTTGTTGATGGGCCTGAACTCTTGGTTGAAGTTAGCATAACTTCCGCTTTCCCTTCATGGAGTCGAGCGATGCCTCTTGCGACGCAAATTTCACGGTCGAGCAGTAGATTTTGGTAGCCCTCGATGACGCCTGCGACGTCTGCGGGTGTTTCGGTGCCGATGGAAATATTAATGCTGGAGCGCGGTGCGATGCGTACTTGATCTTCGAGCACACTCAAGGCATGGTGATTACGAGAGCTCTCCGGCGGTATCGCTTGATCTTCCGATAGCGTTATCGATTTTGACTTCAGGTCTATGATTGCGCCGTGTTGGTTCAGGAAGTCCATGCTGAGAATGGCGTCTCGTGAACACTTCGAGGATAACGAAGGTGGCAGGGAAAATCCCGTCATGAACGGTAATTCTTGCCGTGCAGATTCCAGTCGGCGTAATGAGGTGTCCTCCAGCGGTTCAAATTTGAGGGCCTTTCCATGCAGTTTTAAGTTTCTTCAACTAGGCGGAGATGGGTCCACTCATTATGGAGTAATCGCCCCTGTGTCCACTAAGGCGGTAACTGCGTGGCCGTCGAAAAGCACGTCGATGTCGCTGGTTCTTTGTTTAGCATTGCAGTTAGGTCTTGGCGTCGGATCACCGCCGCGTCGTGTTGAACTGAAGCTGCAACGTCGCGTCGTCTTTCGTCGGTGTAGTCTTGGCTTCCCGACTTCGTCGGGACGGCATCGTGTCGTTATTATGTCGTCGAGCTGGTTTCTTCGTCGTCTTCGTCGGCGGCGGAGGATCTTCGTCAGTTCGACGAACAGCAACCGCACCTCCATCGGTTGCTGCTTTTAGTTTTACGGATATGGGCTCGGAGAGCGACCCCGGGCTGGGCCGGTGTATGGTCGGCGCTACGGCGACAGGTAGTGGCATGGTGACGGCGAACGGGATGGCCGCCGAGGGCTCCACTGAGCGGCGGCGAGGTAGTCGGCGATATCGTGATGTCGTTCGCCAATCTGTAGTCGCGGCACGTTAACGGCGAACCCTCGGAGTCCCATCACCCGGTATGGGCATCGGCGGTAGATGTTCCCGGCTTCTCCGCAGTGTTAGGAAAGCGGACGGTGGTCGGGGGCGTGCCAAACGTCAGTCTTCCTTGGAATTCCGCGTGGAGTTACAGGTTGGCGTGCTGGCGGAGGGGGGGGGGTATGGACGACGGAACTGTGTCGTCCCTGGGCCCTGCCGTGGGCGCAGAGGGGAACGTGACGGCGGGCTACAGCGGCGTATGTCAGCGCTTGCGGCTGAGGCTGCGGCGATTCAGGGGCTACTTGAAGTCGTTGTTGGAGCTCCTTACGTATGGCGTCAACAATCGAAGCCACTTGAGGCTGTGATGACGGGAACAGCTTTTGATGCTCCTTCTGCACTACCGCCCGGATAGTCTCGCGCAGGTACTCGGTGTCCAGTGACTGAACTCCGGCGTAGCTGGTCGAGTTCGTGCGGTTGTTGAAATGCCTGTTCCGCCTTTCCAGTCTCTTCTCGATGCTAGTGGCCTCGCGAAGAAACTCATCGAAGTCTTCGGTGGGCTTCGTACCATTCCTGCGGAAAGTTCCTCCTTTACACCACGCATCAGTAGGCGGACTTACTTCTCCTCGGACATTTCCTGGTCGGCGTGGGCGGAATAGGCGACTCATCTCTTCTGTAAAGATTGCGGTGGTCTCATTAGGCAGCTGCACTCGGGTTTCTGGTAGTGCTTGGGCTCGTTCTCGACGTACGACGCCTGGGAATGTCTGCAGGTAGCCGCTTCGGAACTGGTCCTATGTTAGGGCGACTTCTCGGTTCTCGAAACATGTTCTGGCGGCGCCTTCCAATGTGAAAAAAAAAAGATGTCGATGTTTGTCGTCACTGTTGCACCTGTTAAAAGCAGCGACCCTCTCGTATGTCTCAAGCCAGGTTTCAGGGTCCTCGAATGTTTTAACCGCGGAACGTCGGAGGCTCCCTCGGCTGCTGCAGCACGATGGGGGACGCTGCGGCTGCCATTGGTGGTGAATGGGCGACGATCTTCCTGGCCATCTCAGGCAAACGTCCGTGCTCCGGGGGCCGTCCTTGCAGCCTGTGGCTACCTCGCTGGTCCTTCGCGACATTGGTGTTGTCTTCTGCGTGCGGGCTTGAGTCACGGCTTTGTGGTGGCGTCCGGTACGTGAACGCAAAGTACCTTCACCAGATGTCACGTGGTGGTGACGTTGAACACAGTAGCAATACTGTGAAAGACAAAACTAACTTTTATTGGGCGAACCTCTGCCCACAAAAACAGGCTACACTTATAGCACAACGATAGCGACGAGCACGGTCCGCGATCGTCGAAAATCTGATCGGCGGCTCAAGCGCGTCGGCTCTTATACATCAGTCGTCGAATGTTCGAGAGTTATCGCTGGGACGCGCGTGCATTTAACAAAGTTCTACATTATTCGCGTCGAGCACGCATGCAATTAGATTACACAAGGTTCCGTCAAAGACAGCAGATGGCAGCATCGATAAGATTCCAGAAACTTCCGATACATGCAGGCGCGGCCTGCGCTGTGCGATAAGATTTGTTAGATGGTGAAAGGTGTCGCCCGATAAAGACAAACAAGTACACGTGTCAATTTCATATGTTTTGAAAGACTGTGTGCTACCTTGATGATGTTCTTTAATGGGGTCACATTCAACGTGACCACGACATAAATTTGCAAGCCATCCTGTCTAGAATAAGTAATGCAGACGTGCAGCCTAATCACGAGTGCGTATTAAATGTCCTAGAATTACTTTTCCTAGGACATAACATTACTTCAAACGCTATTTCGCCGATGGATAGCAAAATTCATGCAATAGTGGAGGCACCACAGCCTAAGAACAAAAAGGTTCTACATTCATTTCTGTTGCTCACGGGATATTATGCCAAATTTATGCCGCAGTATGCCGGCGTAGTGGAACCGCTAAGGAAACTCCTGAACCAAGGACAAGCCTTTGTTTGGGATCGGGATAATAAATACAGCTTTCAGGTGATTGAAAACGTACTTGCATCGCGCCCGGTGGTACGCATGTTTCAATGGCATCTTCCTATTGTTGTGACGGTTATGCGTCTGACGTTGGCATAAGAGCCATCCTACAGCAAAAATGTAGAAATAGGCTCTTTACAGTAGCCTTTGCTTCTCGTAGGTTAATTTCCGCAGAACGACGGTACTCCGTGAGCGAACAGGAAGCATTGGCATGTGTGTTTGCGTGTGAACACAGGCATGTTTACTTGTGTATCGACAGTTCACTCTCCGAACTGATCACCAAGCTCTAGTCACATTGCTATCTACAAAGGGTCCTGGACAATGACCTTAAGGAATTTCAAAGGGCGTGCAAGATTGCATCATTACAATGTCACCACTGAGTACTATAAAGGGGACCAAAATGTCATCGCGGACGCATTGTCACGCTTACCTGTCCCTCCCGAATGTGAACCAGCGCTAGATGAGGAAATAGTGACTTTGGTTTCATCTTGTATCAGAAAGGAAGAATTCCAAGCTGCTACACTAGCAGATCCAGTGGGCCAAGCATTAAAAGACAAAATAGTAAAAGGATACACAACTGCGGCGGACTGTTAGGCCGCTCATCGTCGAACAGGCAGAATGGACGGCGTAGGGCTGCATGATTGTTTTGTATATACTTTTGCAGTGCCGCGAGTTGCCCACGCGTTTTGTGAATAGGGAAGCGTCCACCCCCCAGCGCCTCGGGCGGCAACCGTTTCTGTTGTTGAGGGGTCGGACGGCCCGCGTGGTGTTGGGTGACGAGAGGAGGCGCGCGCCGCTGCGGGGGGGCGCGGTGCAGAGGCGGAAAACGGATTCGGAGAAAATGCTTTTACGCGCGCTGTGTTGACATTCCGCCGATGGTCATAATAGGGCCACGCGGACAAAGCTGGAGTGGGTCGGTTGTATACGCGACGTTGTGGCGCCGGCTCTTGAGTCCCCTGCTAATTAGAGACGCAGCTGCTAGCAATGTTGACCACGTCTGGCGCGTACGGAGCGGGGGGTTCACGCCCCTACGCATTCGGGCGGCAGCCACGTGCATCTTGTTTTGAGCGCTGGGGAGAGCCCGCTTGGTGTCGTGTTACAACATGCAGTGCGCGCCGTAGAGAGGGGCGCGGTGCGCATGCGGAGGCCGCGTTCGGAGAATGTCGTTTTAAGAGCACCCGAGTCCGGATGCCGCCAGCGGTAATTATTTTTCTACCAGGAAAAACCTTGAGGGGGACTACGGTACGCGGTGTTGGGACACCAGCGCCCGAGCCCCCTTGCTGGCTAGAAACGCCGCTGAGGTGCGAGATGGCCTCAATAAATCGTGCATGCCTGGCGTGTTTGCCGAAGCCGTCACTGACCACGTGGAAATAGGAGGGGGAGAAGAAGATGTGGGAAGAGGGAAAACAGGGTGGTTTTCCAATAGATTCACTTATGAGAGTAAGCCCATCCCTTTGGGTTGTGGCTTAAGAAACTGTCAACTCTCATTGGCAATTGCTTCCGTGGGATGGGCTAACGACCCTACCGCCCTTTTTCTTTGTCTCTTTCCCCTATAACAATCGAGACGAGGCGCTTGTTCCTCAGTCTAGGCTGTAATCACTAAACCTGATAGAACAGTAAGACTCCGTACGATGCAACGCTAGTCTGGGCCGTAACCACTTAGTGGTAGAACAGTGAGACTCGGTTGGTCGTATGTAGTGACAGTTGTCCTAGGCTCTAACTTAAGAAAAAGTAGAAGAGTAAGGCGCTGTTTACTTGTGTGTTTTGTATCAGTGTTCTTTTGCTAACTCTGTATTTGACTGTGTAAATATTTCCGTTGCAATATATCTTCAAGTTTTGTTACCTCCAACCTGCCTCCTGCTTCATCAACGCCGATAAACACCTTGAAGAGACTTTGGTCGACTTCAAGGAGAAAAGAACAATCGAAAACTTAACTCGGACCTTCCGCCAGAATTACAGGCATAAGCTGCTGTACTGTTCGAATTTTCCCACGTGGATAATCTGCTTCTCCGAGGTGAACGTATCATTTCTCCTGCTTCCTTGAGTCAGACACTCCTGTCTATTGCTCACGAAGGACACTTAGGTATCACAAGTTAGCCATAGACAAAATAGGCCCTCTTGATCGTGCTCCAGAGCATGCACGCTTTGCATTGGTCATAGTTGACTATCATTCCAAGTGACCCGAAGTTGCTTTTATGCCTTCCGTCACATCCGAGGCCATCATACGCAGTCTCATGTCCATATTCAGTAGAGAAAAATTTCCTGATGCTATAGTGTCTGACAATGGACCACACTTTGTTTCTGCAGAGTTCGAAAACTTCCTGAAAAAGGATGAATGGATGTGTTTTGTTTAGTGGTGCAAGGGCCAGGTGTGGCCAAACAGCGCCATGACTGATTCCTGAAAGAGGCATTAAGCATTTCTTGTCTTCTCTTTACTACCCACAGGCCAATGGCAACGAAGAAAGATTTAACCACCACCTTAAAGAGTTTATACAGATTGCTATTTCGGAACAGCGAGACCCCAAGCTCGCGGTCTTAGAATACTTAGCAATTTACAGGTTTACTCCACATATGGCTACCGGTGTGTCCGCAGCTATGCTGCTCCATAGTCGACAACCACGAACTCGTATGGACGTCGCAAACATGCCTCCAATTCATCCTGGATTTGCTTCTACAGAGTTGTGGAAGAACGTGCAGAGTACAGTACGTCAAAAACAGGAAAATAGCAAAAAGTATGTGGATCGTCGGCACGCAACCAAATGTCCTCAGTTTCAGCCAGGCGATCTGGTTAGGGCACGTACTTCACGGAAATCTGGTCGTAAATACTCCGGTCCGTTCAAGATTTATCGCAAAGTAGGTCGAAGTACTTTCCAGCTTGAAAATGGCAAGCGTTGGGATGCTTCTGATCTGATGATGTACTCAGTACGTCAGGGTGAAACAACAAATGAATGATTCATTTCAATGACGACACAACCTTTGACGATAGGTTTCCACGTTTTCTTCCAGTTCCTACTGGTACTCGTTTTTTCTGCGGCAGCCACTTCTTTGCTACCGCCTGTTTCACCACTGCCACCGGGTTCACCCCGTGCAGAAGTCTCCTGACCGTCCGTACGACACTCCTCCCCAAGACACTGCTCCTGAAAACACTCAGGACACTGACACACCCTCCAGTCCCTGTGCGAGTGACACATCCGCTGTTCCTCCTCTACAACCTGAACAAGTCCTCCGTAGGTCTACACGTCATAAACAACATCCAGTACGGTTTAAAAATTATGTTTCCAAGTAGCTTTCTGCCTTGGTTTGCTGTCTACAGAGGTTTCAACCCTCCCATGCGCATTCGGCTCAAGGCGCCAAACGTTTTTCATGACATATTTGTTAGTATTTGTTAGGTAAATAGTGCATAAGTAATATCCTTCAAATGGGGGAATTTCTGGCAGGATAAAGGGTGCAATGCGCACATCTCCAAGCTATTCTGTACTTACTGCTATACTGCAGATTTATCAGCGGGTCCCAGTGGTAGGAACACTTTCCTTGATTTCTTAGCATCCCCGTAGAAGGGATACCATATATGTTATGTAAGTTATATTTCTTGCAGCATAACGATGCAGTATGCACATTTTTACTGCGGTAATAGCCGCCATACGAATTTGTCTTTTATGCCAAAAAGTTTTGAACTTTATTGAGGTCTTTGGCATCCTCACGGGGGGACTATGCCGACTTCTTGGGAGTGTAAATTGCTTTATACGCACAATATCCAATCCACGACAGTCACAGAGCCGCCTCTGAGTTAGGGTCAGAGCGAATGAGCCACCCATCAGTGCTGTTCCAGGGGGCACACAGATGTTCGCACTGTGTACTTTTTGTGCTCTGCGAATTTTTTTTCATGTGTGATCTCTGTGTGCAAGTGTGCGTCTCGTCTAATTCCCAAGACGGGTATTGAAACTCTTCAGAACCGTAGTGCAATCACGTTTATTTTCCGTCTTCATGTTGTGCGTTTGTCTTAAAATGGGCAAGCCAAAGATGTCCGCTTAGAAAAAAGAAGCCTGTGATAGGTACATGTACGTGAATTTCCTATTGTATAAAGATGCCATCGCCATACACCCGTGTTAGTGCTAACATGCGTTCTTCTTAACTCTTGTCCTGCTTTGTGGCGAGGAGAGCGAGTGACGCATTTTTCTCTAAAGGGAGATGTGATGTAATATGCTGTCTCGACTTCCAATTTTGGTTTCGAATCGGTTACGACAGGGCGCGACTCAGCGCCAAACGCTGTGAGTCGCCTGCTGCGTTTCCCCTCGCTGGAATGAAGTGGCTCTTTGTATGATCCCCGACTTGAGCAGTTCGGCTCTTATTTGCGGCGCTGCGAGCCCCTGTTGTTTAGGCCTCATGCCGTAAGTCCTCCGCCCGGCCGCGCCGTCGAAGCTACTACAACAACATTTTAGACGTCAAAATAAAAAAAATGAGAATAAACCCTGAACTTTTCCTGCAGTACCTTAGGGGATGTTGGTCTAATCCTGTCGGGAATACTGAAATTATTTGCAGCGAACGCACTTCTTTTGATAATATAAAAAAACGGCGTGCTTTGCGTGCACTGATATCTACGCAAAGTAGAGATCAGTAGCATAAACAGTAACCTCTAATTAGTTCTTTTTTTTTCATTCTAAATCTGCAGGCGGCAAACAAGCGTCAAATAACAGCAATCCTCTTATGCAACCAGCATAAGAGAAGTGCTGTTTGCATATGAGGAATCTCGATGAATGTAAAGCTATTGGCCCCGATGTATTTCTACAATAATTTTAAAACAGCGTGTTTAGCCCGCTTCTCTTTACGTTAATCTAATCTTTGAAAAATCGTGATCGCCTGGTTAGTAGCCGCAGGATTGAAAAGTAGCAAACGTAGTCTCATTTATTAAAGGAAGTTCAAGAAAAGATTTTACTAATTATGGACATATTCTGCTTACATAATATACAAGGCTATAATGCAACATCTAATAGAGCACGCATTACTAACGTACAGTAAACACAGTTTTTGCAAGGAGTTTTCATGTTCGAGACAACTTCTTGAGTTCTACAACGACCTGGCGTCTGAAATCAATTTTAGTGGCCAAATAGACTGCATTCTTTTAGACTTGCGCAAAGCATTGGACGCTGTTTCCCATTATCTGCTTCTTGAAAATCTTTGAATGACAAACATAGATTTCAGTGTTTCTAATTCGATTGAAAACTACCCATGAAAAGGCTGTCAATGTGTTCTCGTTGACGGTATCAGGTCAGATTGTCCAGAGGTCATGCGTCCCGCTGGAGTCTTTACTGGGGTGTCTTTTGGAGCAAAGCTCTTAGGTGCCCGTTCCGGCGGCGAACGTCCGCGTAAGCGAGCGAACGAGCACAGCAAAAGATGAAAGACGCGAGCCGCAAACGGCGGAGGCCAATGAGAGCGCCTCCTTCAGTTACATGCGCGGGAAACTGGCGCCGTGTGGACCCGTCCGAGCGCTGCATGCGAACTCGCATCTCGTCTCCAGAGGACCGCTCGTTTCGTACAGACGGTTGCTCGCGTCAGCTCTCGCTCGGGCTTGTTTAGTTTGCTTTGTTAGGTCTCGTTCACGCTTGCTTCGTTTGTTATGAATGACGAGAGTTTTGTAATCTGATTGCATGCGCAACGCGAATTTTGCGGTACTTTCTCGAAACCGCTAAGTACCAGCGATTACACCAGAACCTTCTACGAGTAATCTGTAAAAGCGAACGCGCTTGACCCGCAGAGCACACTTTCCACGATTGCCGACTGTGCTACATGTATCTCTCAAGTTCTTTACCTCATTTTATTGCGAAATGATAACACTTATAGATTGGCGGTCAAAGTTCGCATTAGGAAGTATTCTAATCGTCGGAGAACGACTATTTCTTGGTTATATTAATGACATTCACTTAGGCATCGGCTCTAATTCGGGGGTCTTTGCGGATGACTATTGTATAAGAACCATTAAGAATGAACACGATGTGCAAGAACTACAGGACGATCCTGAACGCATTTTCCAATGGTGTAAACAGAGTCGCAAACATAGTCCAGTCGGCGCTCTTCAAGACGCCATGGGACAAAAGGCCGAGTGAGTCTATTTATCTTTAAGTACGTGGGCATGTGATCCCACTCGTGAGTCTCCATGTCGCAAAAACGTTTACCATGGGATGTGAAGCTACGTGGCAATAAGGTCCTGTTCAGGCAGTTGCTATACCTAAGACACCGAAGATACGTCGGGCTACCATCGTTCATGATAAGGAGGTCACAATCAGAGGCAAGCAACACAACGTTCCTTCCCCTGGACTATATCTTGGTGCTGCCCCAAAGCAAGTGGGGCTAGATGAAGTCCCCATTGATGACCCAAGGACTATCAGTTTCCTTTAATATTTATTTCAGTCTTTCACAGTCAAACCACCTTGATCGGGAGATGTAACCACCAATAATAGTGAGACACTGTTTTCTGACGTCGAGGCATACGTGTTAGTTGTATTCATGAAGCTAAACAGTATGAAACATAGGTCAAGTCCGTGCGGATATAATGAGAACGTTGCTCCGTTCCTCGCATGTGAAAGAAGCAAAAACTTCGTAACCAGATAATCAGTAAGGATTTGATACGTTCGGTTCACAAATAACAAGTGTAGGAAAGTGATTCTTCAAGACAAGTTCGCGCAAATCTGACATGCGGGACATCCAAGCCTTTGAAAAATAGTCGCACTTCTCAGTTCGCTGCATAAAGAAGGTATTGGGTAAGCCATAGTGCTTATACGAGGCTTGCAAGTGCTGTATTAAGTGTATCCAGTATTTGGAATTCGCTTTGAGCTGTTGGTGTCTGCAGCTTCTTCAGTAGTATTAAAATCGTGTTCATTACTGATTGCACCATAACAACCACTTGCCGATCCTGTTCAGTCAATTCACCGGCAGGAGATGCCCGAGGTGGTCTACCTACATCGGCATGCAGCGATTCTGCCTGTGGCTGCAGTTGCGGCAATGCCGGCCAGGCTGCAGGGCCCGTATTCTTCTCAGGGCCTTTGTCCTTTTTTGACCTTTCTGATGTGCGTGGCCTGGGTGGCAGTGGAGGAGGTGACAGCCTACCCATACGCACCACTGACTCGGTAGCTTTCCATGAAGAACGCAGACGACGGGAGCATTACTTTCTGATTTTAGCAGTGGCTTCTCGATTGGAGGAATGAAACTTTGCCATCTCTTTCATGATAGCCAGATTAGAAAAATGATCCTTAGCCATCTCTTTTAAGATAGCAACTTATTTCTTCATTTTTGGGCAACCGTTCAATGAAGCCTTATGAAATCCGTGGCAGTTTAGATATTTCATGACAGTGGGTCACGTTTATACGCGGCTTGTGGCTCAGCGCAGCTTGGGCACACTGTTTCTCACAGACGCAGCTCACGTGTCCTAATTCCACGCAGTTGCAACACTGCAGAGGCCTCGGAGTGAAAGGCCGGACAAGACGACGAAAGTGTCTACCATAGCATGCGACGGGAGACAGTTGCCTTTAAAGACAATCTTCCTACAACGTGAAGTGCTCAGGCGAAAGACATCAGCAGTGACGTCATGATTACTCGCTGCTTTGAACCATAATGGGCGAGCGATTGCTGAGAATGTCCAAGTCAACGTCGTATATAACACTCGTGATGGCATCAGAGCCCAGCAGGATGTGAGAGCGAACCTGCATGCCATCAAGGTCTGCAACTTTGCGTAGAGTGCATGCAGAACATCAACCACCAGTACATTTTTGCGAATGTTCACTATAATGTGTGTGATTTCCTCTGGCACCATGGTCTCCAGCTTATACTTATTCCTGTATTGAGTTTTTTTTTCTTCACCTGTAACCACTGTGTACTCGCCCTGCTGCCCTAACCATTCGCCGACGTGTGTGGCGCTTGTGGCATACAGGCAATATTGACAAGTACCGCTTTAAACTATCGCGTTATTTGCTTCTTTTTGTGTCCCTGTGTTGCATTGTTATATCTTTATGACCTTTGCTTTATCATCTACCTTGTAGACGCTCCCCCCTAATGTAATACCCCGGCAGGGGTTTTGAAGGGACAATAAATGATGATGACGAATTGAGATAGACTGCCTATTAAGCCGCTAAATGGTACTGTTCGGCATTAGAAGCATAAGACGGATAGTGTTGGCGTCGGGACTCCGCCTGGGCCCAACAGTTTGTGTACTTGGCGAAGAAGTGGCCCAAGTGTTGCTTCTCCCCGCCTTACGGCTTCTCAGAAGTTCAAAGTGATCGTGATCTGAAGGGTCCTCGCTGCTGAGTGAGCAGACTTGGGTGCCGTTGATGTCGCTGTCGTTCTGCAGCCCGACCAGTTTTCAGGAGGCGGCCATCCCTGACGCCGCCGGTCCCGGCAGACGCACCGGTCCCCTTCCATTGCCACCGAGCAAGGCACGACGACCGATGGATACACTGGTATGGTATTAAGAACATTATTTAGGTCTTGAAGGATCAGTATGGGACTGATGCGGGTCGCTCCCACGTCGGTACAGAGAGGCCGAGCCCCTCTGCCGTCACACGGGCCCTCTGGACAGCCCTGAGTTTGTCAGCCAGCACTTCACTGTGCAGTATCCGATACCACCACTGTTCACCTCGAGAACTATTACCGGCCAACGCCAAGCAGCGCCAAAGCATGTGTTCTAAATCGAACAAACCCCCACACTTGCTACAATAGACTGAAACCCCGCATTCCAAATTAATTTTATTCATGATGGCCGGGTTAGGGTACGTTCGTGTCTGCGGAAGCCTTAATGTAACCACCTGCGGCCTATTTACTTTAGAATGTGGCAGGGGGAATATCCTGCGCCCTAAGTAATAGCGCTTGGTGATTTCGTTGTAGGTTAACAGTTGGTCCCTGTACTCAGAAGCCGGAGATCCAGCCCCTTAAGGGAGCTGACGGCAAACTAATCCTCGTGCCTCCATGTGCGCC